>NW_026000016.1:14717304-14737494 GCF_001458135.2 Marmota marmota marmota | reverse complement strand
ATCTCTAAATAAAATACAAAATAGGGCGGGAGATGTGGCTCAGTGGTCAAGTGCCTCTGAGTTCAATCCCTGGTACCAAAAATTAAATAAATAAGAATTTTTAAAAAACATACAAAGACCTCTTAAAAACTAAAAACTAAAAACCCAAACAAAAATGGGTAAATATCTGATACACGACCAAATAAAATATGAAGGTGGCAAAGAGCTATATGAAATGATGCTCTAAAATTATGTATGTTAGGGAATTACAAATTAAAACAATAGCATGGCACAGCTATTATAACTGCTAAACTTTAAAAGAATGACAATATGTCAATAGCAAGAGGATGCAGGACATTAGTACTCTCATCCACTGCTGGTAGAACACATGGCAAAGCCACTTTGGAAGACAGTATGCCAGTCTGACCAAAGCAAAACAAGTCTAATCTATGATTCCAAACAATTGCACCCCTAAATTATCTGCATTTACACAAGTGCTTTGAAAAACTTTGTCCAACCAAAACCAGCATATAATTATACACAACAGCTCTGCTGTTGCTAATCAGATCAGAAATCAGTCCTTCAAAAGCTGAATGCATAACCAAAGTAGAGTACATCCACACAACAGAATATATTCAATAATATAGAATAGAAAGGAATGAATTACCCACTTATGCAAAGATAAAGATGAATCCCATCTGTATGTTAAGTGAAATAAGCCAGGCTGAAGAGTCTACAACCTGTATGACTTATTTTTATGACATTCTAAAAAAAGTAAAATGACTAAAAGGATAAGCAGACTAGTGGTTACGGGGGGTGGGATTTGTAGTATGGCACTTTAATGAAGTTTACCTAACATTATTTGAGAAAACATATGGAAATCTTAAATTTTATTACATTATTTAGGATTTGGTAATACCCAAGGAAGTAATACAGAACATGAGAAAGAATCTAACTATATTACAATTGAATGGATACATCCACCACAGGTTGTAGGCAAAAGGTATAGACCTAAGCCATTTAGAAATGAGAAGGATGGGAAAGAACCCTTATAAAGGCTTCTTAAGGGAGCTGTTTCTACATTCTGCAATGAGGATATGGCTAGAAAACACAATCTATGAAGAGCAGGTCCTCACTATACATCACACTTACCAGCGCCTTGGACTTGGACTTGCCATTTTTCAGAGGTATAGGTAATAAATTTTTGTTGTTTATAAATTGTCCAGCCTAAAGTATTCTGTTATAGCAGCCTAAGAGAACTAAGACACTGGTTTGTTATAAAGAATAGACCTGAACAGTCAGATGAGGAGATGTGCAGGATAAGACCCAGGAGGGTTCCCAGGGCACAAGCCTCTGTCCACATAGAACTAGGCTGTACTGCCCTCCCTGCACATGGATACATTTGACCACTCAAGAGCTCCCTACCTCACTCCTTTTAGAGATGATTTGTGGAAACTTAATCATGTAGGCATGATGGATTATTAACTCAATCCCCAGCTTCTTTCCCCCAGTAGATGTGGTGCTGAAGGTTCTAAGCTTCTAAACCTGGTTTGGTCTTTCTCATGACCATCCTCCATCCTGAAGCTGTCCAAGAGACCATCAAGAATCCTTATGAGAACAAAAGACATTTCTATCAACCAGGAGATTCCAAAGGATTTGGGATCTCTGTGTAAGTAACCAAGGTCAGAGGACAAATATTAAAACAAAAGATGTTCTTAGCATGCCTATCACTCAGCAAGTATGAGTATTTTATGAGCTCTCCACCAGAAATGGGGGGCAGAGGCCAAATATGCATTTCTTACATCAAAACCTATAATCTGGAACAATAATGAATTAATTGTGCATAATGGGACAATGAATTAATTAGAAAGCAGATGCTAGAAACCAGGTTTCTCATTACTGAGGTTGGAAATTACAGATAAGCAAGGGGTAAGGGGGGAAGCCTAGAAGGATCTGTGTCATAATTGATCACAGTCCATTGCCTGCAGATCAGAATAAACTCACATTTAGCTTAGTAGAAACACAGATCTTCCCACATAAAAGAGTTATAATTAGATGTGTGTTTAGATAAAAAATACATATAGCAAATTAAAACTACATTGAGATTCCATTTCACTCCAGTCAGAATGGCAATTATAAAGAATATAAGTAACAATAAATGTTGCAAGGAAATGGGGAGAAAGGTACTCTCAGACACCTTGGTGAGACTGCAAATTGGTGTAACCACTATGGAAAATAGTACAGAGATTCCTCAGAAAACTCGGAATGGAACCACCACTTGACCCAGTTATCCTACTCCTTGGTCTATAAACAAAGGACTTACAGCATACTACAGTGACACAGCCACATCAACATTCATAGCAGCTCAACTCACAATAGCCAAGCTATGGAAACAACCTAGGTGTCCTTCAATGGATGAATGGATAAAGAAAATGTGGTATATATACACAATGTAATATTACTTAGCCATAAAGAAAAATGAAATAATGGCATTTGCCAGTAAATGAATGGAACTGGAGAATATCATGCTAAGTGAAATAGCCAATCCCCAAATACCAAAGGCTGAATGTTCTCTATGATTTGTGGATGCTAACCCAAAACAAGGAAGGATGGGGAGGGGAATAATAGAAATCCATTGGATTAGATGAAGGGAGGGAAGTGGGGATGGGAATAGAAAAGACAGTAGAATTAGATTTCCTAGCCTTGTATTTGAAAACATGACCAGAATAACTCCACATCATGTACAACCACAAGAGTAGGATCCTAAATAGAATAAATCATACTCTATGTATGTATAATTTGCCAAAATACATCCTATTGTCATGTATAACTAAAAAGAATAATTTAAAAAAAGAACACACATATAAACTTCTTTGCATTGTCAGCTGTCAGGGTCAAGATGCAATGGGCATATTTACCTGCCAAATGAAAGTTTTTGGGTGGGGGGAGGGAGGAGTTTTTTGTTTAATTTTTGTCTTTATTTATTTTAGTACTAGGGATTGAATCCAGAGGTGATTAACCATTGAGCCACATTCCCAGCATTTTTCATGTTTTATTTTGAGACAGGGTCCCACTAAGTTGCTTAGGACCTCACTGAGTTGCTGAGACTGGTTTAAACTTGTGAAGCTCTTGCCTCAGCCTCCTGAGCTGCTGGGATTACAGGCATATGCCACCACAACTGGCCAGATGAAAGTTTTTAATATCACTAATCAAAAGATCTAGGGCTCTTTGAAGAAGTAGCTGATACTATGACTGAGACAGTAAAGACATGAGTCAGGGTAATCCTCAACTATCAGAAGTAAGGAATTTTGTACAAAATCATTAAAGTATGTTAAAAGAAATCAGGAAACAATAGAAAGAACTCCCAGTGGAAAGAATGGTCAAAGCTATTCCCAAAGGCTTCAAGCAGGAATGAATTAAGCAACAAAGTACTATAGACTTGGATAACAAAACAAAAGCTTGGAATAAATATCCAGATGCTCACATTGGTACAAATAAATGACTAAACAGACAAATAAAAAAGGTTAAATAAAAATCTCTTATGCAGAATTTCAAATAATTGAGGTGGACATTTGGCCCCCAAGGAGTTAGGCCTAACTTCCTACTCCTTAAGAGGGGGCTCTGCACAGTGACTTACTCCAAAACAACGTATATAATGTGGACATGCAGACAAACATAACTTCACAGTGAGAAACCTGGCAAACACTACATCAGTCAGATGAGCACAGTTAATATTAACATGAACAATTCACCTTGAGGATATAAAATGAAGAACAGCACTTCTGAGTTTTCTGAGGAATCTCCATACTGCTTTCCATAGTGGTTGCACCAATTTGCAGTGCCAACAGCTAGGTATGAGAGTACCCTTTTCCCCACATCTCTGCCAACACTTATTATTGCTTGTATTCTTGATAATTGCCATCTGACTGAGATGAAATCTTAGCATAGTTTTGATTTGCATCTCTCTAATTCCTAGAGAGTTGAACATTTTTTTTCATTTGTTGATTGATTGTATTTCTTTTTCTGTAAAGTGTCTGTTCAGTACCTTAGCCCATTTATTGATTGGATTATTTGTTTTTAGGGTGTTAAGTTTTTTGTGTTTTTTATATATCCTGGAGATTAGTGCTTTATCTGAGGTGCATGTGGTAAAGACTTTCTCCCATTCTGTAGGCTCTCTCATTATGTTATTGATTGTTTCCTTTGCTGAGAAGAAATGTTTTAGTTTGAATCCATGTCATTTATTGATTATTGATTTTATTGCTTGCACTTTAGGAGTCTTGTTTAAAAAAGTCAGGTCCTAAGCCACCATGGTGAATATCTGGGCCTACTTTTACTTCTATTAGGTGAAAGATCTCTGTTCTCGTGTGTAAGACTATGATCCACTTTGAGTTGACTTTTGTGCAGGGTGAAAGAGGTTTAATTTCATTTTGCTACATATGGATTTTCAGTTTTCCCAGGGCCATTTGTCTCTTATGTTTCCAAGTGAATTTTCATGATTGCTTTTTTTTGGTCTATGAAGAATACCATTGGGATTTTAATAAGAATTGCATTTAATCTGTATAACAGTTTTGGTAGTATGGACGTTTGGACTATATTAATTCTGCCTATCCAAAATCATGGGAGATCTTTCTATCTTCTAAGATCTTCTTTAATTTCATTCTTTAGTGTTCTGTAGTTTTCATTGTAGAGGCCTTTCACCTCTTTTGTTAGATTGATTCCAAAGTACTTTATTTATTTATTTATTTATTGAGGCTATTGTGAATGAAGTGGTTTTCCTAATTTCTCTTGCAGTGGATTCATCACTTAGTGTAGAAACATTTTTGATTTATGGATATTGGTTTTATATACTGCTATGTGGCTGAATTAATTTATTAGGTCTAGAAGTTTTCTGGTGGAATTTTTTGGATGTTCTAAAAATAGAATCATCATTAGCAAATAGTAATAGTTTGTGTTCTCCTTTTCCTATGAATATCCCTTTAATTTCTTTTGTCTGTCTGATTGCTCTAGCTGGAGTTTCAAGAACTTGGTTGAATAGAAGTGATGAAAGAAGGCATCTCTGTCTTGTTCCAGTTTTTAGAAGGAATGCTTTCAATTTTTCTCCATTTAGAATGATGTTGGCCTTGGGCTTAGCATAGATAGCTTTTACAATGTTGAGGTATTTTCTGTCTATCCCTAGTTTTTCTAGAGTTTTTAACATGAAAAGGTGCTGTATTTTGCCAAATGCTTTCTCTGCACCTATTGAGACAATCATATGATTCTTGTCTTTAAGTATATTGATGTGATGTATTATGTTTATTGTTTTTAGTATGTTGAACCAACCCTGTGTCTCTAGAATGAACCCCACTTGATTGTGTACACTACCTTTTTAGTATGTTTTTGTATGCAATTTGCCAGAATTTCAAATTTTATTGAGAATTTTTGCATCTATGCTCATCAGGGATATTGGTCTGAAGTTTTCTTTCCTTGATGTGTCTTTGTCTGGTTTTAGTATCAGGGTGACACTAGCTTCATAGAATATTTGGAAGGTCTCTCTCCTTTTCTATTTCATGGAACAATTTGAGGAGTATTGGTATTAATTCTCTCTGAAGGTCTTTTAGAATTTGGCTGAGAATCCATATGGTTCTGGGCTTTTCTTGGAAGGTAAGCTTTTAATGGTGTCTTCTATTTTCTTGCTTGAAATTGATATGTTTAAATTGTGTGTGTCCTCCTGATTGTGTTTGGACAGATGATATGCCTGTATCTTTAAGATTTTTCTATTTTACTGGAGCATAAATTTTCAAAATGGTTTCTAATTATCTTCTGTATTTCAATAATGTATGACATGATATTTCCTTTTTCATCACAAATTTTAGTAATTTGAGTTTTTTTTCTCCTTCTTTTTGTTAGGGTGTTTAAGGGCTTATCAATTTTATTTATTTTTTTCAGAACCTTACAAGAAGGGCTCT
Organism: Marmota marmota marmota; assembly: GCF_001458135.2. NCBI lineage: Eukaryota > Metazoa > Chordata > Mammalia > Rodentia > Sciuridae > Marmota > Marmota marmota. The sequence goes on along the minus strand of NW_026000016.1, from coordinate 14,731,570 downwards.
TGATTTCTAGCAACAAGCTTCAATCTCTGGCCACACAGCAACCAAGCAACAGCAGCAGCCACCCTCACCAAGTCAGAATCCATGAAGGTGCTAAGCTAACACTGCAAATCTCTCCATCAGTTTAATAGGTGACTTAAAGAACATGTGCCCTCCATGATGATCTAGTCCCAGAACACCTACCCGCATGGCTAAACACCCATCTCTGCCCTGTTCTGTAGGCCGAAGCTGTCAATTTCTGTGGCAGCTGTAAGAAAGTACCACAAGTGGGTGACCTAAAGCAGCAGAAATGTGTTCTCCACAGTCCTGGACGCTGGGAGTCAGAGTCCAGGTGGCAGCTGTGCTTCCTCTGCAGGCTCTGGGGGAGGGCCACCTGCCTCTTCTAGCTTCTGGGGTCTCCCACATTCTTTTGGCTTGTGGTAGCATAACTGCAATCTGCCTTCATCGTCTCATGACCTTCTTTACTCTGCCTCTTTCAGTGTCTCCCCTCATCTTGTAAAAACACCAGCACACCTGGATTAGCACCCTAACTTCCTGTGATCCCCTCATTTGTTGATTACATCCACAAACAGCTTGTTTCTAAACAAGGCCACAGTCACAGGTACCAGACTTAGGACTTCAACAAGTCTTCTTGGGGGCTACAATTCAACCCATGATAAGGATTTTTGAGGAAGTTCCCCCCAGAGCCCTTTCTTTCTCCATGTGTCCTAATTTTCAATTCCAATTTTTATAGAAGTATAATCTGCATGACTTTCCATGATCAGTTGCTATCTCATTCTTTTTACTGCAGCATTTTAATTACCAAGCACAACAGATTTTGCTCGAGTGCTAGAAATTACCTGGAGCACATGCGTATTGCCCACCATCTTTACCATTTGATTTACCTATTCTGGAGTTGATTCTAATTTTTCCAGGTCCACTGACTCCTCTAGAGCTCCCTTGCTCTGCTCACTCATGACCAAGGACTCCTGGGAGCTGTGCACTGTGATCCTGTGCAACTACTTGCTTCAGGCTCACTAGCGCCCCCTGGCCTCCTAAAGCCCACACCACCTCATGCCCACTGGGTCCCCTGGCCTCCTGAGGCCCACACCAGTGTCTCTGGTCTTATAAGTCTCACATGATTGTAATAGACTCCAAAGTGATGAGTCTACTTTGGTGTCGTCTTGCACTACCAAAATGCTTTTCATGTGACTCCTTTAATTAAAACTTTCTGAAAATATGTCTTTCTTTGAGAAACAAAAAAGAATTCTTTAACTTAAAATGAAAAGTATTGTAGAAATTAACTCTAGATGTGTCATGCTGATGGAAAAAAATCACATCCAGATTGCTTGTATATATTGTGTCAAAATAAATTAGATTTATAGCAGGGAACCCCAGACCCTTCAGGACCCCAATCTTTTATGAAATTGAATTTCATTCCTGTCTCTTTTCAAAGGTAGAAAATAGAAGTCATTTTAACTTAGCGGTAAATCATTTAACAATAAGTTATTTAGCGAAAAATATTTCTTTTTTAATGATAATGGCTAATATTTGGCAAGTATGAAATCAATACCTGCTTATTGCAGGAAATTTGAAACATACCCGGCATTGGCTCACCTCTGAAATTTCTTGCACTGTCTCACACATGAGCTTTGGGGAAAAGGTTCATATCTAAACCATAATGATCTTGACTCTTCCTGAAGGATCTGATGGAGAGGAAGGAAGTGAGAAGTTTGCAGACCACAGCACTAGTGAACCTTTGAGAGCAATTTTCTAGGAGTGAGATGCCCAGGTCAGGAAGAGCCACTCCTTCGCCTTTCATGATGGCAGACCTCACCAAACAACCTGATCTTCTCATTTGCATTCTTGCTTCAAAGTGGCCCAGCATGGTTCTGAACTCAACTGCCCAAGAAAGAGATCCTGGTGTCACATGGCTGTTTTATGTTCTTTCTGATGCAGTTTGTGAACCTGGCTAGTTAAAGATGCACTTGGCTTCACAGCTCTGTCTAGCCTCCCTTCCATCAAGAAAAGAGACTGAGGATGGCTTTGATATGGAAATGGTTGACTGTGAAAGCTCCCAGAAGGTACAGCAGCAGTCAAGAGTGTCCATTGATGTCACCTGTGGCCAAATAAAAAAGCGAAGTCTCTGTTTAATCCCTGCCTCATCCTCCTTTCTCCATCTTTTGAACTAGGGCAGCAGTTCAGAAGAACTATGGACTACAAAGCTGCATTCTCTCACATTTTATATGTTGAAAACTCACCATCATCATGTGATGGCAACAGGAGACTGAACCTTGGAAACGTGATTGGGTCATGAGGTAGAACCCTTGGGAATAGGATTAGTGTCCCCAGAAAAGAGTCTCCAGACCTCCACCCCTTTCCTCCCATGAGGATACAAAAAGAGAATGGCTGTCCATAAACTAGGATTTAGGCCTTCACCAGACACCTGATCTGCAGGAACTTTGACCTTGGACTTTGTAACCTTTAGTACTATGACAAATACATTTCTGTTGTTTATAAAGTACCAGTTCATGAAATTTTGTTAAATCATTTCAAATTGCCTAAGATGAGAGGGTGCAGGAGATTGCCATGTGACAAATCTGAGTAATGTTAGGATGGCTTACTTCTTCCCTTCAATCTGCTAGTTCTTGAAGCCCAGTGCCAAGGATTCTACTTCCAGTCCTGGACATGCATTAGGAATTCTGTCACCACAGTCTCCTCCTGATCCAATCATTATTCTTTCTGAGCTAGATCAGCACACTTGCATTGAGCATTATTCTTGTGCTAGCAAGAGATACTGAGAAAGGTGAAAACAATTCTTGCCTTAAGGAAGTCAAAATTTAGTAGGGAAAGCAGTAAGTTAAAAGATACAGATATTCTGAAATTGTCAATCTCTAAAAAATATTCTGCAAACAAGAAACAGGATACAAAATAGGTAACGTGTTAAGAGAGAAATTACTTGAGAACCCCAGTGCCATTTGTCCTGGCATCAGCAGAAGCCTCTCAGTGGTGTGGAGATCATTTATGTCAAAACTAAGAAAAGAAGCTGCAAGGAAATAGAGTCAGCAGGCACCTCACCCAGAAGTCTGGGAAGCAATGACCAAGTCAGGGACAGCAGCGCATGTGTACTCCTGGTGATTTGTGCTGTCACACCTGGCACATTGCTGGCTTTGTTGCAATTCCATATACAAAGTGAACAGACTTTCTGCGGCACGGATTATCTACCCATTTAATAAAGGCATACCCCAGGTTTCTTCCTTAGGCTGCCTGGACTCAGTCAACCTACCTGGGAGAGAGCAGTTGCTCCGTTACAACTTGGCCAACTCTGCAAGGGGAATTACAGACATTTTCACTTTTACTAGCCATAAGCAGAGGCTGTTGGAAGAACATTGATTGAGGGAAGCAAAATGTTAGTGTTTCTGGTGACCTAGGAAGAAACACCATGGGGACCCTGTGTTGCAGTTGAAGTACCCATGTTCCCTGTCTACACCCTATTCCAACACCCACATCCCCATGCCACAATCTACCTCATTTCCTATTCCCAGAACCTATATTCCTGCTTTTAAGCACATCTGGTGTTGGGCCAAGGAGAATGTCCTGGAGATTGCACAGGGACACTGTTCTCCAGCTGCAGCAGGGGTGTGAGTGAGGCTGAGCTGTGCCTGGAGCATGCGCATGAGGGTAGGAACAGACCAGAGAGGACAGCAGACCTGAGAGAAGGGCCAGGGCACTGAGAGTTAGGGAAGGAGAAGCTTCCATTGAGAAGACTGACATTTTAGGCAACCTTCAGCGCTCACCATCCACTGACCTTAAGACTCAGGGAGTACTCACCTCCACTGACCACGAGGTCGAGGGAACGCTCTGACCATGGAGTCCAGGGAGTGCTCACTGCAACTGACCGTGGGGTCCAGGGAGTGCTCATCACCACTGACCATGAGGTCCAGGGAATGCTCTGACCATGGGGTCCAGGGACTCCTCACTGCCACTGACCATGAGGTCCACGGAGTGCTCGCCAAGCCTAGGGAGCTCTCACCACCACTGACCGTGGCACCCAGGGAGCACTCACCACCACTGAACAGGGGATCCAGAGGGTGCTTACCAACACTGACCATGGGGTCCAGGGAGTGCTCACTGCCACTGACCATGAGGCTCATGGAATGCTCACTGCCACTGACCATGAGGTCCAGGGAATGATCACTGCTACTGACCATGAGGTCCAGGGGGTGCTCACTGCCACAGATCATAAGGTCCAGGGAATGCTCACTGTCACTGATCATGAGGCCCAGGGAGTGTCCCTGACTCCTGACCATGAAGTACAGGGACCTTCAGCATATAGACTCCCCTGCTACTGAGCTTGCACTCCCAGGAGGATTGCTGCCTTTGAAACAGGTGAATGTGGCTGATGTGACGGAGCTCCTAGGGCTGTTTTGGGTTGAGACAGTTTTTTAAATCATCAAGTACAGACTTTGGAGACTGTGTGGGATTCAGTTGCATGCGTTATAGAAATGACCCACAGGCCTGAAATTAGGCCGTGGTTGGAACAGCACAGAGGGTCTCCAGTTAAAGCTTCCCTCAGGTCTTGGAAAACCTTGCTGCAGTCCCTGGGCCTGACACCGGGTGGTGCTTCTACACCATTATACCCAGGCCTCTTCAGCAAACCAGGGATTGGTGGGCCCTGTCCCAGATTGAGCTGGTCAGCAGGGCCTTGCCCCTCCCTGCCTTCCTCTATAGTAACCTTCTTCCTCTTGAAGCCACAGAAGGCTCTAGCATTAAATTTGTCTTTCATTGTTTGAGGTAATGGGTTTTTACTTTATTTTATTTTTTGGTACAAGGATTGAACCCAGGGGTACTTAACCTCTGAGGCACATCCCCAGCCCTTTTTATTTTATTTTTAAATTTTGAGACAGAGCCTCACTGAGTTTCTTAGGGCCTCACTAAGTTGCTAAGGCTCGTGATCCTCCTAAACTTGTGATCCTCCCCAGCCATTGGGAGGCTTGGCCACCACTTCTGGCTAAGGTAACCTATGTGGAAGCTTTTGTTTCATGATAGATATTAAGGGACATTTAAAAATACTTTTTAAAAGGGCAAGACTATGCCATGAGGTTCAGTTTTTTTTCTTGGATGCTAAAATGTTATTAAAAACTTCTTTTCTTTGTCAGAGTAAAACTTATTCCCAGAGGGTTCTGCCCCAAAGTTCACATTACTTCTTGTTCTTGCCTGGAGGAAAGAAGCCATTTTGAAGTTATATTCATAAAATTACAGAATGAAAGAACTTTTAAAATCATAAAATGTTAAAAATGGGGGGGGGGAGTGTAACTTTTAGTGCCAGTCGCAAGATTTAGCTGGGAAAGAAGTTTCCGGTCTTGACATGGCGAGGACATGCTTGTATCCTTCCAACGACCTTGGCACCAGTGCCACTTGACAGGCCTGTTTTCCTCATAGACGTCTGCCAACACTTTCCCTTGGTGGGAGGAAAGGAAGGCTGCCACATTGGAGCTTCCTTCCTCTGCTGCCATCAGGAGGACTCCAGGCCTCTCTGAGTGCCTCCCTGGCTCTCCAGTGCTCCAGCCCCTTCCATGCCGTCCTCAGCAGGCACTACTGGATGCAGTCAGCCTCTGACAGTGCTGCCTGGTCTCACAGCTGGCTCGGGGCACCCCTGGCACCCATCGTGGTTGTTTTGTGGTTATCTGCTTTTCTGCTTTCTTGAGCACTTCCCACTCTGACTGGCATGGCTCCCTCTAGCCCTCAGTCAGCTTTCCCAAGGCCCAGCCAACACCACCCAGTCACCTTCTCTCAATAGTCTTTGACATCTCTCTACCATTGCTGAGTGTGAGAGATTGTCTTCATTTCCACTTCTCCAGTTAGTGCTTTATCTTGGCTTAATTACACAACTCTCTGTTTAAAGTACCCATTTCCTTTCATGCTTCTAAAAGCCAAACTTGTGAACTAGAAGAATATGTGAGATCAAATCTAAATAAACTACCTTTCAATATAAGTAAGTTGTTAGCAAAAGGCCCAATACATATTTAACAATCATTAAATAAAGGGCATTATTAATTGAAATTCTCCAAACAATTTAATTCAACACACTTTCCAATATTAACTAGATGGAAAATGCTTTATACTAGAGAAGGCAGGATTTAATAATCCACAATCTTATTCTCCCAGAAGCTCAGAGACTATGGGAGAATATAGATATCTACATGGGTAACAGAAAAACATATGGTCCTTCTCCTTAGAAACTGTGGGAAGAATGACAGAATATGAAAGGAGAATCTAGGGGTCACGTGAGATACTGAACAGTACTCCTCAGGTTTAATGTGAACCAGAACTGTTGGAAACCTTTCCATGTATTTGATGACTACAATCTCACTGTGCTGAACATAGAGCAGAGCTGTTGGACCCTTCCCATGTCCAGCTCTCTCTCTCTGCTGAATGTGGACCAGGGCTGTTGTACCCTTTTATATATTATCTCTTTCATTTCTCTCAAGGCGGCTGTTTGACATAGATACTTTTTGTCTCATCTTCTTGTGACCAGAAAGGAGAGTAAGGGGTAACAAAGCAGGGGGACTGGCTGAAGGCACTAGGGCTGGTTTTGGCCCTGGAAGTTCTGTCCCTTGGAGACTGTTCCCAGCCATTGTCTAGGTTGATTCCATAGCTTAGTTATTGTATATTAAGCAACTATAAACGTTGGTATGGCTGAATCACTGTAGTATGCTGATTTTAAATCCTTTGGGTATAAACTGAGGAGTGGGATAACTGGGTCAAATAGTAGTTTGGAGGGAGGAGAGACAGAGGTGGCATTCAGTCTTGGAAGCAGAAAGCTGAAGAGATCTGCCCAATAGCCTGATTGTATGTGGCAGGACATATATTTCAGACAGGAGGGGATGGTATCCAGAACTCCTCAGGCCAGCTGTGTCTGTACCTCTAGTGTAGCCATAAGGTGACCTGAGCTGAGCAGACATCTCAACTCATCCTTGGAAAGGGTGTGGGATTGGCTCCCTACTGCCGGCATGTGGTCTCCTGTCCTCAAATGGCCACCACCCTCTTACAGCCACACTTCCAGGTGTGCCTTGGAGAGGAGGACTGGAAGTGTTTTCTCCAGCACCTGCCATGTATGGTACAAAGTAAGGGCCAATGGGGTTACCAGAGCAGCCTCCTGTCCCTGCCCAGAGACCTAGGTGGCCTGTACTGCTGTGAGGAAGAGGGCAATTTTCTGGGCAATGCTGAAGACAACATACCCTTAATATGCCCCTGCTTGCAACAAAACCTTGTTTCCAAACGTACCTGAGAGAATGACCCAAGGTGTGTGCATGTGCAGCCCTCCTCATGGGTGGGCAGGTGGGGGCAAATCAGCAGGGAACCTGGTCAGGTGTCTCTGTGCAGTGCTCCTCACAGGTGGGCAGGAGGGGGCAGAGCAGCAGGGATCCAGGTGAGGAGCCTCTGTGCAGTGTTCCTCCCAGGTTGGCATCAGGGGGCAGAGCAGCAGGGAACCTGTTGAGGAGCCTCTGTGCAGTGTTCCTCACAGGTGGGCAGGAGCGGGCAGAGTAGCAGTTATCCGCATGAGGAACCCTGTGCCTTGTCTAGAACCTGCCAGCTGCTGTCAGCCATGTGCCGGGGCCAAGTCTTTCAATCTTCCTGTGTCCCCACGGAGGAGACATCTCTTGTTTCTTAACTGTGCCATTTCAAGTCTAAGGCAGATGGTTTGAGTAATGCTGTTGTTTTTAACTAGATTTAGTTGCCTGTTGTGACTACAAATGACTTTAGAGACCAGATGGCCACTGCTGGCCCACATGCATCTGACAGGAAATGTAGGGGAGCACGTAGCTGGCTAAGGTGTAGATGTTTCTGAGTAGGGCAGGACTGTGAGTGACTCCACTACACTCCCAGTGTCACTCTTCTCCACTCCTGGTGCCTGTCATCCTCCCTGTCCCACCCTAGTGCACAGGCACCAGAGCGCAAACCAGACCTGCAACCTCTCTGCTGTGGTTTCTGTTTCTTGTCTGGTAGCAGAGCGCAGGCTTTCCTTCTGGACAACATGTAAAACTCCAGGTAAAGGTGACCAGCTGGAACATGCTCCCCAGGCCTGAGCACACCGTGGGGCTGCCCTTGGCCCTACAACCTCAAGGACGAGACTTTCCTCCATCTGTGCAGATCTTGAAACTCCTGGGAAATGACTAGGTTCTGTGCAGCCTGTGATGTTCAGTTTTTGTGTAATCTCACCATGAAAATTGTGTTTTAACTGTGTGTGCAGCAATGTGGCTATTGTGGGAAGCTGACAGAGTGACTTTAGAGATAATGTGACATTTCTGTCCTGCTGCCTCTTTGGGACTGGAGCTGAGATGCAGAGGTATAGGATGGATTGCCCACAGCCATGCAAGTACTTAGAGCAGAGCTGGAATCCAAACCCCTATTCCCAGCTCATGGCTTGTACCTTTTTTACCAAAGGCATACCTGAACTTGCATTTACCCTCCAGTTGCTGTGTAGGTCAGCTTTAGAGAGTGAAAGTAGCTGGTAGACACACTGTGTTCCCTGGCAGAGAAGAGCATGCTGCTAAGACCAGGAACATTTTCAGCATCAACTCATTCAAGAAGCCAGTGCTGACTGTTTGCTGATTGCAGTGCCCTGTGGCTTGCCTGCCTGGGCCTGCAGCTTGCTCTCTGTGGTCTCCCCCATCCTGAGGGCAAGCCAGGTCTAGCTTGGGACAGACTCACATCCGAAGCCTGATTGCCACACAGCATGTCGACAGGGCCCAGGCTGAGCTCCCAGCCTTCGCTCTTCTATCAGTGCATGCCTGCCTCCTATCTGCTGCATAGACTTTCCATGATTTAGGGCATGATCCAGCTTCTGGTTCCTCTTCCAGAAAGCTCCAGGGATCTGGTGCTCTTCTCTCCCAGAACAGATGTCTCACCCCCACACTGATCCCGACTCTGCCCAGGGTCTGTTTATTCCACGACCCTTTGTTTGGGGGACCATTGTACCTCTCACTCCAGTCAGAATGGCAATTATCAAGAATACAAGCAACAATAAATGTTGGTGAGGATGTGGGGGGAAGTACTCTGATACATTTTTGGTGGGACTGAAAATTGGTGCAATCACTCTGGAAAGCTGAATGGAGATTCCTTAGAAAACTTGAAATGGAACTACCATTTGACCCAGTTATCCCACTCCTCAGTTTATACCCAAAGGATTTAAAGTCAGCATAGTACAGTGTCAGCCATATCAATGTTTATAGTTGCTTAATTTACAATAACTAAGCTATGGAACCAACCTAGATGCCCATCAGATGAATAGATAAAGAAAATGTGGCATATATACATAATGGAATATTACCCCATGAGGCTTGTGGAACCATTCACCACACTATCTTCCACTTGGGGGGACCCTGGTGGAACCATTCACCACACCATGAGGCTGGTGGGCTCCTTCCTTCTCCCACCTGGGGAGACCCCATGTGGAGCTATTTATTAACCATCTTCACCCAAGAAATTGCCTCCAGGTGGCTTGTGATGTCTATTTTCTGTTTAGGAATCTATTCCCAGTGGAAAGCTCCTGTTGCTTGCTGAGTTGGATGGTCTTCCCTGGTGTTCTCGGCCCTGTCCCAGCAAAGCTGCTGGAGCAGGTGCTGCTAGACGGCCTCTGGTCTTTGCCTGCTTACCATTGTTATCACTGGAACCCCGAGGAGCTTCTACTAGGAATTTAATAGCAGAAAACATATTTGCAAGGGTTTTGTTATGATCTAGACACAGATAAGATCTAAGACTCGAACTTATTGGGATTGTAGGATCTGACCAAAGTCCTCTGGTAGAAATGGGTTTTTCCACAAATGTACCTAGTGTTATCCATGGCTACCAACCTGAGAAAGCGTCAGGCTCACTACGTAATTTGGAGACCCAGTGCAAAAAGAAAAGCCACTCCCTAGCCAGAGATGGGGCAGCCAACCCCTATTTCCCAGGGCCAACTGCCCCACACTGGCAGACAGGCAGACACCAAGGTGCCAGGTGCCACTATAAGCTCCATCCCTGCCCTCCAGCCATCCTGGCCGCTGCCAAAAGCTCTGCTGTGCTGTCAGCCTGAGTGTGGGTGGATGCCCTCTGCCTGGCCCAGACACACAAGGCAGGGCTATCTTCTTGCCTCTCAAGACCCCTCTGGGGACAAAGGGTGATGACTCAGTGACCCTTTCCTTACTCCCAAACAACCCAATCATTCAAAGCAGAGAACAGCCATGGTCCTGGTGCAGGGGTGAGAGGAAGGCCAAGAACCTGACCCAGGGAAGTGGGGAGGGGCTGAGAGGCCAGACCCCTTGTGAGACGAGGCTTCGAGTAGCAACTGTCCTGTCACGCTTCACTTAGGAACACAGATCCCAAGGTAAAACCATGAAGAATTCTGTAGCCTTCCAGAGTCCCTGAGGGTTGCTTCAGCATCTCGGCTTCATGCTTGTGCTAGGAGTGACCTTGTTATAAATGCCAATAAGCACAGAGATTGGGGATCTCCAAGGGAAGGGGACTTGGGACAGTGGGCTCTTTGCCCATCTTGGCAGATTAGTAGCAATGGTTGACATTTGGGGGCTCATTGTGTGCTCTGTTCAAAAGCATTGCATGTATTCACCCAGGCCTTTGGGATAGAACTACAGTTCCTTCCACTTTACAGATGGGCAAACTGAACTACAGAAGGTCACTTGCTCAAAGGTCACAGAGTTCACATGTGGTGGGTCAAGACCTGGCTCAGTCTTTCTGGGTCCAAAGCCTGTACCTGGACAACCCCCAATACTGCTCAACTCCCAGGAGCAGAGCTTGTGTTCTACATATGTTGGGGGGAGGCATTGTACTATGATGCTTGGAATTGAGATCTCACTGTTACCTCTCCAGAAAATAAAGCTGGATCTCTCCATTCATACTTCAGAGTTTGCAAGGCATCGTCACTACCTGACTTCACTGGTCCTTCTACAGGGTCACTACCAGGTCTTGGCTTTGCTACATACAACACTGGGCAAGTTCACCTTGCTGAGAATTGATTTCCTCAGTATAACCTCTGCCTTACAGATCACTACCTCTTTTTATTTGTATTTTTGAATGAGAGAAAATAGGCTTATGAACATCCCTTCATCTTGGAGGACCTCCTAGCTTTGGGGTTCCAGGAATAGGACAGCTCTGCTCCAACCCAGAGATCAGTCCCAATGCTTCCAAAGGCTTTCCTCTTGCTCTGTCTTACCCTCCAGAGGACACCATAGAGTCACTTCTGTACTGTCAACAGTCCTGAAGTCTCTGGGTTGTGAAGGGTGGGAGCAGGCACTGGGCTTGTCTTGGGGTCCTCAGATGTGATGTCAGTGCATGACAGAAGGCAGGAGATAATTGAATGTGGACTCAAGTACGGGCTTATTGACCATATCAAACAAAGATCTGTTTTCTCCAAGAACAAAATTCAGACTGTTTTTCTTCTTCGTGCCTAATTACAAGTGAGTTTAATTAGATAAGTTCCATTAACAGCCTATTAGGTTTCCATTTAGAGGTCGTATTTGAACACAAGCTGCCCCCACTCTCTGCAAAGTGGTGTGGGTCTGGGCTTCCATCTGCTTAATGTTACATTGCCCATTAAGAGAGGTCAATGCATTCCTAATTGTTGCCTTGGGAGAGAAGCCATGTCTCCCTCCCTGGCAGCCTACTCTTTCATGACTTTGGCTGGGCAGGCTGGGCAGGGGAGAAGCAGGACAGGGAGAGAGGAGGCCTAGGGTGCCATCCAGAGAAAGTGGGGGCATGGGATGATCCACAAAAGACCAGTAACGGCAGTGGTTGGCAGCTGGCAGGGCTAATCAAACTGAGTGTCTTGGGGTGGGCTTGGTTCCCAGGTCAGTAGCTGGAGGTGCTTATTTCTGCATGATGATTTGCCTGCCTTAAGCATAAGCTGGTCAGCCAAGGGGTCTGGGGCCTGTTGGGCTATTCAACTATGTCTTCTTATTTGGAGCTGCTACTCCAGGAGGAAGGCAACTGGGAGTTCTCCATGATAAGTATTTACACTGCAGTTGAATTGTCTCATATAATTGTCACAGTATAATACAGTAGACGGTATTATTTTGTGTCTAAATATATATATTTAGTTGTAGTTGGACACAATACCTTTATTTTATTTATTTATTTTTATGTGGTGCTGAAGATTGAACCCAGAGCTTGCATATGTTATGCGAGCGCTCTACCACTGAGCCAAAACCTCAGCCCCAGATGTTATAGAAGAAGCTAAGGCATGGAGAGGCCACACAGCTTTGGGAAGAATAGAAATGGACATAACAGCAGACTGTATGCCCATGGGGCTCAGGACCATGGGGCTCACATGGTGCCTGGAGCTTTGGAAGAAGAGCCGAGTCCTGTCACCAAAAAGGTGAGATGCCTGTCCATGCCTGGCAGATGATTTGTGTCAAGAAGTGAAGCCACGTGGCCTTACCAATGTTCTACACAAAGGAAAGCTTTAGTTGAGCTAGCAGAAGGGAGAGGCAATGGAAAGACACACTAGGAGCGGGGCATGAGTGAGAATCTTCTGCCGCACGTGGAAGTTTCTGAACTGGGAACATGCACGGTGAGGTCAAGCACTATTGGGTGCTTATTGAGAAAGAAGATGAAGCTCTTTCTGATGCCACACCCTGCTCACTGCCTGTTGTGATTGGTCTGCATTTTTGCATACAGAGCCCTGTTAAGTCCCACAGATAGGGGAGTGGTGAGTTACTACCACCTCATGGGCTCAAGCTCAGGGTGAGCAGAGTTCAGTCCCCCTCACCTGCCCAGGGAAAGATGGGGGTGACAGGTGGCACCTGGACCAGAGGAGAGTCCCTGTGTGTGGAAAAGCGTGCTAATGAGGAGGAGTCCTGAGGGAGGACATTGACATGAATCCTGGGTTGAAAATGCTCTTCCTGTTGTATAAACCACATATTTATCAGTTGTGGACAAACTGTTGTTGACCCCCAACCTGTGATCCCTGGGATGCCCGAGTACAGAATCGTAGATAATCAGGAAAAAGAGCCTTAAATATCTCACTGATATTGAGGTTTATTGCTGAAGAGCTAAAGGCCACCAGGAAGGGCCTTTTGCCCATTGTTTGAAGCTGGAGAACTGCACAGTAAGAACTAAACCCCAGGTCTCACAAGCAGAAGGCCAGGGTTTCCCATTTCTCCACATTCTTTTAATCCCCCCCACACAACTCTGCAAGCTTTCTATTGGGAGAAGAGGAAAAAGAAAAGCTAATGCCTGCCTCTCTCTCCCACCATAATTAGCATGAAAGATAGACCACTTCTTCTCCCTTCCCTCTGCCCTCCTTCACACCCCCTGTAGCTAAGAATATACAACTTAAATACTCAGCAGCACCATACTTAGAATTCACCCTGAACTGTAAAATGTTGATGTCAGGTGCCTGAGATTTCCTCACTGGGAACAGGGAAAGGGAACTGACAAGAGATGGGAGGGGAAGGGCATGCAGATAAGGCTGGGACCTCACAGGCATGCTTCTCCTGTGCAAGCTTTGCAAAGTCTGATGCCAGCCGTTGGATCAGCCTTGAGTGGTTTGAATTCAGTGATTGACCATTGATAGAAACAAATATATTAAGCTTATGAGCTTTCTTCTATTTATAGATCACACTGGTTTCTGTTGCTATAAATAGACAACTGTAGGCCTAAATTGAACATTGGCCACAGACCCCCATGCTAAGACCCACAGACACAGAAGTGTCACTGTGATGAAACTTAGAAACCACTGCAGGTTCCAGAACACTTGATGGTGCCCACTGTTAGAGCTCCAGGTTACCTCTGCCTTGTCCACATTAGAGCAGAGTGAGCAAGTATTTAGAAGCTGAAGGCTTTGTCAAGATGGGGCTGGAATTCTGTGGACTGGATATGAGCTCTGGAATCAGATGTCTGCATCTAAATCATGACTTCAGTAATGAAACATGTCCACCTCTTAACATTTCTCTGTACTTTGTTTTCTCAGCTGTGAAACAGGATGGCATGAAGCCTTTGATACATAACCCTGAGGCTGCTGGTCACTCAGGAAAACTACTCACTGCAAAGACCTGCAGACAGTTTTGGTCTAGTGACCTTCCTTTGTCCCATCCTGGTGCACCCACCCTTCCCTGCAGGCTTTAACCACAGCCTGACCTGTGCTCCAACCATGGGGATACTTCAGGCTCCCTGGGCAGGTGGTAGTCAGGGTGAGACCTGATGAGTATCTCCTTTCCACTCCTCTGCTCTTTTACATATATATAATATACAAATATATCTAATCTAACCTAATATATATATATATATATAT
>NW_026000016.1:14677525-14717243 GCF_001458135.2 Marmota marmota marmota | reverse complement strand
ATATATATATATATATATATATATATATATATATATATATATATATATATATATATATATATATATATATATATATATATATATATATATATATATAGGTGAACACAATATCTTTATTTTATTTTTAGGTGGTGCTGAGGAGCAAATCCAGTGCCTCATGTGTATTAGCAAGAGCTCTACCACTGAGCCACAACCCCAGCCCAGGCTCCTCCACTCTTTGACCCTAATAACTCTGTGGGTCTCCTGTTTGTCTAGGTCTAAATGTCGGCTTCCTATCTGAGAGACAGCTAGGACCAGAAAACAAATGGCTTTATTGGGTCAGAATAAGAATGGCAGCTGTTTCTTCCTGTTTGGGGCTTTAGTAACTCAGGAAGGAAGAATGATTTCCTGCTTTGGATTCTGTATGGTATTAGAGTTTTCTCAGGATTAGGAGAGTCCAGGACTTGAGGACGTCAGGGTTCCCATTATCCTGGCACCTTCTCCTGTGTGGGTTGCGCTCAGAGCAGTCACGTGGCCCAGTCACATGGATCAAGAAAGCTCCTAACAGTAGACCATTTGTCATCTTCCGAAATGGCAGAGATAAAAAAAAGAAAGAATTCAGCTTGAGGCAGGTACTCTCCAAGATCACTGGAAGACATGGAACTAAGTATCACTTACCAGAGGAATTATTTGAAAACATCTTTAACATGTACATATTTTTGCTTCATTAATTTTTTTCTCATTGATTAATTGCCAAGTTATTGGAATGGTTACCACTATATTATATTAATAATAAATATTACATAGCTCTTTATGATTAAGGCTTTGAAGACTATATAATGACATAGATCTAAAATCTGGTGATTCAATATTAGATTAACAAATAAGGAATCAAGTCTATCCATAATGTAGTTGTGCCCAAAATAAACCCAAATGCTCTCAGCTAGTATCTCTGATCTGACCAGTGGATTTACTGTTGATTTCGTTGTTATTTTTTTCCTTATACTTTTTTATACTTCAAAAATGTTCTACCCTAAAAGATGTATTTACTATTTAATTAGAAAATATTGTAAGCTGGGCACCATGGCGCACACCTGTAATTCCAACAACTTGAGAAGCTGAGACAGGAGGATCCCAAGTTTGAGGCCAGCCTGGGAATGTAGAAAGGCCCTAAGCAACTTAGCAAGATTCTCTATCTCAAAATCTAAAAAATAAATAAATAAAAAGGGCTGGGGATGTGGCTCAGCCTGGGTTCAATTCCTTGTACCAAAAACAAACAAAAAAAGTGGAAGGAGAATCAGAATGGAGACTGGTACTTTTCTTTCTTTCTGATGTGATGAAATTCAAAATGTTTTAGGAAGTTTTTATTTCTGTAGAAAATAAAAGTGGACTGACAGATATCTTGAGGATTTAAGAAAGTGTTGATGGATATGTTGATAGTCTTGGAATGAACAAGTCCTTTATGAAAGAAAAAATTTTAAAATTTGATTTAAAGAAATAAAAAAAATGGGGTTGGAGTTGTGGCTCAGTAGTAGAGTGCTTGCTTAGCATGTGTGAGGCACTGGATTCAATCCTGGGCACCACATAATAATAAAATAAAGGTTATTGTGTCCACCTTCAATTAAAACAAATATTTAAAAAATAAAATCAATCAAAAAAAGAAATAAAAAATTGTGAAAAGAAATGACTCGAAACAAGTCAAAAGCAAAACCATTGATCCAGGAGAAATTTTGTAGCAAACATAATGGCCAACAATGCTCTTGATTTACAAAGGGATAACCTAAATCACTAAGGAAAATGAGGCATTTACCATTGGAAAACAGGGACAAATCCTTGTCACAGGGGACTGGCCCTCTGGACTGACTGCTCCTGGAGCAGTAGGAAAGCTCACACAGTGGTGGATGGCAGAGGACAGGGTCTGGAGATGGTGTGGTAGAGGTGTGGACCCAAGGAGAGGCTCCCTTCCCCTGGGGTCCTGCCAATCTGCAAAGGGCAGCAGAGAGGTAGGTTTCTGATCAGAATGTCTGACAAGGACTGCCTGAGAGAAGCTGTGATGCTGGCATGAGAGAGGTGGAGAGAAACTGGAAAGACAAGGCTGTGGCCCAGACAGGTATCCACTGTGCTGCAGAAGGAGCACCAGGTGGGGAGGGCCAATAGGTAACCTAAGGAGAGCTCTGAAAGACAAAGGCCTCCTTCTCAACAGCAACACTGAGAGTATGGCCCAGGACTTCACTAGCAGAACAGCAGAGGGTCACAGAGAGTGGAATTCCCAGCCTTGCTGATGCTTAATTAGTTCAACTTCTTGAACAGAAAGAGGTGGGACCTTGAGTCTCAGGATGGGGACATCTGGTCAATGCACTCAGAGATCTTGACTTTCCAAGCTTTCCTGGATCATCTCCTGTTCAAAGTCGGCACTTTCCCTTACTCAAAGACCCTCATGAACCCATCTTTGAGACCTACCCTCATCCCTTTCTGGGACCAGGTTGGTAGTTACAGTAAGTCACAACAACAACTGGCTTGCAGAATGCTGAGCCCACTGGAGGAGGATGTGTCTTCAGGACCCAGCTGTGTATCCAGGAGGAGCTAAAGGAGTGGATCCTAAGATTCTAGGCTAAGGGCATAGAACTTAGAGGTTGCTTGTTTGTTTGTTTTTGTTGTTGTTGTTGTTGTTGTTGTTTTGTTTGTTTGTTTGTTTGTTTTTAAATAAGGAAAAACACTTCTGTGATTCAGGATTTAGCACCCTTGCAAGGACCTTGGAGACAGAGCCACATGGTGAGAACAGCTTCTAGAGGCTTGGACAAGTAACAGGCTACAAAAAGGAAAGCTGCCAGACAGAAGGCGCTAAGAAAGCAGCATGCTGGAGTGGACATGCTGCCACATGCTGCCTGCTCTCAGGAGGGCTCAGTCTAAGTGCAGTCCATTTATATAGAAAGCTGATAAAGAACACAGTGATAAGAGGGCACTGACCTCTCTGAAAAGTTTGGGGATGGATTCTCCCATTAGGCTGGGCAGACACAGGAGATGCTGCTGCAGAGTGGGCTGTCTGATAGAAAAGGGATCGGGATCGGCAGGGCCCCGAAGTCCGGGTCTAGATGGTAGCACTACACTGACAGAAGCAAGACCAGTCTACTTATTGTCATCCCCAGCAAAAACAGGTAGATTGACCAGAATCAGCACTCCCAGAACGAGATATTTGGACAAATTAAAGACGCGTTTTCAGAGGCTAAGGACACTTGCTCCCATCCCCTACCCAGTATCCAAACCTGTTTTTAAACTTGGAGCCCATGGACTTTGGAGAGGCCAGCTCTGCCTGAATAAGCCCCTTGCGAGGGTGGCAAAGTACATGGTAGTGACTCCCAGACTTTCTCCTGGGGACTTTTGATCACTTCCTGGAGTAGCTGCACAAGAGACCAAGGTGTCTGAGAACAGGATATGGACTGAAGTGACGCTCGGGCCTGGTGTGGCTCACACCCTCCCTCCCAGTGGAGTGAGTCATGTGGAGTCTGTCATAGACAGTCCTTCAGGCCTGTCAATGGCCTGGTAGTGGCTTCTTTGGTGACTAGATGTATGGTTGGAGAGGACATATTTGTGGTGGAATGCCCACACTTGATCCTTAGTCAGTGAGGTAAGGGTGAACCTGGCAGAGTGAGGGAGGGTGGTGCATGAGCCTTGCACCTCTCTCTGGCCACCACTCCTTGCCAGGATAGGCCAACCACACCATGCTGTGCTCCTGGAGGGATGGCAAAGATGACCACCACTCCGAGGCAGAGACTGCCTTTTGTTCACATGTGACTCTCCAGCCTGCTCCCTGCAGCAGTCAAATATATGGTGTCCTAACTCAAGCAAGGTTCTACCCAGCAACCTCCCACTTCCTGGAGGTAGAGCATGGCATTCTTGAGAAAGATGCTTACACACCAATAATGTGGAAGTCCAGCTTCATGGGCAGCCCTGAGTAGGACACACCTCTGCAGCAAGTTCAAGCTGTTCCATCAAGCAGTCCACCCATCCCACTTGACAGACTCTGGGCTGGAGATGTCTATGGTAGGAAAACATGCTGTATGTGTAGTTCATGTCACCTCCAACAGCGTAAGCCCCTAGGGTTTAAGCACATAGACAAGCTGTTGGCACAAAGAAGAGACATCATTTTAGAAGCTGCTCGGACAGTCTACTGGGTCGTGGTAGAGAGGTCACCCCTGACTGCGGGCATCAGCCTAGAAGCCATGTCTACGATGGGCTGCAGCTTTGGAACATTCTGGTTCACAAGAGGGATGAACATGATGGCAGTCTCTTATAAGTTGCAAGTGGTCCACTGGCATCTGGGAGTAAGGTGGAACAGGACACATGTAGGCTGCTTGAGGGCACAGATGGCCAAGGTGCCCTCTGCTGCTCCATCAGCTTGTCTTCCAGTCACCCCTGTGGCCACTCAGGGGACAGGAGTAACCTTTTATTTCCCACAGGTAGAAGAGAATGAAAAATGACCTTGGGTCCTGGATAATGTACTGGATTGGGTATGGCCTCGTGTGTGTGTGTGTGTGTGTGTGTGTGTGTGTTGTACCAGAAGCATTTGAATGTGGCTAAATTTGGAAAAGGGTCTTTGTAGAGACAATGAAATTAAGGATCTCAAGATGAGCTCATCTTGGATGCCCCTGGTGGGGCTATGTCCAAGTGCCAGGCTCTGCAGGCTGAGCAATATCCTGTGGCTGCGTAGCTTCCAGGTGAGGAGGCCAAGCCCTCCATGTGCACACTTGGTTCATAAGCAGAGGCAACTTTCTAATCAGTGAGCTTACTGCCCGTGTAAGTTGTTATTCTTTATTCATTAATGGAAATTGCAGGCTTATATTCATTTTCTAAGGATGCTGTAAAAACATAACATAAACCAGATGGTTTAAGCAACAGAAATGCATTGTCTCAAGTTCTTGAAGTTCAGAGATCAGGTTGTCGGTGGGACCTTTTCCTTTGAGGACCATGACAAATTCCCTCCTGTCTCCAGTGGTGTGCTGGCCATCTTTGGAACTCCTGGGCAGTGGAAGCATCACCCAAGCATGACCTCAGTGCAATGTGCTCTCCATGAATGCACAAACTCCCTTTTCTAATGAGGATACCGGCATGTTGGATCAGGACTGCCCAATTGCACTTTGTCTTAATGAATTGCACCAGCAAGAGCCTATTTCCAGATGGAATCAATAGGCCACATTCTAAGGGGGGGCTAAGACTTAAACATGTAGGTTTGGGGGAAGGGACAATTCCACCCTGAATGGGGCACAGGAGCAGAAAGGTGCCAGCACAATCTCCCGCTGCTTGTGAGCAGTGGTTGCAGGTGGCCCCTCTTTGTGTTGTAGACATTCAGGGGATGCTTAGACTTCTGCCTTTCAGCTTTTCACCACTGAAAGTGGGGCTGAGGGACCTGGGACCTGGACAAAACCATGTGCACAGCAGGCTGTGTGCACATTGTGTGCTCTAAGGCATAAATGTGGTTCACGTGTTATAATCATTTCTGCTTTATTGCTGTTTGTTCTGGCCAACGGCGTCACCTAAATTAAGTCTACTCTTTACATAATATTTCATTATGTGAAGTCAGAGATCCAGATGGATCTTTCACTGGGCCCTTGCTGACTTTTCCTCAACTTCCTTTTGGGTCAGCTCTCCTGTCCACCTGCTGTCCCTAAGCAGCCATTCTGTGTGTTTGCTGTATTGTTGGATTTTTACCTACTTATATGTATTCAGTTTACTAAGAATAAATTTGTTGATACCCTTTTAAAACCCTCTTAAGAGGTGACTCTCTAGCTCATTAGCCTAAGATGGCTTTTAGTTCCCTACCAATTCAGAAATTCTGGATTTTAGTGGCTCCACTTCAGTTTTTGGAGGAAACGGGAAGGACCTGCTCAGTTTCCATGAGGGCAGAGCTGGACTGGGAGCCAGTGTCTCTGTCACCCTCCACCAGGACTCCTTCTATGCCCTCAATAACATTGTATCTTTGGACTTCCCAATTCAAACACTGCTGGGCTGGGGATATAGCCTCACATGCACAGGGCCCTGGGTTCAATCCCCAGCACTACCAAAAAAAAAAAAAAAAGAATGTCTTTGTTCCGAATTGTAGGCTCTCTATTCACCTCACTTATTGTTTCTTTTGATGAGAAGAAGCTTTTTAGCTTGAATCCATCCCATTTATTGATTCTTGATTTTAATTCTTGTACTATAGGACTCTTATTAAGGAAGTTGGGGCCTAATCCGACATGATGGAGATTTGGGCCTACTTTTTCTTCTCCCTGCTCTTGCTGATGCCAACCCTGTTCTAGTCATACATGGGAATCATGTTCATAATGCTGGAATTCTCAGCTGACCATGCTGGTGGGGCTCTCCCTCCAGAGCACTCTGCTGATGTCTGCTCAGCTCATGGGGCAGCAGGGTAGTTGGGCTGGATTCTACTTTGTTCTTTGTACTCAAAAGCACAGCAGGTTTTAAGATGCACAGGCCAGAGCTGTGTAAGAAGCATGGATTGGAACGAGATGCCTGCATCCAGAAATCAATTGGAGCCCAAAATTAATGTCTAAGAACTTGAGATTGTTTAAGGCGTGGCACATGATGTCTCCATCTTCTTTGGTGCTCCCGCAACGTACAAGTCCTCTGCAGTGCTCCCAGAAAGTCCGTGTCCTCCCATGAGGTCCCATGACATCTGTGTCCTCTGCAGCATTCCCAGGAGGTCCGCATCCTCTGCGGCATTCCCGTAAGGTCCCATGACGTCCGTCTTTTGAAAACAAGCTTCTCATGGAATTTGAAATATTAGCCAGTAATGTTGAATTCAGCTCAGCAAACTATCTTTCATTGTTTGTTCAATGAGAGGCTGAGTCATCCCTTGAGGTGCTGGCAGACCTGCTATCCTGGTCAGCTGTGCAGTGGTGACACATTTGCAGATGGCTACAGAGTAGCAAAGCTCTAGCTCACATCTGCACAACAAGCTGTTGCCCAACTTCTGGCCCCTCGCTTCCCCATTGCAAGATAAACTGTCATTTTCAAATGTCCTTCAGAATGTCAGTTGGAGCCTCAGCTGTGGCCAGGTGTCTTGGTTCGAACCAACATGGTGTGTGTGAAAATGATGTACTTTTGAAATGTCCTGGTAATTTCTTATTTGGCCATTGGTGAGCTACTTAGGGGCATGTTCTTTAATTTTTGCCCAGTATGACTTTCCAAATTTTCTTTCTGTGAATGATGTATTTCATTGTATTGTAGTCAGAGAATATGCTTAGTTTGATTTCAATCCATTTAGACTTAAGATGTTTCATGGCCTAACTTATGACGTTCTCCTGCCCTGAGGGAAGCAGGCTCTGCTGTTATTGGAGAAGCATTCTGTAGATGTCTGTTGGGCCTTGCTGGTTTACATGGTTGTTCAGTCTTTTCTGTTTCCTGTAGGTCTTCTGTCTCCTTGTTCTGTGTTATCCTCAATAGGGTGCTGTTTCCTGGTGGTCTTCTGTTTCATTGTTCTATGAATTATCCACAGTGGAGTATTCAAATCACTGTTGTGTTAAGCTACTTGCTTTTCCCTTGAGATCAGGGTTTTGCTTTGTGTGTTTGGAGTTCATTTGTCGCTGCATGTACTGTTATATCCCACTGGTACAAGGCTGGAGACATCAGGAAAATAGTACATGGTCTTTGTTCTCACTTCCTGGCACAGAGATCCTAAGACCCTGGGACTTTCCTGAGTGAGGAGGGGGTTGGGTGGCCACTGGTTCTGATGAAGTGATCCTTCTCAGCAGGCTACTACCTAGCTTCTGGATACAGACTGGTCACCAAAAACACTAATCCTTGATTGGAAGGTTGGGACCTTCAGCTCCACATCCCAGCCTCCAGGGAGCCCCTGCCAGGCTTGAGATAGCATTAATAGATCATGACCAATTGGTGAAGCCGTTCCTGCACCTGCTTGCTGTCTAACAGGATCACAGTGTGGGGGATGCTGTGGCAGGGCTACACCATCTGGCGGCCAGAACCATGGGGAATGTTAAGTATTTTGTTTATGATACTCATGATATGGAAAATAGGGCATACGTCAATCAATAATAAAAGTATGTATTGCCTGAGAATGCAGGAAAATTCCCAGAATGAGACTAAGGATACAATTAAAACATGCCCCAAGGTATGTTTCAGTATCTCTCAGGATACAAACAATAGTGTTATTCCTCAAGAAATTGCAAATCGAGGTTCCTGAAAAAAGCTTAACAATTTCCATTAAACCCCTGTTCTAAAGTCACAACCTGTGCAACGTACATTCCCCCCACCAACAGACCTTCCTTTCCTTACACAGGAATTCATGATGAGAATGGAAAACACAGTTAATATAAATGATAAATGGGTTTAGGTGCAAAGCCTGCCCTTTAGTTAAAGATTACAAAGACATAAGAATTGGTGTGCTTTGACCAAGGATCAAGGAAACTCTTTAAGAAAGCAGTTAAATAGATCCTATGAAAAAAGAAAATTACCTTGAAAATTAAAAATAGAATAAGGTAAAATTAATATAGTTATATTTTAGAGGCACTTCAGAATAGTAGGCTTTTTAAGTAATAGAGTTTCACCATTTTAAGTGTGTTTTACAGGGATTTTAGAAATAAGAAAGCTTACCAATAATCATAGGTATGCTTTAAAGTTAAAGGTTAATAAAATAATTATAGGTATGCTTTAAAGTTAGAAGTTAATAATAGGTCCAGAGACATGTAGTCTAGTTGTGTAGCCTAGCACCTAGTGATTGAGGTGAAAATGTAAAAGTTTAATCATGATTGGCTAAGGTTATAGAAAAATATTTTGAACAATATACTCAATATCTTAGGTAATCAATATATGTCAGAAAACATTGTAACTCTTGAAAATTATGTAAACCAAAGAAGTTTCGGGCTTTGAGGCTATCCATTAACTACCTGAAAAAAAAAAAAAAAAAAACCTGTAAAAAGGTATAAAAATAAAGGCTCCTCTAGGGGCAGCAGATTGTTTCTGGAGGCTGTTGGTAACTTGCAACCTGTGGGCCCATCCAGACACAGTCCTCCTTCAGAACTCCTGGATTCACTGTTGGGGCTAGACCCCGGCAACCAATGATGTGACCAATCTTGCCTATGGAATGAAGCCACAATAAGCAGGGGCTAGGGAACAATAGAAGTTCACTGGATCGACAAAGTGGAATGAAGGGAAGCAGGGGTAGGTGAAGAAATAGGAAAGACAGTGGAATGAATCCAACATCACTTCCCCATGTGCACATGTGAATATACTACCTGTGTAACTCCACATCGTGTACAACCACAAGAATGGGAAGTTATACTCCTTATGTGTATAATATGTCAAAACACATTCTACTGTCATGTACAATTAATAAGAACAAATAGAAAAAAATTAAAAACAAAAACCTAATGATGGGGTTCAAGAGCCTCCAGGCTAGCAGGCAGGCAGATATCACCCGCATGGGGCTTATAGGCTGTGAGCCTCCCTCGTCTACCTTGCCCCAGGCATTTCTTTTATTCAGCTGTTCTTGACTTGCATCTTTCATAATAAACAGACAGATAAAAGCTTTCACCTTCTTGAGTTCTGTGAGTCGTGTTAGCACATCCAGTCATTTTCATGAGGTGAGGGCCTGAAAGGACAGAGGAAGGAGAAAGACCATGTGTGGCACTTCTGGAGTCTACTATGGACTTCATGCAGGACTACCTGTGTAATATGTGTAGCCCAGTGCAAAGTGAACCTGCAGGATCTCTTGTTTAAAAACTGCCAGAAAGCTTAAGACAGCACCAGCAGACCATTAAACCAAGCTTAAGTCCCATCTAAGTGGACACAGGCTACATATCCATGACACCAGCCAGGGTCCAGGGCAGGTTTGTCCTTGTAATCCTATGGACTCAGCTAAGGTGGTCTGTGGAGTAGCCCAAAGCTGTGGACAAAAGAGGCTGATGTGACCTTGCTGTAGATTCTAACTGAAAGTAACCCTTGATCTGTATAGGTTTTCCACACTGAAGTTGGTCTCTGTTGAGGCAGGGCAGGACGGCTGGGAAGAGATAAGAGTTTTGACACTGGAGAGCTGGCAGGGAAGACCTCGAAGCTCCATCAGAACTAGACAATGCCTGGAGAAGACACAGACCCTCGTAAGTCTCAATATGTGGAGTATGTGGACATGACACTCTTGGAGAGCTCTACTGGCTCTGCTAACATCAGGTTCTCTTAGAATTAAAGCTACAAACATCTCTATAGGGGCTGAATCCAGAGTGGTTTTGATTTTAACAAGAGTCCTAGCTTAATAGAGAAAGTTATGGCCTGGAAAATATGAGCGACTTCGAGCAATCCCTGGAGGCCATGCATCTCTGCCTGGTCTCACGCTTTCACCAGAAGGGGTGAGCTACAGCTCTGGCCTGGGCCCTTGTGAACCTGTGGCAGCTACTTCTTGGGGCCTCCGTTTCTCAAAGCAAGAGAGTCAAACCAGCTGACTCAAGGCACTTCTCAGCATCAAGGGTCAGGAACCATGGTGCCTCCCCGGCTGACACATACCTTCTTACATGGCATCTCATTCAGCAATTGCCAAACACAAACTTCACTTCCTGCTGCTTCCCCTGGGCTGCCGTCTGCAGGAGTTTCTCTGACATGACAGAGACAGGCTTCCTGTTAGCTTCAGTTTGGGCATCCTAGGTGTAGGCTGTCACATATTCCAAGTGAGGGGGACAAGCAGAGGTGCCTTGCCTTGCTGATCCATGTGTGTGCAGACGTGGACTCTGTGGATGGAGGTTCTCCTCCAGAAGTGAGTGTGAGCGCGTGTCGAGGGAAAGCCTCTGAAGACGGGAGAACTCACTCTGACTTACCTAAATCCTCAGTGTCGTCTCCCTCCTATCACCAAAGAGGAAACAAAATAGACCAGCTCTATACAGCAGCAGATGGATGGCAGAGCCTTTGGAATCTGACGGGACAATCCCAGAGGGAGGGTGGAAAGGGCCTAATGCCCATGACAAGGCTGCAGGGCAAGCATTCGATGCCACACTGGACCTGGCAGAAGGAGCTGTGGGTGCCACTGCCGTGTTCAGCTGGCCCTTGCTAGCCACGCATGACTCTGTGGCACGGGCTATAGCCATGTTAACTTGGTTAGCAGCCTGACCTTGGACTCAGTTGCAGTAAAGTTTGTGAACTTATAAATGGGAAATGATAATAACAATGCATCTGAGTCACAGGTGGATTGGAGGTTGTCATAATAAAATACATGTGAAAGTTCCTGGAACTTAGTGGTTACCAAAAAATGACCTAAATTCTTCACCACCGTTGAAATTTTCAAAAACTGAAAATTCTTGGTGAAAGCAATTTTGCTTTAATTGAAGAGGGCATATTACAAAGACTGCTTCTGTAGTACAAAGACTTAAAATCAGAATTTGGCATTAGATTAACAGAGAAGTAATGAGAACAGGATACAGAATCATGCTGGTTTGATGTCAGACTCCAAGTGCCAGGGCAGGGGCCTGTTGACTGAAGCCCAAACACCCTCTTTAACTTCAAAGCAGGAAACAGTGGTTAAACTGTTGAAATTGCAAACAAGACAGAGCACTGGTTGTCCTCAGAGGAGAGCAGATGTGAAGACTGAGGAAGGGGCAGGCTGCTACTCCCCAGGGCCAGCCTCATAGGAGTAACCTACCCAGGGCCAGCCTCATAGGAGTAACCTACCTGGGGCCAGCCTCCAATGTGTGACTTACCAGCCTCGGTCCTCATGGGTGACAGTGGGCAGGTCATTGATTCCTTTAAGCTTCGTTTTCTTATCTGCTAAATGGGGTGATGTGCCTGCCTCCTTCAGAGGCTCCTGCTGTGGTTTGCTGTTAACATGTGCTGTATGACTGAACAGATTTTACATACATCTGCACATGTGCACACACAATTCACAGCTTGTTAAAGAGTGTAAAGACTAATGATTCTTATGTCCTAGATGTCTGGCTCTTCGGTGGAAAGTAGAGGTTCTCCACGCTGCAGCCCAAACCATCAACCTGAAACACAAGCCTGTCGGTAATCTTCCTGCCCAACCTCACAAGGCTCCTCTCTCCCCATCAATGCTTCAGCCTCGGGTGAGCCCTGTGAGGGTCTTCTGAGTGGTCCTGCCTCATGCTTTAGCCTAACCTCCATGGCATAGCAAGGTTGTACCCTGGTAACACCAAGGGACCCAGAGGCCTTGGCTCCTTCTCCCTGTCCTGATCCTTCCTCCCCTTCTGGTCTTCAGTTCTGCTCCTGCCTAGGGCATTTTTTCATCTTCTGCAGTGTTGGAGACCATTGGAAGTTACTGTGGCCACACTGGGAGCTACTGACTGCTGAGGAATTCCCACCCACAGTTCCTTTATTCTTCAGAGGCCTGGAAAATGGGTGTAGCTGATGAATGGAAGCGAACTCTCATGCACAATGGAATGTTCCTTGCCATCACACTGATGGTGAGAGCTTCAGATGCATTTGCTATCAAGGCTGATCTTATAAAATATGAGGTTAAGTTTTGCATTTTAAAGACTTTATGCCTAAACATTTGATGTCAAATATATGGGTCTAAATTGTGTCCTCAGGCAGTCCATTTAGAAACCCATCCATAAGCAGGCTTCTCCAGGTGTCATGCAGACTGCTGTCACATGGCTAGTAAGACTCACAGCATAAAGGCCCCATTGGGCTGTGAAGGGCTGAGCTCGACTCTCCACTGTGAGGCAGCAGAACCACGCACAGTCTTCTGCAGGTTCTATTTTCTCCCACTGCCCAGCTCTTCCCATACCCTTCCTCTGCCTCTTCTTCCCTACCCATGTGTCCTCTATCCAGTCATCAGCCTTGTGGTGCTGCACTTGTTCTGCCACAGCATTCAGAGGCATGCACCCTCTGCAAAGGTCTGCTGGAGCTCCCGACTGCCGCAGTCTGGCTGGGCACAAATCACGAGCCACTCAAGCAGGAACAAACTTTATTTCCGAACTCCCACAGCATTCCGCGCACACTCCCCGGGAACTCTCCCGAACGCCACCCATGCAGCTCCTCCAGGAACACACCACACACCAACCGGAACTCCCTCCCCTGGGCTGCGTGCCCACTCACTCTCAGAACCCCTCGAGAACTCAACGGGAACTCCAAAGTAGCTGGCGCCCGAGGCAGCAAGAGCCATCCTATTACCGGACAGTAAAGGTCTAATATACAATTGAATACACAACCTGTTTCAATCCAACATCATCTTAATGGCTCACCTCTCAACCATACTTCTGGTAAAATGCCGGGGGCCATTCCGACTAGGCTGTGGCTCTCAGCACTTGACCATGGCAATCCTTGTGCAGCCTCGTTTTCTCTCTCAGGGAGGGGACATCGGAGAGGAAAAATGATTATCTCAGTCCCAGATATTTCAGAGCTGAACAGAGGCAAATTCCAGGCACACCATAATCACCCTGCCCCTTGCCTCTCTCCCTGGGGACCATGGGAAGGCCCAGGCCTCTCCTCCTGACCACCCTGCCCCTCACCTCTCTCCCTGGAGACCCTGGGTGGGGAGTCCCAAGCCTCCAGAGTCCTCCTCTGTACCCTCCCAGAACAAGGGAGGGGAGCTAGCTGGCTGCCAAGGGGCCTTTCTCCCCGGTGTTGACTGTGCTGCACATATGAGTGCTGGATCCAACTTGACTCAGCCTGGACTATTCCTTGCAGGACCCATGTCACACAACTCTGGAGATTTAAACAGCTGCGGTCCTTGGAGGGATAGTTTATTTGATAATGTATCTTGTTAAAAGCTCTAGAAAAAGCGCTGTGTACAGTTACCCTGCAGAGCATCCCCTTTCATAATATTCTACTTTCTCTAAAAGAAATGGACTAGTTTCTGACAGCCAAAGTCACTGTGCAATAGCAAACATTAAAATGCATCAAACCTGTGGCCTTTCCCACTCCCAGATGCAGGGCACAAGTGTGGACAGTGGAACTGCTCAGGGGCAACACGTTTCTTTGAACTTTAATGTTTCATCTTAGAGTTTTCTGTAAAATTCCCATTTCCACAACAGACATCTGTGTTTAAAATTAAAGTGTTTTAAAACTAGGAAGAATGACATCCTATTAATCCAGGAGGTTCCTGTACTCCCCAAACATCAATGCTTAGCCCAAAGTCAGCAAAACCAATATGAGACAATCCCCAGCTAGGTCTCTGTGGGCCTTGAGAGCAGACCCCTGATCCCATGCTTTGCTGTGCAAACAGCCCGAGGGTCACGACCTGGTGTCAGGACAGGGCCAGCTGCACAAGGCAAGGTGGGTTTATCCACAAAGTAGCCCACACTGAGGTTACCATGTGTGCCGAAGGGCAGGCAGTGCACCTGAAGAACCAGGTTCAGATCTCAGGTTGGCGGTCACCACTGCAGCATCTGGACTGGGTCATTAGTGCTCTAAATCTCAAATACAGGCTAAATAGGTAACAATGTGTTATCATGTTCAAAACAATGCCTGGCATGTTGAAAATGATCAACAGATAGCAGCTTTAACTATGGTTAATTGTTTTCAGACCACTAGATGTATTTTCATGTAAAATTAAAAAATACATAAAGATCATTGCAAATGTTTATTGCCTTTCAAAATAAAAATAATTTTAATTAAGATCAGAAAGTATTTGAGTATTACCTATTAGGTCTAAAACCTGAAACAAAATTCTAGTTAACATTTTTAGAGAAGCACTACTAATGGTCCTTCCCTCTGCAGGATTGAAAGAAGGGTTACAGGTGGAAAAGTCATTGCAAATGCATACAGAGTCATGCAGAGGTGGTGGACAAACCAAAGCACCTTCTTTTGCCTCTAGAAAAGTGTGAAATTATTCCTATACCCTTGTCTAGGTACCCAACAACGGAAGAATAGCATACAATTCAAGGAAAGCTTGAAACCTAAGCACTTAGTAGGAACGAAAAAGGGCAGTAACAGCAAAAGAAACAATAAGAGAGGTAAATAGAGAGCCTACATCCTGGGAACAAATCTTTACTCCCCACACTTCAGATAGAGCCCTAATATCCAGAGTATACAAAGAACTCCAAAAATTAGACAATAAGAGAACAAACAACCCAATCAACAAATGGGCCAAGGACCTGAACAGACACTTCTCAGAGGAGGACATACANCAGCCAACAATAAAAAATTAAAAAAAAATTAATTAAAAAAAAAGGGCAGTGAAATCTGAGCACTGGACAAAGAACGCCAGGGAGAGCCCCCCCTGCCCTCAGTTGCTGCAGGGGAGTTTCATGAACATAGTGGGTCCCCAGAGTGTTCTGGCTCCAGGCTGGTGTCAGGTCCAGGGCTGCAATTTTCAACCCACCGTTTTCCTTGCACTGGGAGTTTTGTCTCCCTGTGGCCAAAGGCACCGCAGGTCTTCTCCAGGGACTACAAGGAGACTGATGGCATCTCTCCAGCCTCTTGAGTGGGTGGGATCTAGTCTTCAGATCCTTGAGTTCCCTTGCCCTTTCTGTGCCTCATGGCTGCAGCTTGCATCAGACCCCACCCTTGTTAAGTGGATGCTGTGAGGCTGAGAAGAATCACTTCGGAATGTCCTTTTCTTCCTGGGAACTGTATTTTAGAGACTATCAGTTCAGAATGAAGGAATAGAATGTGGACTGGATACTCCTCACTACAGACACTTTTCTTGGTTGGATGGATATGGCTGGGCTTAAGAGAGGACTCAGCACTCACTAGACTCTCCCACATGATGTGGTCAGAAAAACCACACAGGTCACTCTGTGACCCAATTTTAAGAGCCACTAGCACATGCCCATAAGGGAGATGATTCAGACTAGGGTGTGCTTGCTTGGAGGCAGACTTCCAGCAGCTTTCCCTGCATCATGCAAATGTGGGCTAATGGGTGAAAATCAAAGAAAACAATTAATTTCTGTGATTCTTTCATGGTCACACACTAGGCACACATTCGGGGAATTATAAATATTAGAAATTTCCATGAATAGTCAGGGCATGATAAAGAGATCTTCAGATAGTACCCATGGAGTTCTCTGAAAAGCTGTGCTGCTTCTCTGAGCAAAGCTTCCTCTCCATAAGGGACACAGGAGAGGAGAGTGGAGGTAGGCAAGGGGGACAAGGTAGGTCTTCTGGCAGCCCAAATTGATGTCCCCCTGGTCCACAGTCCACAGTGGTGTGACCTGTGCCAGATGGCTGGCTGTCCCTCCTGCAGCATCTATTAGCTATGGATTCACCCTGATTTCATTCCTGATACTCTATTTCTAGTATTCATGAAGTTATGGAGCAGGCAGCCCTGGAAGTCCTTCAGATTTCCCTGTGTACCCCTCGATGCCGAGATTACACATAGTTTCATCTCCTTGGAGGCTAAACTGATCCCCTGAGGAGATGCATGCTGGCATTTGGATTCTAGTTCTAATTGGTATGGAAAGTGGATTGAGATATTAACAGCTCCTAATTGCACTTTTAAATGTTAATGTTAAAATTCATGACTAAGGAGAAAATCATATCAAATTCTCAAGGGTCACCCAATTATGGAAATCAGGCTTAACAAGAGACTAAGCACAACTGGAGGGTTGGAGAACTCAGGTTTATCTACCCCAGAAGACCTAGATAAGCTAGTGCTCTGAAGTTCTGGGCCCTGTGCTGAGGTTACATGGGGGCTTTTTAGGAAATTTGACATCTTTCCTTAACCATGACAACACTGGTGGGTTTGAGTCTTGGCCTACATGACCAAAGACCATACACAGGGAATTTATGATAAGTAATTCACAAGTTCAAAACAAAGACAGTAAAGCTTCTGTGAGTGTTATCACAAAGTGGCCACCACAGGTAGCAATAACTTAAGGTAACTCAAGTTTACCTCCCTAAGAGCTATATTTAAGAACTTAGCCTATGAGTTTATAGTTCTGTAAGGGTAAAAGAAATTGAAGTTAAAGTGTAAAAGACCGGGCATTGTATAAAGTTTCTAGGCTGCAAGGCCTGAGTTAAAATGTAAAGGATTAGGTATTGTTAACCTGAAATTCCTGTAGCTGTTAAGACAATGCTTGGAACCGCCCAGTAAATATTCCCCCTGACTGCTTGGTTGTTTAATAATTCAGGGCTCTGTGTGATCTTGCACGTAGTCATTTAGGCCCTAAAACCAATCAGTTTGAATGTGTACCCCGCTTAGGAATGACCTATCACTCCAGCCTGACCTGTTCCTGGCAATGAATGAACTAATGATATTTAGGAGTTGTTGTTTGATTTTCCGTGGTGTATAATGATTTGTTAAAGGAGACTGTGATGTATGTAAAATCCCCGCCCTCCCAAAAAAAGTGTACTTAAGCAGTGCTCAGCCCCTGCTCGGGGCTCTGGGCTATTCTCCCTTCTTGAGTGGGCACGGAGCCCTAGCATGCTAGATCAATAAATCCCCTTCTGCCAATTGCATGAGTGGTCACTTGGTGGTCTCTTTCTCAGACGTTTCACCGGACCCTTACAGTTCAGACAGCAGTTAATTGGCCTAGCAATTAAGTGATGTAGCTACATTTCTACAGAGTTCAGAAAGTTATAGAGTATAAGAAGAAACTACTCTTTTCTGTTGAATCTCTGGCCTTGAAAGTCTGGCACAGGGGTGTTTACATTTCAGGAGGGAATCCTCAGGCTCCTAGAGACAGTTGTTTACAATCCAATATGTAGAGACCCATGGTTAATTAGGCTGACTGCAGAAGAGGGAGTTAACCCTTTCCCAGCATTGGTTCTTTATCATAATATTCTTATAATTCCATTTTATAATCATGTCTGGTCTTCCATCACAACCTTACTCCTGATTTCTCGGGGTGTCTACCTAGGTACATGTATACTCTCTGCCTAGATATCTTGGAACATAGAAGGAATTTTGTGTTATATTGTTTGAGTTGACAGATAACATTGTACACTTGTATCATGCAGAACATGATGTTTTGATTTGTAAAGGTTGAATCTAGCTAGTTAACCATTGTATTATCAGAGTTGCCGATTTTGTGGTAAGGACAACTGACATTCACTCTCACACTTTCAAGAATGCAAGGTGTCTTCATTGGCTGCAGTCCTGGCCTGTATAATGGTCTCTTGAAGTTCACTCCTCCCCTATGATGTAATTAGTTATCCTTGGACCAAATTTTTCCAACCCTCTGCCCCCAGCCACCCTGGCCTCTGGTACCACCGTTCAGCTGTCTGGTTCTATGGAATTGTAGCACACAATGGAGAAAGATGCTCTCTTTTCGTGAAATTGGATAGTCACATGAGTATGGAAAAGTTTATTCTGGCTCAGGGTATCAGAGGTTCAGTCCATGGTCAACTGACTCCACAGCTCTGGGCCCAAGATGAGGTAGAGCATCAGAGCAGAAGAGTGTGGCAGAGGAAAGCATCTCAGGACTTGACAACCAGGAAGCAGAGAGAGCCCTGCTCACTAGGGACAAAATATATCTCAAGGGCAGGCTCTCAGTGACCCACCTTCTTCAGCCACACACCACCTGCCTATAATCACCACCCCATTAACCTATATCATGGGTGAATGCAATGATTAGGTCACAGCTCTCATAATCTAATCATTTCACTTCGAAATATTCTTGCATTGTTTCATGCATGAACTTTTGGGGGACATCTAATATCTAAACCATAACACATCTATACCTATCATTTATATATGTCAATCATCTATCAATTCTCTATCCCTCTATCATCTAAATATATCACCTATCATCTATCTATCCATCATCTATATCTATCATCCATTCATCATTCATCTGTCTCTCACATGCATGTCTATCATCTATATTCATTTATATCTATCTCCCTAAGTACTTATCAGCCTATCATCTATATCTACCATCTATTTATCTATCATCCATTCATCACCTATATCTATAATCCATTCATCATCCATCTATCCCTCATGTATATCTACATTGATCCACCTACCTGCCTACCAATATCTATCTATCATCTTTTTAAGTATCATCTATCAATCATCTATCTTTCAACTATCTATCATCTCTTTCTGTGTGTGTGTGTGTGTGTGTGTATATATATATATATATATATATGTATATATATATATACACACACACACATACATACTTACCTACCAACCTATTGTCTACATCTATCTACAGGAATCCAACTACCTACCTACTGGCCTATCATTTATATCCATCTACATCTATCGTCTGTCTATACCTAATACAGTGTCTGTATTTTAATGGTATTTGTTGAATGGATTAATGAATGAGTAAATGATTTCAAACTCAATGCCCCTCAATTGCCCTGAGAATAATTCTAATACATAATGCATACAATAATAGAACTAGAAGAGAGTTAAAGAATAAAAACTGTGGAAGGCCGAAGTAATGCAGCCTCAATTTAAAAAATCAAATTCTTTGGGAGTTAGCAGAAACCTAATGGGTGATTGTTATAGCATTCCAAATTTGAAAAATCACAAATCTAGAATGCTCCAGAATTTGGAAGTCTTTGGGTACTGACATGATACCACAAGTAGAGGCCCCATCCCAGACCTCATGGGCATGGAAATGGAAGCAGAAGAAAGTGGGGTTAGATATCTTGGAACAAATAACAGGTTTGCATCCCGGCCCCACTATGTATCACTTAGCTCACTGCGTTTTAAAGGGAAATGCCATTTCACTAACAGCAATGCAGCTGTGCCTTTCCAACTCCAGCTTCTCACCCAGATCTTGTTTCTCCTGGGGGTTCTGTGTCCTCTGGGCTTTGAATGGGCCAACCTCTGGGGCTACGTGCACCTAACAGGCCATTGCTGGTCTAATGGACTGTGTATACTGGATTGGGTAGATGACTTACAGAGAGGCAGGTTTCCAGCAGCGCTACCTGAGGTCACACGACCAGAGGAATGCCAGCAAAGGAGGTCTCCTGCCACCCTCACTGTTCAAGCAGGGCTCTATCCTCACTGTTCAAGTAGGGCTTCTCTAGGTCGGCTCAGTCTCAATCCATCTCAGCCATTTAAGCACCCCAGAGAAATTGGATGGGGGGAGTGTGTATCTAGCATTTACCCACTCAGTGCTTGCTATAGGTTTAAGCCATTGTTTCTGAAAAGCTCATAGACTAGTAAGGAAGAAACACACACAAATGAGTAATAGCAGGTCAATATATTAGGTGTTACAATAGAAACAAGTGAGAACAATGGGTATATTCAGGGAACAGCTAGTAGCCAAGGATCAGTGAGTGCCCCAGAGAGACAAGAGCAGGAGCTTCAGGAAAGTGGAGCCTTACCTCCCAATTCAGGACAGGCTGGAATCCTTCTCCAGGGCTCCTAGAGATGCGCACCTGCTTACACTAACCACTCCAGCTCTCAGGGAACCCTGCTTCCTGACTCCCAACTCCATCTCCACCCCTCCACCTCGAGTCCCTGTGTCTCCTGCAGTCCTTTCTGGAGGCAGTTAGCCTGGGTCCACATACTCCTTCCCTGTGCACATTGGACACATGTGGCTGGACAGCTGGCCACATGGAGGACTCTGTCTCTTGCCCTGTGCCCTCTGGAGCTGGCTGGCTGGCCACATGGAGGACTCTGTCCCCCTGCTCTGTGCACTATGGACACAGACCTGGCTGGCTGGCTGGCCACATGATGGACCCTGTCCTCCTGCTCTGTGCGCTATGGACACCTGACTGGATGGCTGGCCACATAGAGGACTCTGTCTTCCTGCTCTGTGCACACTGGACACACATCTGGATGAACAGCTACCACATGGAGGACTCTGTCCTACTGCTCTCTGAACACTGGACACACACCTGGATGGATGGCTGACCACATGGTGGACTCAGTTCTCCTGCTCTGTGTCCTCTGGACACTCACTTGGCCGAACGACTGGTTACATGGAGGATTCTGTCTTCCTGCTTCACTCCCTGGGATTATCTTGTATCTAATCCTGTTCCTCCACATCTGGCCTGTGACACTGGAGAATTTGACACTACCTAATTTAGAGATCCATGGGTCTTTTCTTGATTTGAGCTGCACAGAGTGAATGTGTGGGTGCACATGCACATTTTGTTTTAAAAAGCAGAGAAGAGACTGAAAGTTGCTACACTTTTTTAAAAATGTTATCATCATTTCCCTTTCCCCCACTAGGAGATTGCTTTCCCTGGCCATTTTCCCCTCCAGTGCAGGCCTTTGTCTATGAAGACCAACTACAGAGTGAACGGGGTGGCTCTTCCTTCCCATGGTGAGAGGCTTCATTTTCTTTCAACTCTTATTTTTTCACCATGCTCCCTCTGGTCTCCTTAGGTGTTTTCCAGCAGCATCAGGGATGTCACTAAGTGTGCTGTTGTGTCCTTGGGGGTTTCTGCACGTATTTGTGCATCTCTCTCCAAACTCCACTTCAAGCTTCATGGTTTGCACTAGAGGGCAGCTCCCCTGGCTTCCTCTGAGCTGCCACAATACCTCCACTTTGTACATCAGCACTCAGACAGCCATTCATCCATTCAAGCTGTTTCTGCAGGTGTGTACCTTTGTCCTACGCTTTCACGCTGATTTATTTGAGCTCACAATAGTCAAAAAGCTTGGGTGGGTCAGCAATTGTCTCAAGGAGAATGTGGGCTAGAGGATATTAAGCACCAAGCACAGTTCACATTCATGGCTGTGGGATGGTGCCACTCACTTCCTGAGTCTCCTTTCCTAGACCTTTTCTGGATGAAATTAGCAGCCTGAGATGTGAGTCACCAAGGCAACACCATGGACTCATCCTGGCTCAGCTAGTGATGGTGATGTACACTAGTATGCACTCAATCCTCACTCGGACTCTGTGCAGAGGCTTCTCTAAGTTATTTGAAGTGAATTCCACATGATGTACAAACACACCAATTCCTGGAAAGTCTGAATAATACTCCAAATGTTGTACAAGCATTTATGACAGAATTGAGAGTCAAAGGTGCCATTAATGCCTTCTGAAGATTGATGAGCAATACTGAGAAGCAGAAGGTCACACTCAGGTCAGGGTGTGGAGGTCAGCAGGTGGTCATTCCTGGGTCTGAATGTGTGTGTCCACCCAGTTCCTGAGCTGAAAGCCTGCCCCTCAAGGTGGTGGTGTCCGTGTGAAACCTTCAAAGGCTGTGAGGTCTTGAGGTGACCCTCACCATGGACTTAGAGCCCTTGCAAAGTGAGGCCTGGCCCCTCCACCACTGTGAGCAAGCAGCCAGGGAAGCAATCGTCCTGGGACCCATCCCCACCTCCAGCCTCAGCACTTGGGGCTCACATTTCTGCTATTTAACAGCTTCCTCATTTAGTGTACTTCTTATAGCAACCTGAGTAGGCTGAAGAAAGAGATAAAAACAAATATTTCTGTGACACTTGTTAGGGCAAATTGGTATCTCTGGAATTCTAACCAGGAAATAAGACCAGTAGGATTTCTCTATATATCTATCTATATCTGTGCCTCCATCTGAATCTTTGTCTATATCCATATCCATCTCTATATCTGTATATGTATCTGTGTCTATATCTATATCTGTGTCAATATCTACATCTATATCTTTATCTCCATATCATCTCTATATCTGTATGTGTATCTATGTCTCTATATGTATCTCTATTTCCATATGTTTTTTAATCTGTATATATATATATATATATATATATATATATATATATATATCTGTATCTTTATCTACATCTATATTTACAACATCTAAATGTATATTTCTATCTATATCTAAGTCTGTATCTTTATTATATGTATGTCATCTAAATCTACATATCATCTCTATCTAAACAGACTTATTTTAAGGAATTAGCTTGCAGACTGTGGGACTGCCAGACCTTGGATCTGCAGGGCAGTCCCACTGTCAGAGTGCTCTTAGGTAGGAGCTCACACTACAGTTCACAGGCAGAATTTTTTCTATTTCCAGGTAGCTTATTTTTTCTTAGTCCTTTCAGCTGATTGGATGAGATCCACACAGATTATCAAGGTTCATCTCCTAAACCTGCAGATTGTAGTTGTTAACAACTGCTACAGTGTTCAGTGAAGTTATCGGACTGTGTGCCTGGTGGAACAACCCAGGACACTGACTGCCACAGCACTTTAGGGCTCATGGAGTGTTTCCTGCACCTTGCCATTCTCAGCAGCAACAGAAAGCATGTCTCCTCCTTCTGAAGCCTCACAGGACTGTAGCAGACAGAGAGGGAAAATTATGGGGCTGTTTCATGCATGTTATACTGTGCACTGCAGAGACCTGTGGGATGTAGAGAAGGAGCAAACTGGAGGCCTGAAAGGGGAGAGCGAGGCAGACAAAGCAATCATATTATTGTGCTGACTTTTTATTTATTTATTTATTTTTATGTGGTGCTAAGGATCAAACTCAGTGCTTCATGTGTGCTAGGCAAGCATTCCACCACTGAGCTACAACTCCAGCCCCTGTGCTGGCTTTTTGCACTCACTATTTCCTTGAATTCTTACAATGCTGGGACTCAGATGTACAAGTCCCATTTTGCAGACCTGGAAATGGAAATGGGTGTGGTGCAGTCACTTCCCTCTTGCTCCTATGTGCCTGGTCAGGGCCTGAGAGGCTTTGATGTCAGAGTCCAGACTTCTACTGTTGCACTTCCCACCTAGCATCTAATGCCAACCCGCAGTGCCCTGCATGTGGTTGGCACTCCTAGGGTGTGAACTGGACAGAAACAAGTGAAACTGGACTCGAGCAAACCCAATGCGCTGGAGGGACCAGGCGTCCCGAGGGTCCTCTCACCCCAGTTCCGGAAGACCTCGCCTGTCTCTGCTGCATTGAAATGTGGCTGGGAGAGCAAGCTGCAGTCTACCAGCCCTCAAGGCTGCTGTTCTGTGATTTGGCTTCCCTGAGGCCACAACACTTGAAGTGGCATCATGGTATAGTGTGTTCTCAGACTTTTGTCATAAGAACATCCCACATGTGGCCAGAGGTGAAAGGCAGCAGAATAAGTGCAGTCAGTAGGGAAACAATGAGAGCAAAGACTGACATTATTGTTTCCTAGCTGAGTAGAAGCCAAGGTGAATCATAACCAGAATGCAATGAGCTGAGCCTCGTTTTCAAGGGATGTTGATTTCAAACATCCCTGTCTACAGTTCCTGGGCAGTAGCTGCTTTTGAGTGTCCCATTGGCCACTCTGGTTACCTGGCCTGGAGCTGGGATGAAGGGCCTTGCATGTGCATCCAGCAACCCCAGGCACCCTTGTGGTGGCAAGGGCTTATTTAGCTCTTGTTTCAACCTTTTCAGTGGATTTAAGTGAGCGCTCAAAAGCCTGAGAGCACAGAAGTAATTGCCTTGGCTTTTCAGCACAGACTGTCACCAACATAGTGGAGATGACAGTGTTTATGGAGTGCAGAGTGATCTCAGCCCTGGAACTGCCTAATTGTTCTCCTCTGAAATCACCTGGTACCAGGAATCTCTGCTGCTGTGCATCTCAGTTCCCCTGAGAGGCCCCTCACTCTCGCCCTCCCAGGGGGAAGGCACACTGCTGTCATATGTCCTGTTGGCTTTTCTGGGAGGGCTTCTTGCTGTCTACCTCTAGGTCATTGCCTTTTTAAAAAATTTTTAATATCTTCACTTTATTAATTTATTTTTATGTGGTGCTGGGAATCGAACCCAGTGCCTCACATATGCCAGACAAGCACTCTACCACTGAGCCACAACCCCAGCCCCTGGGGTGTTTTTACATTAGTGGCATAGAGCAACTAGTCTCTGGGGCCATGTTGCCCTCTGAGGTCTTGGAAGTGAGCCCAGGTGTGCAGTCAGCCTTGGGGTACCTAGAGGTAGGGCAGGGGACCCTGCATTTTTGTGACCACATGGTCTCCATACTTGGTGCTCTTCCCCAGTTCTCCAGGAGACTCACTGGTCCAGGGGACACCATGCTGGGCTCCTGTTAGTCATTCCAGATCCCTTTTCCACCCCTTGTTGCTCCCTAACTTCAGGGCAACATCCCCAAAGCCCCCTTTCCCTCTAGTCCTGATTCCACCTGTGGCAGGTACTGGGGGGAGATGGAAGGTTCCTGGCCAGACTCCCTCTGCAGGCCTCTGGTTGGCAGAGGCTTGTGCTTCTGAGGCAGGGCTTGGCCCTTGGTCAGCCCTGAGTCCTCACTGTGCTTTACTCCACCCTCCATCCCAGGAAAGCAGGGGCTTTCCCTCTTTCTTACTTCTGCTGCATTCTTGTATAAACCTCTCTTATTACAATTTCTTTTTTGTTGGGCAGGGGGGTACCAGAGATTGAACCCAGGGGCATTTAACCACTGAGCTACATCCTCACCTTTTGGGAAGGCTTCTTGCTCTCTACCTCTAGGGCATTGCCTTTTTAAAATTTTTTTAATATCTGCACTTTATTAATTTATTTTTTATTTTGAGACAGGGTCTTGCTAAGCTTAGGGCCTCCCTAAGTTGCTCAGGCTTTCCTTGAACTTGTGGTCCTCCTGTCCCAACCTCTCCAGTTTCTAGGATTACAGGTATGTGCCATTACTCCTGGCCTTATCACAATTTCTTCAGCCACCCACTGAGGATGCTGCCTTATCCTGCTGAGGTCCTGAGTGGCACAGATACCCAGAAGCAGAGTCCAGTGTTGGGCCAGGGTGGTGGGCCAGAGATTTGGTGGATGGTCTTTCCTCCAGCCACAACCTGCTCACCAATGTCCTGCCTGCAAAGGCAATGTCTCATGAGGAAACAGGACCCCTTGATGGGACTGTAGTCTTAGAGGATCTGAGCAAGGGTTAATTGTCATGACATGCGACTAAATCAGGGTCACTTCAAATGAATTGGGTTAGCATGAAATAATCACACAGAGACAGAGAAAATACCTTTTTCTTGGGGTTCAGTGATGGTTCCTCATCCCCAGCTCCCACAATGGAAGCAAGAGAGGCAGCCAAAGTGAGAGAGAGCACACCTGAAGCCCTATTTATTGAGGAGAAGGTATTTGAGAAAGTTCCACCCAAATGAGGGAAGAGATTGGGTTTCAGGGAGATGTAGCCCAGTCTCATTGGGTGATGCCCACTTTCAAAACTGTAACTCCCCTGCCATGCGGAGATGGGTATCCACCTACTTCCATGAGCAGTGGAAGCCAGTCTACACATTTCTATTGCTCAAAGCTAGGGGGTGCTCAGCTCCTATGTGGCAACTCCCCACAGTTAATGCTCTGCTGTGCCATCTGGAAATTCTTAGTAATTTTTTAGCAAGAAGCTCTGGTGACCAGTCCTGTGGGGACTTGGACTTGAGGGCAGTGCATTGGTGAATCTGCTCCCAGGGGAACTCTTGGTGTCACTTCTTACTCCTCACAGATCTTACTGTGTTGGGACGTCTGCATCCTGGTTGAAGACACAACAGGCCAGCCTCAGTGCTCTCTTCTGTGTCCTCCAGCTGTTCTTAGCCTAGGGTTGGTGCTCTTTCCTCTCCATCAACTGGCCCTCAGGAAGGCTGGAGCCAGGCCAGGACAGGGTGGAGAGCCTGGCCTTAGAGCTCTCTCCAATTATTCTGTTTATGTTCTGATGCACCCTTGTCTGCTTGGCCTTGACTTCTGTGACAGACTGGAATTCTGGAGTCTGGGCTTCGGAAAAGGAAGAGGCCTTACAACTCCTTCCTGGGCCCTGGGCTTTAGTTGAACCAACACCATCATTTAGAGCTGCAGTGTGCAGTTTCAGGTTCAGAGGCAGATGGCAGCTTGCATTCTGCTAGCCAGACAGCACTTAGGATTCTGCTAGCCAGTCACCTAGGAGTCTGCTAGCCAGTCAGCACCTTGGAGTCTGCTAGCCAGTCACCTTTGCTCTTTCCCATTGTTTCCTGAGTGCACAATCATCCAAAGCTCAAGAGATGCATTACTAGTCAACAGGTGGAAAAAGGTACAGAACTCACCTTCATTCCCCTCTGCTCCTCAGCAGGAACATCCTGCTGGACATCCAGACTGTGCCTGTGTTAAATTTAAAAGTATGCATCTGCACACACATTTGTAAAATATAATTGCACCATAACTGTGTATGCCTATCAGTTTCTGGGCTGTTTGGTTTTTGTCTTACGTGAAACATCTTATTGGGCTCTCCATGTGGCTCCATGATGTCTGCCCAGCATCTTCTTCTGGCAGTGTTCACAGGCTGGAGTCCATGGTCCTGTGGCATTTGTGCTGCTTACCACCTTCCTGTACAGCCAGCCCTGGCCCTACAAGTCTAAGGGTGAACATTCTCCAGGACATACCTAGTAGTGAGCTTGTTCCATAGGTAGTGTTGAGCATGCTATTCCTGTTCCCATTCCTGATGGTGTGACATGACTTGATATCAATTTTATTTCACTTTTTATTAGTTCATTATAGATATACATAATCTTGGGGTTCATTTTGACAACATTATACATTATTAAGCCCACATATTCTTCCCAAGGTGCCTCCTCCAGCCTGTCCCCTGCAGGTTGGCTGGTCTTTGGGGAATATCTCTCTGCAATCCTGGCCCACATCTACTGCCCCAGGCATCCTGCCTGTGCCCTGCAAGGTGGCAGGTCCTTGGGGAACCTCCTGTGCTCTGGGTGACCCCTCCGT
The DNA here is from genome assembly GCF_001458135.2 of Marmota marmota marmota. Taxonomy (NCBI): domain Eukaryota; kingdom Metazoa; phylum Chordata; class Mammalia; order Rodentia; family Sciuridae; genus Marmota; species Marmota marmota. The sequence continues at coordinate 14,689,814 of NW_026000016.1, read as the reverse complement.
TCATTTGTTTTTATTTCCATTTCTTCTGAGCACTTTTCTCAAATGGCATCCTTAGACAGTTTCTCTGCCAACCTCTCTAGGGTTTGGACATGGCTGATATCAGAGTCAGAGGGCTGTGCTTTGCTGTCTTCAAGCTCATGCACTGGGTTTGTTTTGAGGATAGGATTTGACCTCTCTCCCTTGGTGTGTCATGTCTGCATGAGGCAGGAACCCTGCTCTCATCCCCAAGGTCTTTGTCCTTTTATGCATCTTCTACATGGGCTTCTGGCTCAGACATGGCCTCCTGCCCACACACTGTCAGAATCCCCTTTCTCAATGCAAATCTGACTGTGCCACTGCTTGAAGCACTGCTGGCCGAAGCACTTTGGCAGTAGCTCTTGTCCCCAGCCAGACACTGCTGTGAACTTTGTCTTTCTCCATGCTTTCCTCTCTTGGGCTGTCCTCTCCCTGAGCTGTTCTGTGCTGGACCAGTTTTGTTAACCATTGGGTGCCAGTTCAGGTGAGCTGCTATCCACAGAAACTTCTGACTCCTGCATGGAGTTGATCGTTCTTGTTTCTCTGCTCTCAAGCTATGACCATCTTTAGGTGTGGGTCTGCATTTCCATTGCCATGTCGTCTGCAGAGATAGAGACCATGGCTGATTCCTTTGTGCTTTCTTGCTGGCTGGACAGTTCCTGGCACACACCCAGGAATTAACCCTATATGTCAACAGGCCCCTGCTCCTGGTCTGGCTTTGTGTTCCCGGCACGTCTGTCTCAATAGGCTGGTGGGGTGTTGTCCTGGGGATGCTTTCCTCCTCCTCACTCTATGCTCCCTCCTGGGGAGTCTTCTCTAGGGGCAAGGGCGAGTTTATGGAGAAGCCCTCCCCAGTGGTAGAGATGACCCCAGCACTACCATTCTGGTCTCTGGTTGTAGAAGAAGGTCACTGCTGTCTATAGAGAACCTTTTCAAATATCATGAGAACTAGAAACAGACAAGAAGTGACTAATGTGAAGGGAAGGGGTATTTGTGGTGTGAGAGAAGACACACTCACCCCTTCTGCAAGTGACAAAACAGTTTCCTCTGTTTCTGATGGTGCCCAGAAAGGAGGCGCTGCCATTAAAACACATGGAGCTTCTGTCCATTGTGGAGGTGCAGTTTCTAGTAGCGAGCCAGAGCTCGGGTCACTCTGAGTGCCTCAGCCCTTCCTGCACCCAGTGGATGAGGCTGACTGTCCGCATGACCTTTAAGCCAACCTGCTAATTAACAAGAACCACAGGCCGGAAGCATGTCAGACCCCAGAGTGTCTAAAATTAGACCATGTCTGTGAACATTTAAATCAACACAGCTGCCCTGTGCCTCAGTCACCCATGGGCTCGCTGTGGTCCTGAGACCTAGGGGACAATGGGAGGCAGGGACATGCCACAGGACAAAAGCCTCAGGAGGCTGCTGAGTAATGAGACCTTTCCCTCGAGGTCATGGAAGGCCAGGCTCAGTCACACTTTCTACAGAGTTGGCACCTGATTATCTATAGAAGCAGAAACTTCTGGTTTCCCTCCTCTATCTGGAGCTGCATTGTTGAGCTCTTGGTGCCAGAAAAGTGACAAGGCAAGCCCTGGGCGAGGCAGTGGGTTTAGCTCTGAGTAGGGACTCTGCCCCTTTCTCACTGAATGCTCTGAATGAATCACTTCACTGTCAGCAGCTCCTCTCCTCCCTTTGCTGGTGATGGGGATGCCTGCCCATGGCAGAGGCTTGTCGGGAACCCCAAGTGCTTGCCTGTGAGCCCAGAGTACTGCTATCACTCACTCGGCAGCCGACAGGGATGCAGGGCTATTCTGGAGGGGTAGCCCTGTCCTCCAGGCAGCGAGGACCCAGCATTGCTGGGCTCATGTGATAAAGAGAATGAATCAGATCCGGGACACCTGGTTGGTCCCTGCTTGCACACGCCACATCACCGTCCCCTGATTCTCTCTGTGTACATGGAAGTAGATGAATCAGTCATGCTGTTTTCTACAGAACCTCTTCTGTCCTTTTGAGAAATTAACATTATTTTGTTTTTAAAAGATGCTTGTCCTTGAGGTTCTTCAAGGGCTGAGGCACATCCCAGTAGTTCTATGAGCTACAGCACCAAGCAGAGCTGAGCTCAGTGTCCTTGTGGAGGCTGCACTGTGGGTGTCCCTCAGGGCAGTCTGATGAGACCACTGTGACTCACAGGACCTCCTGTGGCCTTGAGTAAGTCCTGTACCTCTCTGGGCATCAATTTCCTCATATGATAAACTTGAAGATTAATATTCTGATTAGGGTTATATGGGATTTAAGTAAGATATTTAATAAAATACTCAGCAAGGATGATATAATAAAAACATGTAAAACATAAATGAATAAGTAAAACATGAAACTATAGGATAAAATGAAAAGTCAGAATTTTAGAACATGACAAATAAAAGTTAATTGAATTGTCATAATGGATAAAAGCCATTTATTAACATCAAATAGCTTCGGCTAAGACCCTGAGGCAGGTGTGCAGTGCCCTGGGTGGACAGCAGAGCCCAGGCATTGCTGAAGTCCAGGGACAGGCAGGAGTGAGGCACTTGAGCTCGTCAGCCTAGCATCTTCCTCTAGGAGCAAGAAGCAGGGCAGCAGGCCAGGGACAGGGACAGGGCTGAGTCCCAGGTGCCAAGACACAAGGACTGGGTGGCTGCCCGCAGCTTACTCAGCTACTGGGACCCAGTGGGGTGGAGTGCAGGGCAGGCTGTGGATGCACTGGGCTGGCAGGACCAGGGCAGCTGACACTCCTTCCTGGTGTGGGGATAGGAGCGCTCAGCAGGCAACGGAGGAAGGAAGCGTGTTGCTGGAGGAAGGAGAGGCACAAGGGTACGCAGTGAACCAAGCAGAAGGAAAAGCAGGTGAGAAGGGCAGGTTGAGAGGAGGGCACGTCCCAAAGTGATGGAGTTTGGGTTCCATCCAGGTCATAGAGGAACATTGTAGGGATGGGGGGAAAGAAGACTGAGACCCAGGTGGGACGAGGACACACTCTGTGCTGTGAGATGGTGGATCCGAAGCGGAGGCACAGGGAGCACAGGACAGCAGCGGGGACAGCAAGGATGGTGGGACCCTTCTAGGTGCAGGTGTGAGAAGTAAAGCCACAGGACCAACAGCCATGGGGAGATGGGGGAGTGGAGCTGGGCCCTTCTCTGCTTGCTTGCCACTCACACAGTATCTCAGAAGAACAGTGGCTTCCAGAGAGGATGCTTTTGGATCTGCAAACCAAACTAAGTTTTGCAGAACTAAGTAAGAAGCATCAGGATGGGGCCCCGAGGATCTCTGCTCCTCTTGGCCTCTCCTCCCCGAGGGCCCCTTACTGGAGCTCAGCCTCAGAGAAGCCTGGAGTTGGGTGGGCCCAGCAACCTCTTTTGAATAGCAGGATGTCTTGGCCAGCATCCCTGACAAGATGTTTGAAAAGTTTAGAGAGACTTTAATGAGGGAAAATGGATGGCCCTTCCAGCGGAAGTTACAAGATGGATAAAAATAACTGCAGAATGTAAATAGACCATGGAGTGGGAGATCACAAGGACTGTGGTCTCCTCGGATCACGAGCATCTTGGGAAACTTCCAAAGGCTGTCAACTCCCACGCATCACTCTCTGTCCCTCCTGGGAAGCAGGGCAGCTGGAAAAGGATTCAGTAGCCTCTTCCACCTCCTCACCAGATAGAAAAGTTTTGTTCAAGTTTAATATGATGAATCACCAGATTCCCAACAAGGGCAGTCCAGCCTAGTGGACAGCCAGGGAAGGGCGGTTGCACGCACAAGACCATCCTCACCTGGGTCCTCATGGGCGCTGCAACCACAGTCACACCACATTGCCCTTCAGGTCCTTTGTTAAGTCTGCAAAGTCACATTGGAGAATTTCTTTCAACTTTAACATTCAACAATTTTGAAATCTGTAATATTGAAGAAATAAAAGTATACTGGATCAATATTTTCAACTTTAAAATGGGTATATTTGCCTTGTTTTAATGAAAAAAATATGTTTGAGGCTCATTACAAGTCAGTTTTACTCACTGAGTGCATGGAATTCAGCCTTTTATTAATTTTTTATTTGTTTTAATTAATTATACATGACAGTAGAATACATTTATGCACTTTGATATATCATACATGGGATATAATTTCTCATTTTTCTGAGTGTACATGTTACAGAATCATATTGGTCATGTGGTCATATACATAAAGTAATAATGTCTGTTTCATTCTACTATCTTTCCTATGGAGGGGAGAGAAGACTGAGATCCAGGTGGGATGGGTCTATCATTGCCATTCTGACAGGAGTGAGATGAAATCTTCGAGTAGTTTTTATTTGCATTTCCTATCCCCACATTCTCTCCCCTTCCCTCTCATCACTCCTTTCTCCCTAATCTAAGGTAATGCTATTATTCTCTACTGCCCCCCACTTATTGGGAGTTAGCATCCACACATTAGAGAAAACATTCGACCTTTGGTTTTGTGAGATTGGCTTATTTTCCTTAGCATGATATTCTCCAACTACATCCATTTACTGGTGAATGCTATAATTTCACTCTTCTTTAAAGCTGAGTAATATTCCATTGAGTATATATACCACATTTTCTTTATCTATTCATCTATTGGGGGACACTTAGGTTGGTTTCGTAGTTTAGCTATTGTGAATTGAGCTGCTATAAACATTGATGTGGTTGCATTACTGTAGTATGATGATTTTTAAGTCCTTTGGGTATAAACCGAAGAGTGGGATATCTGGGTCAAATGGTTATTTCATTCTGAGTTTTCTGAGGAACCTTCATACTGCTTTCCATAGTTGTTGCACCAATTTGCAGTCCCACTAGCAATGTAAGAGTGAACCTTTTTCCCCACATCCTCACCAATATTTATTGTTGCCTGTATTCTTGATCATTGCCATTCTGACAGGAGTGAGATGAAATCTTATAGTAGTTTTGATTGGCATTTTTCTAATTGCTAGAGATGTTGAACACTTTTTCATATATTTGTTGATGGATTGTATTTCTTCTTCTGTGACTGTTCAGTTCCTTAGTCCATTTATTGATTGGGTTATTTGTTTTGGGGGGGGGTTTTTTTGGTGTTAAGTTTTTTGAGTTCTTTATATGCTTTATTAATGCTTTATTGGAGGTGGATGTGTTAAAGATTTTCTCCCAATATGTAGGCTCTCTCCTCACATTATTGATTGTTTCCTTTGCTGAGAAGAAGCTTTTTAGTTTGAATCCATCCCATTTATTGATTCTTGATTTTACTGCTTATGCTTTAGGAGTCTTGCTAAGGAAGTCAGATCCTATGGTGACATGGTGAAGATTTGGGCCTATTTTTTTTCTGTTAGGTAGAGGGTCTCTGTTCTAGTGCTTAAGTCTTCAATCCACTTTGAGTTGATTTTTGTGCAGGGTGAAAGAGGTTTAATTTCATTTTGCTACATATGGATTTCCAGTTTCCCAGGGCCATTTATTGAATAGTCTATCTTTTCTCCCATGTATGTTTTTGGCACCATTGTCTAGTATGACATAACCATATTTATGTGGGTTTGTCTCTGTGTCCTCTATCCTGTACCATTGGTCTACAAGTCTATTTTGGTGCCAATACCATGCCATTTTTGTTACTATAGCTCTGCAGTATAGTTTAAGGCCTGGTATTCTGCTTCACTTTTCTTGCTAAGGATTGCTTTAGCTATTCTGGGTCTCTTATTTTTCCAAATAAATTTAATGATTACTTTTTCTATTTCTATGAAGAATGTCATTGGGATTTTAATAGGAATTGCATTAAATCTGTGTAATGCTTTTGGTAGAATGGCCATTTTGACAATGTTAATTCTGCCTATTCAAGAGCATGGGAGATCTTTCCATCTTCTGAGGTTTTCTTTAATTTCTTTCTTTAGTATTCGGTAGTTTTCATTGTAGAAGTCTTTCACCTCTTTTGTTAGAGTTATTCCCATGAGTGGTTTTTTTTTTTTTTGAGGCTATTGTGAAGAGGTAGTTTTCCTAATTTCTCTTTCGGTGGATCACTAATGTATAGGAGTGCGTTTGATTAATGGGTGTTGATTTTATATCCTGCTACTTTGTTGAATTCATTTATTAGTTCTAGAAGTGGAATTGTTTAGATCATCTTCATATAGAATCATGGCATCAGCAAATAGTGATAGTTTGAGTTCTTCATTACCTATGTGTATCTTTTAATTTCTTTCTTTTGTCTAATTTCTTTGGCTAGAGTTTCAAGGATGATGTTGAATAGAAGTGGTAAAAGAGGACATCCTTGTCTTGTTCCAGTTTTTATCAGAAATGCTTTTGATTTTTCTCCATTTAGAATGATGCTGGCCTTGGGTTTAGCATATATAGCTTTTACAATGTTGAGGTATGATCCTACTATCCCTAGTTTTTCTAATGTTTTGAACATGAAGGTGTGCTGTATGTTGTTAAATGCTTTTTCTGCATCTATTGAGATGATCAGATGATTCTTGTTTTTAAGTCTATTAATATGATGAATTGCATTTATTGATTTCCATATGTTGAACCAACCCCGCATCTCTGGGATGGCCCCACTTGATTGTGGTGCACTGTTTTTGAAATATATTTTTGTATGCAATTTGCCAGAATTTTATTGAGAATTTTTGCATCTATGTTCATCAGGGATATTGGTATGAAGTTTTCTTTCCTTGATGTGTCTTTGTCTAGTTTTGGTATCAGGTTGATATTAGCCTCATAGAATGAGTTTTGAAGAGTTTCTTCCTTTTCTATTTCATGGAATACTTTAAGGAGTATTGATGTCAATTCTTCTTTGAAATTCTTGTAGAACTTGGCTGAGAATCCATCTGGTCCTGGGCTTTTCTTTGTTGGTAGACTTTTGATGGTGTTTTCTATTTCATACTTGAAATTGATCTGTTTAAATTATGTATGACCTCCTCACTCAGGTTAGGTGAGTCATATGTCTCTAGAAATTTGTCGATGTCTTCAATATTTTTTATTTTATTGGAGTATAAATTTTCAAAATAGTTTCTAATTATCTTCGGCATTTCAGACATGTCTGTTGTGATATTTCCTTCTTCATCTTGTATTTTAGTAATTTGAGTTTTCTCTCTTTTTCTCTTCATTAGCATGTTCAGGGGTTTATCTATTTTATTTATATTTTTCAAAGAGCCAACTTTTGTTTTGTCAATTTTTTTTCAACTATTTCTTTTGTTTTGATTTCATTGACTTCAGCTCTGATTTTAATCATTTCCTGTCTTCTACTGCTTTTGCTGTTGATTTGTTCTTCTTTTCCTAGGGCTTTGAGATATAGTGTTAGGTCATTTATTTATTGACTTTTTATTCTTTCAATGAAGGCACTCACTGCAACAATTTTTTCTCTTAGTGCTACTTTCATAGTGTCCCAGAGATTTTGATATATTGTATCAGTATTCTCATTTGTCTCTAAGAATTTTTTAATTTCATCCCTGATTTCTTCTACTATCCATTCAGCATTCAATAGTGTAATATTTAATCTCCATTTGTTACAGTAGCTTGTATTTTTTATTTTATTGTTGATTTTTAATTTCATTCCATTGTGGTCTGATAGACTGTGGGTTATTATCTGTTGTTTTTTTTTTTTTGTACTTACTAAGAGTTGTTTTGTGGCATAAGGTATGGTGTATTTTAGAGAAGGGGCCATGTGCTGCTCAGAAGAAAGTATATTTGCTCATTTATGGATGAAATATTCTATATATGTCTGTTAAGTCTAAATTATTAATTGTATTATTTAGTTCTGCAGTTTCCTTATTTAGTTTTTATTTGGAAGAGTGAGAGAGGTGTAGTGAGAGAGTCACTGTGTTAAAGTCACCAGTATTATTGTATTGTGGTCTATTTGACTCTTGAAATTTAGAAGGGTTTGTTTGATGTACATAGATGCTCTATTGTTTGAGGCATAAGTATTTATAATTGTTAGGTCCTGTTTATATGCTTTCCTTGAGAAGTATGAAAAGTTCTTCTTTGTTTCTTCTGATCAACTTTGGTTTGAAGTCTACTTAATCTGAGAATGAAAACCCCTGCTTGTTTACTCAAGCCATATGAGTGACAAGTCATTTCCCATCCTTTCACCTTTGGCCTGTGGATGTCTTTGCCCATGAGGTGAGTGTCTTGAAGACAGCTTATTGTTGGGTCTTGCTTTTTAATCCAACCTGCCAGTCTATGTCTTTTGATTGATGAGTTTGGCCATTAAAATTTAAGTTTATCATTGAGATATGATTTGTATTCCCTGTTATTTTGATTTATTTGTGGTTTTTGATTTGTCTTAGTTTCTCATTTGATTGAATGTCCCTTTAGTGTAGATCGTCCCTTTGCTGGTTTTCACTTTTTTTTTCACTTCATCTCATGGAATATTTTGTTGAGAATGCTCTGTTGTATAGGCTTTCTAGTTGTGAATTCTTTTAATTTTTATTTATCATGGAAAATCTGAAACTTAATTTTTATTTTAATGGATATAAAATCTTTGTTGGCAATCATTTTCTTTCAGAGCTTGAAATATATTATTTCAGAACCTTCTAACTTCAAGCATCTGGGTTGAGAAATCAGTTGAGATCCAAATTGGTTTCCCCCATAACTAATTTGATTTTTTTTCTCTCTCACAGCCTTTAAAATTTTATCTTTATTCTCTGTGTTAATCATTCTCATTATAATGTGGGTCTGCTATAATTTTGTACATTTGGGGTCCTGTAAGCCTCTTGTATTTGATCTTCCATTCCATTCTTTTTTTAAAAAAAATTAGCTGTAGTTATACACAATATCTTTATTTTATTTATTTTTTTAATGTGGTGCTGAGGATCGAACCCAGCGCCTCACATGTGCTAGGCAAGTGTTCTACTGCTTAGCCACAACCCCAGCCCCCATTCCATTATTTAGGCTTGGGAAATTTTCTGATATTATATTATTGAACAGATTGTGAATTCCTTTTGTTTGTATCTCTGCTCCTTCATCTATTTTGATAACTCTTAAATTTGTTTTTTTTCATGTTATCCCATAATTTTTGGATGTTCTGTTCAGGTTTCTGACCATCTTCTCTACAAAGTCAACTCTACTTTCAAGATTATATATTTTGTCTTCATTGTCTGAGGTTCTATCTTCCAAGTGGTCTAGTCTTTTGGTGATGTTTTATATTGAATTTATAATTTGGTTTACTGTTTCCTTCATTTTGAGAATTTCTGCTCTTTTTTCATAATCTCTAACTCTTTATTGAAGTGGTCTTTCATTTCCTGTATTTTTTCTTTGATTTCACTCCTTCTACTGTCCTTTACTTCACATATCAATTTAACTATATACAATCTGAATGCCTTTTTGGACATTTCTTCTACTCTGTTATCAGTGGCTTCTGTTGTTGAAGCATCTTGGTTTGTTTGGGGTGCTTTATTCCCTTGTTTTTTCATGTTGTTAGTGTATTTTTCCAACTAGAAGTATGGATCTAAGGCAGGATAAATTCTACCATGTAGACTTATAGTGTCCCTGAAGGTTTCCAGTGCTTCACCTTTCATGGTAAGACCAATATCAACAGCACCCAGCATACACAATATATAGCCTTAAACCTTATTAGGCATCTACAAAGGTGTCTACTGCTTTCTCATATTAAACCAAAATGATGAGTTCAATAACTACCTATAGTACAAACAGAAAATTTGTTAAAATGGTTTACAATTTAAAATGGTGGATGAGAGAACAGAGATCATGTAGTATGTGATATTTGCGAGAAAGGAAGAGAGGAGTTAGAAGTAAAAATTCACAAGAAGAATGGAAGAAGAGCCAACAGGGATTGGCTGTTGGTTGGAGAAAAGTTGGAAAGAAAATCAAAGAAAATAGATGAGAGAGGAAGAATATGAACAAACAAAAAAATTAAAGACAAGAATACAACAAAAAAAAAATGCAAAACACCATTCATATATCATTGTCCTCCACACACTAATGCATAAAAACATCCTGTTCCAAATATGGTAGTGAGATTAGCAAATTAAAAAATAAAATATATCTTGCTGGAGGGTCAAACTGTCTCCCTCAGTATTCAACAGTTTCTCATTTCTGTCTCTGACATCTCTCGAGATCACCAAACCCAGATCAGCCCTCACAAACCCAGTTTCTGTCCCACTGATCTAGGCTTCAGATACCTCAGGCTCTGTCACACTGCAGTCCCAAGATCTCAATGCTTCTCCTACTTGCAGAGAGACCACCAGGGATACACTCATGCAAAGGGGCAACCCCGAGATGCAGCAGCAAGACAAGGACCACCAGCACTCTCAGCAGGAAGACCCCAGGCTCCTCCAAACCTGCAGGTACCCCCACACAGGACCTGGCAGTCCCAGCTGGAGTCAACAGACAGAGGCTCTTGTGGTGGTAAACTTGCTGGCATCCAGGCTCCAGGCCAGGCTGGTGTTCCAAAATGGGTGTAGCCACATGCAACCAAACCTGGAGTCTCCCCTGAAGCAGTGCTCTAGGTGGTGGTAGCAGTGGTAGTGGTGGTGGTTGTTGGCAGCAGGTAGTGGGCCAGCCCAGTGGCAGCTGCAATTGCAGCTGTGGGTACAGCATCACTAGACAATCTCCATGGGTCAGCAGCAGTATCAGCTTCAGTTGCATCTGGGGCAGTGGTGTCTTCTGTGGTAGCAGCACCCAGAAAGGAAACCTCCAGGAGATCTCAGGCTGGCAGCAGCCGAATCAGAGGGAGCAGCAATGGCAGAAGGAGTGCAGGCAGCAGTTGGTTGACTCAACCTGTATTTCTTTTCCCAGTCTTTTTCCATATACTCTTCTGGTGACTCCAGTTTTTCTGAGTTACCAGAAGAGTATATGAAAAAAATACATAAAATGGTAGATTTTAATTTTATTTTTTAAAATTTTTTTGAAATATTCTTTTGGAAAATATATCCTGATTTAAGCTGATTCCTAAATATACCAGGACTTGTGTTTGAATTTTAAGTAGCTATAAATTTCAGCTTAAACTCTATGGATTTTAATGATTTTCAAATTCATTCCCCTTTCTCTTAGCTGTCATGACTCAAGTTCAAGTAATTGCCCATATTGTCACCATGGTAACAATGGGCAGGTTACTGAATCCAGAATGTCACTATGATGGTGAAGAATGAGCTGCTGAGGTCACCAGAATGCGGCAGAGGAGATAACTCCATTGAAACCAGCGGCGACAGGTGTGTAAAGCCCTAGCCTTCCCTCTCCACACAGTGGGGAAACCTTAAGGGCCCCTCCCAGCTCTCCTGTAAGGGCCCCTCCCAGCTCTCCCGTGAGCGGGATAGCCAGACCGAGGGAATCAGGAGTGGCGCGGGACCCGCGGTGCAGAACTCCCAGGTATCGCTCCCACCAGTGCTGACAACTGAGGTCTCTTGCACCAGCTACGAGGGGCGTGGCTACCGGAGGGCGAGCAAAATTCACTGAGGGTTCTCAGCCCCAAGCTCTACAAACTTAGGGTCTGAGGGAATGGCAAACAGGGAGAGTATGCCCAGTCGTTCAAGAAAATAGGGCTCCCGAGAGCAGCAGACCTGGCGTGTAGCCAGTATTGTGGTGAGCGTCACCGGTGAGCGGGGCCTGGCTCGAGGAAAAGTGGGGAAGTGACTAGACACAAGAGAAGGCCCTAGGCACTCAGGATTGGAGACCCGCCCAGTCTGGGAGGAGGAGCTGCTGCACAGTGATTGGTTCCTGCATATTGAGAGGAGAGCTTGGCCCGGTGGGCACAGCTCCACCTACTGGAAGAGAAGGTAATCAAACTCTAAGACTGCATTAATTAATTTTTTTTAATTTGTTTTTTTTTTTCATTTTCATTTTTTTGTTGTTTTTAAAATTTTTTTTATTATTTTTTTAATTTTAATTTTAATTTATTTTTTTTAAAGTTTTTTTATTTTTTTATTTTCTATTTTTTTCTTTTGCCTTTTCATTTCTTTTCAATTTCCTTACTCCCCGTTCCTTGAAATCTACCTGCTTACTCTCATTCTCTTTAGTGACTTATTCCCTTCCCTTCTAATACCTTTCCTCCCAAGCATCAAATAAATTTATAGGAGTAAACAGTAACTCAGCAGTCAAATAGAACAAGAAGTAACATGAGCAGCATGAAAAAGCAAGGAAGAAAAGGAGTACAAACAATGCAGGACAGCCTAAATATTCAGGAGGACCTAGAGGCATTAGAAAAATGGTCAAATAAAGAACTCAAGGATTACCTTAGACAGATGGAGTGGAACCTTAAAGAGGATATGAGACAGCAAATTCAAACAGTGAAAAAACACATTAAAAATGAATTACATAAACAGATAAAAGAAGAA
>NW_026000016.1:14619686-14675573 GCF_001458135.2 Marmota marmota marmota | reverse complement strand
CCCTTCAATAGACGAATGGATTTAAAAAATGTGGCATTTATATACAATGGAGTATTACGCAGCACTAAAAAATGACAAAAATCATGGCATTTGCAGGGAAATGGATGGCACTAGAGCAGATTATGCTAAGTGAAGCTAGCCAATCCCTAAAAAACAAATGCCAAATGTCTTCTTTGATATAATGAGAGCAACTAAGAACAGAGCAGGGAGGAAGAGCAGGAGGAAAAGATTAACATTAAACAGAGACATGAGGTGGGAGGGAAAGGTAGAGAAAAGGGAAATTGCATGGAAATGGAAGGAGACCCTCATTGTTATACAAAATTACATATAAGAGGTTGTGAGGGGAATGGGGAAAAAAGGAGAGAAATGAATTACAGTAGATGGGGTAGAGAGAGAAGATGGGAGGGGAAGGGAGGGGGGATAGTAGAGGATAGGAAAGGTAGTAGAATACAACAGTTACTAATATGGCATTATGTAAAAATGTGGATGTGTAACCGATGTGATTCTGCAATCCGTATTTGGGGTAAAAATGGGAGTTCATAACCCACTTGAATCTAATGTATGAAATATGATATGTCAAGAGTTTTGTAATGTTTTGAACAACCAATAAAAAAATGTGGCTAAAAAAAAGATAAAGTACATTTTACAAACTAAAGAAACTCAAAAAAAAATGAGCTGCTGAATCCATAATGTCACCATGGTAACAATGGGTGACACTACTTAATCCAGAATGTCACCATATTTAACAACAGGTTAACTACTGAATCCAGAATGTCACCATGGTAAACATGGATGAGGCTGCTGAATCAGAATGTCACCATGGTAATGATGGGTAAGCTGCTGAATCCAGATGCAGATATCCTTCACATTCTAGGTAAGCTTTGGAGATAAAGTGCTTGAAAGATGTGAGCTTTGGGACTAACCTCTGGAAGATAAGTCTGTTCTCCTTACACAATTTTCCACTTTAAATTAAAACATATTAACTCTTGCCATATTTTTAGTTAGCTTTTTTGGCACTGTACCTAAAAGACTTGACAAGAACAATTTTAGAGGAGGAAAAGTGTATTTGGGGCTCATAGTTTCAGAGGTCTCAGTCCATAGATAGCCAATGGTACTGCCTTGGGGCTGAGGTGAGGAAGAACATCATGGCAGAAGAGCACAGTGAAGGAGAGCAGCTCAGAACATGGAACCAGGAAGCAGAGAGAGACTTCTTTGCTCAGCAAGGACAAAATATACACCCCAAAGTCATGCCTAGTGACCCCCTCCTTCAGTCACATCTTACCAGCTATAATCACCACCCAGTAATCCAGTGGACTAAAGCAGGTTAGACTCCTATAATCCAAGAATTTCACCTCCAAACTTTTTTGCATTGTCCCACACATGAGCTTTTGGAGACACCACATATCTACACCATAATATCATGACATCTTTTCTCCTCCTCCAAAGTGTTTTACGGAAGCTTGGTCTTATTCTCACTCTTATTAGAGAGAGGCTATACTTGTGGGTTTTTTCTTTTATTTCAAAAAGAACTCTCTTGGTTTGAGTGCTCAGTGTATGCCAGACTCTGCCCACTGGGTATTGCATGGGTGGTCTTACTTAAAAATGGGCAATTAAGAAAACCATTCTCTTGAATAAGATACAGAAACTGAAGTGCAGAGAGCTTCAGTAACCCGTCAAAGGTCACAGCTGCAACTGTGGTGGGATTTGAAGCCAGTGCCTGATTAACACTGACAGTGCCCAGGTGCCTGACCACCCACCAGGCTGCCTCTGCTGTGGGGAAGTGCAGGCTCCTGTTTGCACACATTTGTGACTCACCTGAGATTCACTAATAACTCTGGCATCTTCCGTCAGGTGTTACAGTGTGACAGTGACAACACCACAGAATTTTGTTTAATGAATAAAGACATTTTCTGAAGAAGACAGTCCGGTAATGTGTGTGCTGCATGTGAAGTAAGGATCTCTTTACCAGGAACATCTGCAGCAAAGTGATCAACTGACTTGTGGCTTGAGGAGTTGGGCCACAAGCAGGGAGCAAAGCCTTTCAGGGGCATGAATGCCAGCTGTGCTGAGAACCCTGGTCTGATTCTTTTTCCCACGTCCGATGAGGAAGAGAGGAGCACACCGCACTGCATTCTTGAAGAACAAATGCCGGGTCTCAAGAGACCTGAGCCAGCTTCCCAGCCCTGCCACTCTCATGTCCACAGCCAAGGACGAGTCATTGTACACCTTTGCTTTGCACCTCAACAAAATGGCGATGATGTTGGAGGTGTCTAAGTCCCTGGTATCACTCCCTCCCCTCACCATGAAGACTGTGTAGTGACTGTGCAGCACGCTAGATGGGGGAGGTAAGCCCAGGCCTCCTTACCAGCTTTGCTCCACCCTCAGGATCCCTTGCCTGGCGGGGACACTGCCTGTTGATAGCATGTGAGTCTGTTTCCAAATAGCCTGCCAGGCAGAGGCCAGAGAGGAAGACTTGGGAGTGGACTTGGGCCTCCATTTTGTGACTCCAGCCTGCTCCTTCCTCAGCCAGGCTGCCTTCTCCTGGCTGTACCACAAGGACATGACACAAGCCAAGAGCGTTCCCTGGAAGGCAGCTTGGTGCTGACCCATCTAAGAACTCATGGAGGTGTGAAAGACCCATTTTGCAGCCTCCGCAGGAGGGTGAAGAGGATGTTCTGATGCTGACTGACTTTCCCACAGCTGGATGTGTAGCACTAGCCAAATGCAAAGGGGCAAATCCCAGAAGACCATTCACCTGGCTTATTATCTCCAAGTCTCCTCAGACTGTTCTACCTCCAGTTTTCCTCCAACCCTAAACACAAATCAATTGTGTCCTTTTCAGAATTAAAAGTCTCAGTGGTGGTTTGGTTGTCTGTGGGTGCACTTGGCCTTGCAGGGCAGAACAGACCCAGCCTCCCTTCCCAGTTGGTCACACCCTGGCCTCCCTCTTTTACACCTAGGTGTCCACCTCTCTTGGAAACCTCAGTTGTTCTCACTTCTCCCCATGTTTCCTGCATTGATTTTCTCATCTGTAAGAAGAGAATACAAAAGCCCTCTTTCACAGTGACCTTAAATTTAGTGGGAATATGATAGACTATCATTTTTTGAGAGAGCCTGGATATTTGAACAGAGCATTTTGGAGGTGGCTCATTGGAAGATGAGGCCTCTGGACAAAACTTTAATGGGTAGGAGTGTAGAGAGGACAATTTGCCCTATGAAGATTTGAGGAGTTGAGTATAAATAGTGCAGGCAGGAAAATGAGTCACAGGAGAGAAAGTCATCAACATGAAGAAAGATCCACTAAGGGGCAAGGGTTTTCAGGCAAACCCCAGGCAGGCTGGAACAGGCTAGTGACCCCAGCACCACAGCAGGAAGGGAGGAGACACCCAGCTTGAAGCTGGCACTGTAGGCTTTCCTGCTCTGCAGCTTCAGAACCACCCCCTCATGCCTGAACCGCCACAGAAGCCTGACACATGCACAACCCTGAGTCAGTGGTGTGGGATGTGAAGGCTCAGGGATGGTGTCCACAGAGCAGACCATGGAAGACGAGATGGAGAGGGTCATAGGCAATGACGTTGCTCACCATTGTGCAAATGTGATAAAATAATGGAACTAGGTGATCATCAATATTGCTCCCTGAGTGAAAGCTCAACGGGAAACTTCATTCTAGTCAGTGATGCTGACAACACCCAAACCCAGAGATTCATGTTAGCATCAGAAAATGGGCACCCAGATATCAGGAGTCTCCCCATGTGGTGCTGTCAGTGCTGCACAGACATCTAGGAAGTAATCCCCACCTTTCCAAAAGATCAGCATCTGATCGATCCTCATGATCTAGCAAGTTAACAGAGACATAGGGGCTTGAAGGCCCAATCAGACAATTCCACTGAGAAGCAGTGGGATTATAGAATTGGAAGGTAGAGAGACTTCCAACTCACATATAAAATACATGACCCAATTATCCAGTAAACAAATATTAAAGAAAGGAGAAAGAGGTAATCACAAAATTGAGAGGGACATGGAGACATTAAAAGTGAAGGCTGTGTGTGGACTTACATTCTTAACTGCATTAATCAACTGTCAAAGAAAATTAAAACCATGGAAATTTGGAGACCTATTTGGTATTTGATGACATGAAAGAATTATATTATTTTTAGATGTGGTATTGGTACCATGGCAATGTTTTTTTGTTGTTGTTGTTTTTGCTTTTTACTGGGGATTGAACTCGGGGACACTGGACCACTGAGCCATATCCCCAGCCCTATTTTGTATTTTATTTAGAGACAGGGTATCACTGAGTTGCTTAGCACCTTGCTTTTGCTTTTGCTCAGGCTGGTTTTGTACTTGTGTTCCTCCTGCCTCAGCCTCATGAGCTGCTGGGATTATAGGTATGTGCCACCATGCCAGGCTACTGCCAAGACCGATGCGGCCAAAGTAGCAGGTTCCTGTGAGGGACAATGGGAGATTAGAAGAATAAAGACTCACGTATATAGATTTTAAAGATAACAGCTGCTCTCTGATGTAGAAGCATGTCTAAAGAATTATACCAGCAATCTTTATTATATCTGTCTCATTAATCAGATTAAAGTCTATGCAATCAGTATTCTTTGAATTTGAGTTTGCAACAATGTGCAGCTTATTCCTCAGTTACATACTACAGTTACAATGTGCAATGTTGGGAGGCTTGTGTAGCTCTCAAGAAAGTCAATTGTTTAAAGTTACTGTTAGGGGAGAAGTTTCAGGAGCAGCAGAGCCAGTGAAACATTGTGGTTGTCTAGCAAAAGGGTTCCTTTATTCTCAGGAGCTGTGTGCCTGAGATCAAGGTTGAGGCTGATAAGACTAGCACAGAGCCTCCTCATGGAGGGAATTACCATAGCAACCAAGTAT
Organism: Marmota marmota marmota; assembly: GCF_001458135.2. NCBI lineage: Eukaryota > Metazoa > Chordata > Mammalia > Rodentia > Sciuridae > Marmota > Marmota marmota. The sequence continues at coordinate 14,670,686 of NW_026000016.1, read as the reverse complement.
CCTGCACCTTTACACAGAAACTTTCCTAGGCACCAAGTATGCCACAGCCATGAAGTCATCAGGGATCCCAATCTCAGGCACTGCTCTACCATTCACTGTCACCACTCTCCACAGGTGTTAATGGTAATGTTTTTTAAATCTTTATTGACACATATTTATTAGTCAGGATTCAGGACAGAACCAATACTATATATTAAATAATAGAAGATTATCTAGCTTCTTTCTAGGATACTCTTGCTGACATTAGAGAAGAAGGCCACTGTGGTGTGAGTATCCCAATGAAAAGAACAGGTAGAGAGATGAAAGGGATTTATTAAGAGAATTGGCTTGTGTGACAATGGGGCTGAAAAGTCCCACAATCGGCCCTCTGCCAGGTGGATACTCAGAGAAGCAGGGCAAATCTCATTTCACTACCACAGGCTGAGAACCAGGAAAGCCACTGGGGTAGCACTTGATCCAATACTGGAGGCCCAGGAACCTTGGGGTGGGGTTGGTGCAAGGGCTGAAGAGCTGATGTCCAGGAATGGAGAAGAGGGTCCCAGATCAAGGAAAGAGGGTGATTCATTGTCCCACTACCATTTTATCCTATCACCAGCTAATTGAAGGTGCTCCCCGACATTAAGGGAAGATATCCTTACCCAGACTGATGAATAACACACCAATATCCTCTGCAAGCAGCATCATAGATATACCCCAAAACAATGGTTTGATAACGATGTAGTTTACTTTATCTTAAAGGAAACTATGTAGTTTCTTTTAAGTTGACACCTAAAATAAACAATCACTTATACTATATTAGTCAGCCAGTGCTGTGTAACAAACAGCCAACTCGGAGGCTAGAACAGCATCCATCTATGGTCTGTATTATGTGACACACAGCAATACTGGAGACTAAGAACAGTACCCATCTATGGTCTGTATTAGGTAACACACAGCCAACCTGGAGGCTGAGAACAACACCCATCTATGGTCTGTATTATGTAACACACAGCCAACCTGGAGGCTGAGAACAACACCCATCTATGATCTGTATTATGTAATAAACAGCCAACCTGGAGGCTGAGAACAGCACCCATCTATGGTCTGTATTATGTAACACACAGCCAACCTGGAGGCTGAGAACAGCACCCATCTATGATCTGTATTATATAACACACAGCCAATGAAGGCTGAGAACAGTACTCATCTATGGTCTGCATTAGGCAACACACAGCCAACCTGAAGGCTGAGAACAGCACCCATCTATGGTCTGTATTATATAACATACAGCCAACCTGGAGGCTGTGTACAGCACCCATCTATGGTCTGCATTATGTAACACAGAGCTAACTTGGAGGCTGAGAACAGCACCCATCCATGGTCTGCATTAGGTAACACACAGCCAACCTGAAGGCTGAGAATAGTACCCATCTATGGTCTGCATTAGGTAACACACAGCCAACCTGGAGGCTGAGAACAACACCCATCTATGGTCTGCATTAAGTAACACAACCAACCTGGAGGCTGAGAACAGCACCCATCTACGGTCTGTATTATGTAACACACAGCTAACTTGGAGGCTGAGAACAGCACCCATCCATGGTCTGCATTAGGTAACACACAGCCAACCTGAAGGCTGAGAACAGCACCCATCTATGGTCTGTATTATGTAACACACAGCCAACCTGGAGGCTGAGAACAGCACCCTTCTATGGTCTGTATTATATAACACACAGCCAATGAAGGCTGAGAACAGCACCCATCTATGGTCTGCATTAGGCAACACACAGCCAACCTGGAAGCTGAGAACAGCACCCATCTGTGGTCTGCATTATGTAACATACAGCTAACTTGGAGGCTGAAAACAGCACCCATCTATGGTCTGTATTATGTAACACACAGCGAAATTGGAGACTAAGAACAGTACCCATCTATGGTCTGAATTAGGAAACACACAGCCAACCTGAAGGCTGAGAACAGCACCATCTACTACTGTCTGTACATGTTTCAGCTGCGTCTGTCTGAGGCTGTGACAAGGGTGGTCCCCAGGGCTGCAGCTCATCCCAGGCTACCTGAAGAAGTGTGCGCTCCCATTTTTATGCAGTGGAGTGAGAATTTAGTTTCTGGCCAGCTCCCACACTGTGCTTTGTTTGCTCATACCCAGCTGGAGGCTGCAAGCTCTGGATTCCATGCCATTTTGGGATACCTACATCATGACAGCCTGTTTTTCACAGCCTAGGGCTTTAGTCTACCAGAAAAATGGCTATGACAGCCTCACATTATTTAACAGGTTACATTCTGTCATGTTTTCTGTGTTGTGTTGGTTACAAATTAGTCACATACCTTGCCCACAAGTAAGTCACACACCCTGCCCCTACTACACCAGGATATGTGCACCAGGAAATGGGGATCATGGGGCACCTTACAGGATGGTGTGTGAAAATGTGTGTTAGTGCATGCATGTGCATGTGAGTGTACTTGTGTGTATGTGAGTACATGTGTATGTGTATGAGTGTGTCAGTGCATGTGAGTGAATATATGTGAATGTATGTCCTTGCCATAGGTTGTTCTTAAGTGTATGCAAAGTGTGTGTTAGTGTGAGTGTACATGTCTGAGTGTGTATGTATGTATTAGTGTATGATGTGTATATGTGATTGTGCATGAATGTGTGAGCATGTGTGAGTGTGTTAGTGTGTTGTGAGTGGGTGTGTGCATTTTGAGTGCATTACATGTGTGTATGTCTGCATGTGTGTGTGAGTGCATGAGTTTGTGCATTTGTGAGTGTTAGTGTTTGTGAGTGTATATTTGTGCATGTCCATGTGAGTATGTGTGTTTGTGAGTGTGAGAGTGTAAAATTGTTAGGGTGTGTGAATGTATGTATGTGAATGTTTGTATAAGAGTGTGTGAGAGTATGAGTATGTGTGTTTGTGAGAGTATGTACAAGTGTGTCAGTATGTGAGTGTTAGTGTGTTTGTTGTTTTGCACGTGAGTGTCAGGGTTGTGTGTTTGTGAGATGTGTATGAGTATGTGTGTGAGAGAGTATGTGAGACTGTGTGTATATGACTTCGGATTAAACCCAAAGATCCTCTCTCACCGAGCTACACTCCCAGACCTTATTAATATTTTATTCTGAGATAAGACTTCACTACATTGCTGAGGCTGGCCAGGAAATTGCTGTCCCCCGCCTCAGCCTCCTGAAAGCTGTCTTTACAGGTGTACACCAGTGCACAGGGCTTGTCCTGGGCTTTTTGAAACCACCCAGTTTTGGTAGAAAGTGGGGATATTTATTGAAATATTACACTGTGAATTGGTAGTTGTTGAAGCTGATATGAGATTGATTATCTCTATTCATTTTTATCTGATTGCCAATTTTCATTGTGAAATTCTAGATCATATCAAATAAATTGTTCAGAAGAAGAAACTCAGAGCCAGGAGTGATTAGAAGAATTCTGAGCATACTAAGAGTCCTTGGAGACCTGAGAAGCCCTCTGAGTTTCCTGACATAAGGCAAACTTTCAAGGCACCTTGTCTTAAACATTGAAAGAAAAGGTGGCTTCTGCAGTCTGGGGACTTAGGGGCCATCAGGAGCTGGCCTCAGTTTTATGGGGACTCTGTGGAAAGCACCTGGAGTCTATAGATGATAGTGGCCTCTCTTGGGACGAGACACTCTGTGAAGTGCCTCTGGAGGTAGGAGACTCAAGTCTTCCTGCTGTGGCTGTTGCTCCTCCCTCTCCCTCTCTCTGACAGTGTCCTTGCCATAGGATGTTCTTAAGTCAACCTCCACGTTTACATGGCACCCGTCTATTAAAGCTTGATGGGATTCCATGTGGAAGAAATGGGATGGCCCTCTGCCTCACAAGTAGCCTTCAGTGCTGTCCACCTGGCCTCTGGTTTTCTCCTGGACTCACTGAGGTGCACAGTACCAGAGATGAAGCTGAGCCCACAGCCCTCCACCTCCCACCCAGCCTCAGCACGCTGCCCAAGGAAAGGGCTTAGCGGGCACTTTAAGTCGTGATAGTGAAGTTTTGATTATAAAATCATCCTGTGTCTGAATGGGACAGTTTTTCACAGAGAAAGAGAGATGTGAACTGAACATCAGACCAGGGGTCAAGACACCTAGATCTTGCCCAGACTCGACTTCAACTTCTGTCTGAAGTGCTGTGAATTACTCTCTGCCAGCCTTAACTTCCAAATTAGTGGAATTGATTACAGTCCAAAATGGCCACATTCTCAAGTTCTTGTCATTAGAGAAAACTAGTAAAAACCAGTTTTGTGTATGTGTATGAGTGTGTCAGTGCATGTGAGTGAATGTATGGGAAGACAGCATGGGAACGTGGCTGTCTTAAATTGCAACTATGATACTTGGAAATCATCTCTTTCCAACATGAATCAGGCTCTTCATCTGGAAAGTAGGGGTTCTAATTGTTGGTCCCTGCTTTAGTCAAGTTTTTCGCTGTTGTGACTAAGGGTTCTGACCAGGACAATTTTAAAGGGGAAAAAGTTTATTTGAGGGCTCATGGTTTCAAAGGTCTTAATCCATAGAAGGCTGGCTCCATTCCTTGGGCTGGAGGTGAGGCAGAACATCATGATGAAGAGTGTTGCAGATGGAAGCAGATTGCATAGTAATCAGGAAGCACAGAGAAAGAGAAGTCTCCAGTTTCCAGATACAAATATATATCCAAAGCCTAATGACCTGTTACAGGTCAACTTCTGATGTGCCCTGTCAGAGCCAAGTTTGATACTGTGGATTGCTTCCCCATCTAGCAAGCCACAGGTTTCACCTTTCTTCTATACCTCCTGTCTTAGGTTTTGCATGACCAATGCTAGTGGAGGATTGCTATGGCATTGGACTGCCCCCACCGTTTTTTAGTGAAGTCTCCGAGGTCATGTTGAAATTTTAACACTGAATATATCCTAATAGTTCAATAACTAAAGTTTATAATAATACAGAAGAAAAGATATAATAGTTTCAATATTTTCAGCTTGAAGACAGGTACATTTAAAAGGGAAAGCATATGTCAGTGTGGCCATATGTGCTCAATGGGGCCCATTCTGTAGACCAGTTCTTGAGAGATTGTGCAACCTTTACTTTCCTTGGTGCAAAATCATGTAACACTTGTTCTGCTGACCTTCCAGGCATGCATGAGACAAATGAGGGCACGCCTGTATGCCATGGGAATGATGCTCACCCAGAAACTTTTCTCAGGAAAGCAGCCTACACATCTTATGCAGAATCTATAACTTGAAGACTATGCCAAAATCCAGCATCTTGGAAAAAACAAGAGACAGGATTCCTGCTTCTGTAGGATTCCAAAACTGACTAGGTAGATGACTGTGACCACACAGCATGCATCTTCAAAGCCCCATGTCCACATAAATATTGCGCAGGTGGCATGTAGAACATTAACCTTAAACCTAAACTTAACCCTTACCCCAACCTAACCCTACCCTACCACTACCCCTAACAATAACCCTACCTTACTTCTACATCTAACTCTACCCCTACCCATAACCCTAACCCTACACCAAATTGAACCCCTAACTCTACCCCTACACATAACCCTAACACTAACCCCTAACCCCAACCCCAACAACAACCCCAACCCTAAGCCCTAACCATAAACCCTAATCCCTAACCCGAAACCCTAGCCCTAGCCATAAACCTAACCTTAAACCTAAACCCTAACCTTAACCCTAACCCTAAACCATAACTCTAATCCCTAAACAGGAACCATAAAGCTAAACCTAAACCCTAACCCTAACCAAACCCAAACCAAAACCCTACACCTAACTCCACCCCTACCCCTACCCCATCCCCTAACCCTAACCCTACCCCTATCCCTACCCATACCCATAAACTTACCCTTAATCCTACCCCTAACCTAACCCTAAGCCTATCCCTAACCCTACTCCTAACCCTAACACTAACCCTACTGCTGACCCAAATCCTAACCCTAACTCCAACACTAATCCTAACCCCTAACCCAAACCCCTAACCCTAACCCATAACCCTAACCCCTAGGCCTAACCTATCCCTAGCCCTAGCCCTAACCCTAACACTAAACCTAACCTTAACCCTAAACCTAACCCTAACCGCTAACCCTAACCCCTAACCCTAACCCCTAACCCCTAACCCCTAACCCTAACCCTAACCCCTATCCCTAACCCTAAACCCTAACTCTAACCCTAACCCTAAACCCTAAGCCTAACCCTAACCCTTACTCTAAGGACACAAAACTCCCTGTCATATCTCAGGGTCAGCATAAGGCACTCAGCACATGAGGAGCTCAGGTCAGCTTATATACACGTACAGAGGGAGGAAAACACAGTTAATATTTGGCCCTGATATTCCTCCCAGACAGTCCGGCCATGACACCACCTTGCATACATCTTCTGTAGGTCTCTTCTCTGTCAGAAATCCGCAATTCATCCTTCTTTGAGTCAGGCTTATCTGAATTTCCCACTGTCAGAATAGACCACTCAACAATATTTTCTGATTAAGGTTATATTTTTTTACCATGACATTTCCCACATAGTGACATTTATATGTATGTTATAAACTTGTCTTCTCAGTACCAGGGATGGAACACAAGATGTGATAACCCTGACCTCCAACCCAGCCCTGTTTATGTCTTGGTTTGAGGCAGGTTCTCCCTAAGATGCCCGGGACTGGCTTTGAACTAGTTGTCCTCCTGCATTAGCCTTCTAAGTACCTGGGGTACATGTGAGCTCCATCATGGCTGGGTAAATTTTCTGAACTTCTGATGCCATATCTTCTCCACTCAAGCTCATTTGGGTCCCCTGTCCCCTTCCAATGACTCCTTCCCATTCCCATTCCACTCACTATGATTCCTATGATAGATCAGTTCATCATACACGTGTCATTCTAGAATTCATATAGTGAAGGAAACTTCCACCCTTGGGGACATTTGGCAATGTCTGGAGTCATTTTATTTCTCCCATGTTAAGAAAGTGATAGTCCAATTTAAAGACCATTGTGGCTGCTAAACCTCCAGCTATCAGCCTAGCACCTGCAGCAAGGAATTAACTGACCCAAATGTTCATAAACCAAACTGAGGAATGCTGACAGGAGGCCCTAAACCTTATTAAATTCCACATAAATGTGTATGTTCAGAGTGATCATTGGTGTATATGAAATGTCTATTCCTCATGATGAGGCTATGTGACATTCATATCCCACCCCCAGGGCTCCAAAGGGCAGAGGTAATTAATAAAGAACAAGAGATCCTGAGTGTGTGAGTGAACAGGAGTGAGAGAAAGAGTGGATAGTTAACACTGTTCTGACCAGGCTGCCTGTATATTTGCAAGTGTCCAGTGTTATGTGTACCTGGTGGAGTCTGGGGGAGGCCTAGTGCAGTCTGGGGGTTCCTGAGACTCTCCTGTGCAGCCTCTGGATTCACTTTCAGCAGCTACTGGATGAACTGGTCTGCCATTTTCCAGGGAAGGGGCTGGAGTGCGTTGGAGATATTAACAAGAATGGTGGTACAACAAACTCTGCCAACTCTGTGAAGGGCCAATTCACTATCTCCAGAAACAACACCAAGAATATGATGTACCTGAAAATGAGGAGTCCGAGAGCTGAGGATATGGTCACCTATTGCTATGCCAGAGACACAGTGAGGGGACCTCAGTGTGAGTCCAGACACAAACCTTTCTGACAGGCTCCCAAGGCCAGTAAGGGGACACTAAGCACACAGGAAGCTCAGGGTCACACAGGAGCATGTGTGGGGGTAGGGTGAGGGCTGATTTCCTAGATGTGGATTTCTCTCCATGTACTAGCTTCCCAGGGAGCCACCTGGACTATCTTTGGTCCCTCTGAAAATATGAATCCTGGTTTTTGTGATATATTTTGTTTATTTTTAATATTAGTACATCATAGTTATCCTTATTATTGAGATTCCATTAACTTAGTCATATACATTAATTGAATATAAAAGCTCCATTTCTGCCCCAGTACCTCCTCTTTCCTTCCTCCCCATATCCTTTACTCCACTGATTTTCCTTCTGAGTTTTTATAGTTTTCTTTGAATTAACTTTGTATGTACAATTTATATATGAGAAACTCACTGTGGTACATTTCTACATGTGCAGGATTCACATGTGTGCAGAATTGGCCATTCACATCTGCTCAGTTCTCTCCCTGTCCTCCCTTTTCCTGTCTCTCCTCTCTCACCCTTGGTCACCTTTGTCTTCTCCACTGATCTCTTCTATTATCTTGGGATTCCACCTGTCTTTATTTTCCTTATTTGTTCTAGCTTCCATGTATGATAGAAAACACTCATCTGCAACTCTCTGAGCCTTTCTTATTTTACTTTCCATGATGCCATCCAGTTCTGTCCATTCACCATAATTTCATTCTTCCTAATGCTTCAGTAGAGCTGCATTGTTGGTATATGATTCACATTTCCCTTATTCATCCATTACTGATGAGCATGATGGATGGTTGCATAACCTTTCTCTTGGGTAAGATAATATGTAAGATAATACATGAACCTAGCTGAAATGAGTCAGGCAGAGAAAAACCATCACCATCACCACACCATCACTCATGTGGGGAAGTTACTGCATCAATATCCTGGAAAGAGAGAGGACCATGGCCCCTGGAGATGGGAAGGTGCAGGGAGTGTGAGGGTAAGAATGGGTGTTGAGGACCACATGCAAAGAGGGGCCTTGTCCTGGTGTTCTGCAGCTCACAGGGCACCTGTGGCCCACAGCCAGGCTGTTCTTCACAGTGACTGGTGCAGAACAGCTGATGGGTTCCCAACACCAAGGAGGGACAGGTGATGACAGCTGGGTGTGCACAGCCTGAGATCCATCGTGGTGCCTGGCACCCATGTGTCAGGTGCTGTCCTCTGCCTCAACAGAACTACATTTCAGTTTAACTATGAAAATAAAGCTGGAATGGCCAGCTGTGTGTCTGATGGAGAGAGATACTTATATTCTTAGTAATGTTGGTAATAAAACACCATCACTTGTAAAATAAAACAAAATACAATACATCAATGTTTATTCAGGTTTTTCAAAATATATTGAACTGTCAATCCCTGAATCTAATTTCCATAACTAAATGTAAACATTTTAACCAGAAAACCAGTCTTAAGCAAATATAGACTGTCTGCAAGTGAGTGGCATCATGATTAAGGAAAGAGACTCCAGCATTGACCTGGGCTAAGGATGGAGCTGAGTGAGGCCCCCAGAGCAAGTCCTGAGGTTTCAATGAGGCAAAAGAGACAGAATCTAAACCACTGAGAAAAATAAAACATTGGAGTAGTCTCTCTTTATTTAGATACAACATCCATTTTGTTCACAAACTTACAACATATTGTACAGTATTAAATTATTATTCAGGTATTTCTCAGGCCAGCAGAGACACACAACAAAGGAACATCATTGAATTTGTAATTTATATGAAGAGACATTAAATAATAAATAGAAAAGATACCATATAGAAAAATTTCAGGTAGAAAATATAGGCAGGAAGCAATATCTGTGCTACAAAATTTTGCTTACGTATTTATGAATATGTCAAATTAAACCACACAATTTTGCACAATTATACAGTACAATTAAAATATTCAAATGAAGAAAACTTGGAAGTATTCTTAATAGAAATAGAAGAGGCAACATTTGTTATAAAACATAATAGTTTACCTTGGAAACTTATAAATTTATTATACAAATCAATGCTATAGCTCTAAACACATATTTTGAACATACACTGATGATTTAATTTTCTGAAATGAACTAAGAGTACCTTAAGGAAATCTGGATATAAACATTGCCAATATTCATCATCACCCAGACTGGAGCTAGACTCTCAGCAACAGGGTGGGCACTGACATGAGCAGGAACAGAGCCCAGGGTGTCCCTATCTGTAATCCTTCAATCCAGCCACAGTGGCTGGAAACCCAGGCAGGCTCCAAGCTGCCTCTCCCCAGTGTCCAGGTGTCCTGGAGCTTCTCAGCATTGGAGTCACATCCAAGGAGTGCTCTACAAATGGCACTTGTTCATTAGTCATCTACCTCTTCATGAAGGACTCCTTTTTTGATCATGAAACTGGAGTTAAGAATAGACCTGTTGGTCTATTGAACAAGCTTCACCTGCTGTGCACACTGGACAGAGTTCCTGTCCCGAAGCCTCAGTCTGTCCCACCACATGTCTCTGCTGGCATAAGGCCATGCTGCACATGGTAAGGTCTCCTGTCTGTTGCCTTCCAAGCTGGCCCTGCTAATGGTAGACCTACAGTGCTGGGGCCTTAGAGGTCTTGCCCAGGCTCTACTAAACATCACCTAGTGGGATGCTGTGTAGAGGGCTCACTTCGGACAAAGCTCAGCCTGAGACCAGGCTATTCAGTACATCTTCTGGAATGCAGGTGGAGGAAGACCACCTTCACACTCTGGCGCCCTGTGTGCCTGCAGAGTTAGTCCCATGGGCACTGCCAGATTAGCTGCTGAGTGACTATCCAGCACCCAGATCAGAGTTGGCACAGAACAACAGTTTACCCATTTCCAGGGCTGTGTCTACATCTTTAGATGTTTAATAGGACCACCTTGGGCCCCAGCACTGAGTTCAGTCTCTGCAGCTCTGAGCAGCTCCTGAGGCTGATGATTTATAATTATTGGACTGTGCTGCAGCAGGTTCTAGAGACCAGGATTCAAACATCAAGGTGGTGCTCCTGACCAGAACCTTCCTGAGGCTGCACCACTGCATGGCAGGAGGTAGGAGGCAGGAGGCAAAGAGATGCAGACAGGAATGGAACCCCTGAGTGGTGCTGGGATCACACTGGGGGCTCAGGATGCTGGGAACTCACTCTACCAGCCCTCAGGGAATCTAGGAGGCCTGGCCGAGGTGTCAGTTGTTTTCTCCATTTAGGTATATCATGAACATGCTGAGGGAGACAAGGTAGCTGTTTTGGGTAGATCCTTTGAAGAGAATCCCAAGACATTTTTTTTTGTCACCTAGACCCTGTTTGACCCAGGTCTACAATGCACAGGAGGAGGAAATGATGCCTAGATCACACATGATAGATGATAGATAGAGATTGATTGATGATAGATTATATTTAGATAGATTTTGTTTATATTAAATAAATTAAAATAACAGATCAAAATAAAAAGAATTCTACCTTCTTGAATGTTATTCTGTCCACCATGCTTCCCATGAAACTCCCATATGCGCTCAGTGCTACTCTAACTGAGGCTTCCACCCAGTGCTGCTGTATAGCAGGAGCCCATGCAAATAGAGCCTCCCTCTGCTCATGAAAACCAGCCCACCTGACCCTGCAGCTCTTCAGAGGAGTCTAGCCCTGGACTCCCAGCTTATCCCATTCAGTGATCAGAGCTAAACACAGGCTGCTGACCATGGAGTTTTCCTTGTGGCTCAGCTGGGTTTTCCTTGTGGCTTTTAAAAAGGTAATTAACAAAGAACAATAGATCCTGAGTGTGTGAATGGACAAGAGTGAGAGAAAGAATGAATAGTGACAATGTCCTGACCAGGCTGCAGGTGTCCAGTGTGATGGGCAGCTGGTGGAGTCTGGGGGAGACCTGGTGCAACTTGGGGGTTCCCTGCGACTCTCCTGTGCAGCGTCTGGATTCACCTTCAGTGATCACTACATGAACTGGGTCCACCAGGCTCCAGGGAAGGGGCTGGAGTGGTTTGCTCTTACATGAAACAAAGCTAATAGTTACACCATGGAACACGCTGCATGTGTAAAAAAAAAAAAAAAAAAACCCATCTCCAGAGATAACAGGAAGAACATGCTGTACTTGCAAATGAGCAGTCTGAGATCTGAGGACTCAGCCACCTATTACGGTGCCAGAGCACCTCTTTGCAGAGCACCCATGGCCAGCAGGGGGCGCTCAGCACACTGGGAGCTAAGGCTCAGCTCAAGAGATTGATGGCTGGATTCTTGCATCTGATTTTTCCTCAACTTGAACGAGGTTCCCTAGGTAGCTCTCTGGAATTTTGGTCTCTACTAATACATTATGTCTCTGAAGATAACAATTCTGCTTTTCAATTCATATTTCCCTTTTGATTAATGCATCATAATTATAATATTTTTGCATTTTGATTTGACATGAAATCATGAAATATAATTTACTCCACTTCAGTCCCCTGCTATTTACCTTTTCCTCCCCTCCTCTTTACCCCTCCATCCTTACTCTTTTCCCCTTTCTGTTATCAACAGACTTTATTAAAAAAATAATTTTGTTAGTGCTTCTTAGAGTACATAAAAGGGAAATTCACTGTGGTATCCTCATACAGGTACACAGGATATTTTGTTCAATGTCCTTCAACTGCTCCTCCCATTTCTGTTCCTCATACCTCACCCTTAATCCCCTTCCTCTTGTCCCTCATCTCTATTTCCATGGGATTCCTCCCAGCACTTTTTCTCTTTTTTGGTCTGGAATTTGCATTCGAGAGTAAACAGTTGACATTTCACCTTCTAAATCTGCCTTTTAAACTTAGCACTATATTCTCCCGTTCTATCCATTGATCAGTAAATACCATAATTTCCATCTTCCTTCTTGCTGAGTGAAACACTGTTCTGTTTATACACCACCTTCTCTTTATCCATTCATCTGTTGATGGGAATATATTAAGATTAGATAATATAGCTGTTGTCAGACCCACTGGTATAAACATTGATTTGACTATACAGCTATGATACGCTGATTTTATTTCTTTTGGATAAATACTGAGGAGTGGGATAGCTGGGTTCTATTGTGGCTCCATTCCTGGTCTTTCATAAAATGTCCATTCTGCTTTCTAGAATGGCAGCCCTAATTGGAAGTCCCACCAACAATACATCTGTGATCTCTTTCTTGCATGTTTGCCAACATATGTTATTATTTGTGTTCTTGATGATTGCCTTCTAATTGGAGTGAGATGAATTCTCAATGTAGTTTTGATTTGCATTTCCTGATTGCTAGAAATATTATGTTTTCCCATATTTTTGGCCACATGTGTTTATTTTTTTTTTTTTTTGAGAAGTGACTATTGAGTTTTTTTCCATTCGTTTATTTGGTTATTTGGGTCTTGTCATTAAGTGTGTTGGGTTCTTTATATATTCTGGATATTAATGCCCTACCTGGGGAGCAGGTGGCAAAGATCTCCCATTTGAAGGCTCTGTCCTCACATTCCTGCCTGCTTCCATTGCTGTGCAGAAGCTTTTAATTTGATACTGTCCTAGTTGTTGATTCTTGGTTTTGTCTCTTGCACTTTAGTAACCTGGTTAAGGAAATCAGTGCTTGTGCCAGTACATAGGAGGGTTGATGCAATATTTGTTTCTAGCACTTGCAAAGTTTATGGTCTAATTCTTAGATTTCTGATTCAGAGTTGAATTTTTGTAAGGTAAGAGACTGTTGCCGCAGTCCGGCTGCAGCAAAATAACCGGGGGGTGACGAGCAACTTGTGTATATTGATACAGCAGGAGTGGAAGCCGTTTATTGTAGGACAGGAGGGGTATATACACATTACACACAGCTTATCTTAATTAACATAAACTAGATACAGCAGTCAACCAATAGGGAATCTCCACACTTAATGGCTCGCTGGCATTACTTCACAGACCACTCCCTCTGGCAAAATGCCAGGTGCCATCTTGACTTGTTTACAGACCCTAACAGACTGTGACCTATTACATTCTTTTACATATTGATATTCAGTTTTCCCAGTACCATCTGTTTAAAAGGCTGTCATTTCTCCAAAAAAATTTGGAAACTTTGTCAAGTGCACTTATATGGTTTGTCTCTGTATCTTTTATTTTATTTCATTGGTCTTAATTTCTGCTTTGGCCCCAGCACCATGCTGGTTTTATTACTATAGCTCTGTCAAAAAAAATGAGTTGAAATTCTGTCATATCTCCACCACTGCTCTTCCTGCTTGGGATTGATTTGCCAGAACTCCTACCTGAGAACAGGAGCCTGACTGCCCAGATCCTGCCTAAGGTTCCAAGTGGCCCTATACCTGAATTGTTCACAGTATGCTGAGAGGGGCAGAGGAGAGACTTGAGGGACATCCAGGGACTTGTATTCCCAGGAGAGCAAGTGTAATGACATCTGTGTCAGTAGCTGATAGTGGGTGACTCTGAAGTCCCTTCATTACTTCAGTGCTGAGCTCTGGCCCAGGAAATAGCCATCACCATCCCCAACCCAGCCAAAAGCTCTCTGCTGTGGAAGCCCTCACCAGGGGAATCAGGACAGACCAGAGGGCCATTAGAATCAGAGTCAAGTTCTCCCCTTGGCCCTGTTGCTATAGTCTCCCTCCTAATCAATCCTCCTGAACCAATTTGCTGTTGCTATTTGTACATCTGCCAAGGAAGTGAACAGGACCTACCTGCTTCCACACTCACATGGAAGGACATATGTGGGACACACATGGCTCCTTCCACATCAATATGTCAGAAAGACAGAAAGGTAACAGGCTCCCCAGGCCAGAGACAGCAGGGACTCTTATTACTTTTTCATGTTGCAAAGGGTTTGCCTCCTTTCTGGGTCATCCTGGACACTTGGAAGTGGCCCCAGGCTCTCAACTGTGACCTTTGACTACTGGATGCAGGAGCAGTGGTGCTAGCCTCTATGGCTATGGGAGAGTCCTCCTAAAATTTCTTCTATAATGTGTATAATTGTTCCTGTCTGAGGACAAGGTTGGCCTCAACAGAAAGCAGGTCCTGGCCTCCCATGAACCAGGGCTGGGAAACCTCTGAGCCCCTTGCTGGCTGAACAGTGGAAACCATGTCATGGACAGGTTTCATTCTTGGGTCAGGGAGCCCAGAGCTCTCTCCCACATGCCCTGCCCTGGAGTGTCTTTCAGATCTTCATCTCTGCCTCTGAGCTGGGGAAGCTGGGCATTGTTGATTCCTGGGATCCTGAAACCACCTTCCATCCTCTGGGTGCAAAGCCCTGGGCTGCTCTCAGTGGAGCTGCTGGCCTCCCCCTCCTGGCCACAGCTCCTGGGCAGCACCACAAGTATGCTGTTCTCCTGGTCAAACCGCAAAGCACCAGCTCTGCCTGTACTGCTCCTCTCTGCCCCTCCCTGTCCTGCACATGGCCTGACATCAGTCAGGAGGTCACATGCCAGAGCATCACCTGTGCCCTTGAGATTGTCCAGCCCACAGTCTGCTCCAGCCTGAGTGAGCCCAGCTCCCACCAAGTGTCATATGATGCACAAAATGGTACAAGTTCTTTGCTGTGGTGTAGCAGGGGTGGTCTCCAGTCAGGGTCCAGGAGGATTTCCATATCCACCTGTAACCTCACTAGCCTCATCTGCAGGTGATCTCAGAATCAGTATTCTTACATTTGTTGCCCATTTACTAATTGAGTTATTTATTTGGGGGTGTTAAGTTTTTTTCTGGTCTTTCTGTGTTTCTGGATGCTAATCCTATGTTGGGGGACAAACTGGCAAATGTATTTTCACATTCTGTAGGTTCTGTCTTCATACTCTTAATTGGTTCCAGTGCTGTGCAGAGAGGCTTTCTATGTTGATATACACTTACTGATTCTTGGTTTTATTTCTTTTATATTTGGAAACCTGTTTAGAAATTTAGTTTTGGGCAAATATGTTGATCTATGGAGTCGACAGTTTATTCTAACTGTTGCAGATATTCTGGTCTAATTCTACCTCTTTCATTCACTTTGCTCCAAATAATTGCAGGATGAAATAGAGCATCTGCTTTACTATTTTATTGAAACCAAGTCTAAGTAAAAGCAACATAGGAATTATCTGTAACAATGTTCAGGTGTTCATGGGCAGGTGACTATGTTTTCAGGAGGATCTCAAAATAGTTGTTCCATACAGAGAGACTGTTCCCCCAAAACCTACAGTGCGAGGACAAAAAAATGAGGTATGAATCACAGATGATGATGATGATGACATTGAAAGGTAGATAGATAGAGACACAGAGAGACACCAGGTAGACACATAGATTACAGATAAATAAATTTACACACAGATAACAACTATATAAGATAGTTTATAGATATAGATAGATAACCATGTAATAGATCATAAGTGACAGAAATGTAATAAGATGTTATGGATAATATATACATAATAGATGACAGATAATGAAACAGAGAGAGATTAAAAGACAGATGATAAATAGACACAGATAGATAGCAACAATTGGTCTTAGTACCTTAATTGTACAGGAATACTGACACAATTTTAAAGCCCTTCTTAACTGTGGCCACTTGGCATTGTAGTCAGTCTCCGTCAGCACATTTGCTGGACTAGAGGAGGAAATTCTGGGCATAAAGAATGGGAACCATTGAGAGGGCTGAATTCTCCCAGGGCTGCAGCCTTCATCACTCCTCACAAGCCCATGGCCAGGGCCTCTCCTGCTCCATCTCACTCTCAGGTACCCATTTCCCAACCATGGCCAAATCACCATAGGGCCACAGGGGCAGCCTGCACTGTCTGCACTAGCATGGGCTGTGTTTCTGTCACTGCCTCCAACATGGAAAGACCATCATGGCCACCACCTGTGATAATGGCCAGGTGACCAAGGGCCAGGTCTACAGTGCTATGGATGAAGGCCACTCCACAGGCCACAAGAGCTTAGACTGTCTGGTCTTTCTGTCAGAGAGACCAAAGAACAAGTGGATCATGATGATCCCCAGTGTGACGTACAGCTGATGGGGTCTGGGGGAGGCCTGATACAGCCTGTGAGGCCTCTGTGACTCTCTTGTGCAGCCTCTGGATTCACCTTCAGTAGCTACTGGATGAGTTGGGTCAACCAGGCTCCAGGGAAAGGGCTGGAGTAGATCTTGTACATTAGCAATAGTAATGGGATCATCAACTATGCACCTGGTAAAGGACCGATTCATCATCTCAAGACAACTCTGAGAACAGGTTCTACCTCTAAATGAGCCAGCTGAGAGCCAAGGACACAGCCATCTATTACTGTACCAGAGACACATTGAAGGGACTTCAGTGTGAACCAAGACACAAACCTTCCTGCAGGGTGCCCAGGGCCAGCAGGGAGCACTAAGCACACAGGGAGATCACTACCAGGACAGGAGCAGGTGCAGATGGGGGTTGGAGGTTGATTTCCTGCATCTGGGGGCCTCTTCATGTACCAGCTTCCCAGGGGAGATTTGTGGGTTTGCCTATACTAATTCTGGATATCTCTCCAGATAATTATTCTGTTTTTGTTATATATTTCCCCTTTTAAAATAGTGCATCATTGTTATACTTATTTGGTATTTCAGCCATCTTTTTTGACCTTGCCATTAAAGGATATAACCAAAACAATTTTAGGTGAATAAAAGTTTATTTGAGGGTCCTCTGTTTCAGAGGTCTTAATCTATAGAAGGCTGACTCCATTCCTTGGGACTCAAGCTGAGGCAGAAAATCATGCAGAAGAGTGTGGCAAAAAGAAGCAGCTCACAGGGGGATCAGAAGCAATGAGAGGTCTCCACTTGCCAGATACAAATATATACCCCAAACCACACCTCAGTGAACAACTGCCTCCAGCCACACAACACCTGCCTCCAGTTACCACTCAGTTAATCCCATCAGGGGGGTTGATTTACTAATTAGATTAAAGCTGTAACCCAATAATTTCTCTTCCAAACCTTCTTGTATTGTCTCACACATGAGTTTTTGGGGTACACCTCACATTCAAACAATAACATTGGGATTCATTTTGACATGATTATATAATTCATTGAATATAAAAGCTTTTTTTCTGCCCTATGACTCCTCTTTCCTTCCCCTCCAATTCCCCAATTACTTACTAATTTTTCTTCCATGTTTTATATGTTTCTTTAAATAAACACTATGTATATGTTTATACACACACACACTCACCTCTCTCTCTCTCTCTCTCTCTCTCTCTCTATATATATATATATATATATATATATATATATATATATATATATATATATGAGAAATTCACCGTGGTACATTCCTACATATGCAAGATTCATACATGTGCAGAACTGGCCATTCACATCTGCTTAGTTCACTCTTGGTTCCTCCTATTTCCTGTCCATCCTTACTCACCCTTAGTCACCTTCATCTTCTCCACCGATCTCTTGAATTTTCTTGGGATTCCACCTGCCTTTATTTTCCTTATTTGTTCTAGCATCCAAATATGAGAGAAAACACTCTATCGTGATTCTCTTGCCCTAATGTTCTCCATCTCCATTCATTCACCATAATTTCATGTTTTCTAATGACTGAGCGGAGCTGCATTATTGGTATATAACCCACATTTCCTTTATGCATCCATTATTGATGGGCATGTGGGCTGGTTGCATAAACTTGCTCTTGAGAATTGCACTGTGTAAACCCAGAAGTGGCTGTGTCACTGTAGTTTGCTGACTTTAGGTCTTTTGGATAAATACCAAGTAGCAGGAGAGCTGGGTCACAATGTGGCTTCATCCATGTTATTTTGAGGAATCTCCACCCTGCTTCCCTTAGGGTAGTTCTCATCTGCAGTTCCACCAGGGTGAGAGTGTATCTTTCCCCATATTTTCTTCAGCACACATTTTTATTTGTATTTTGATAACTACCATTCTGATTGAAGTGAGAAGGAATCTTATTGTCATTCTCATTGGCATTTCTCTGATTGCTAGAGATACAAATGTTTTTAAAATATTTTTTAGTGTTTTGTATTTGTGCTTTTGAAAAGTGTCTGTTATTTGCCCATAAGCTATTGAATTATTTGTTTTTGAAGGTTAAGGTTTTTGAGTTCTTTATATATTCTGGGTACTAATCCCTCTCTGAGGAGCAGAGCAGAGGTGTTCACCCAATCTCTAGGCTCTCTCTCTATGCATATAAATTTCTTCTGTGCTGTACAGAACCTTCTGAAATTGTAGCCATCCTCATTGACTGATCTTGATTTTTTTTTGCACTTCATAATATTTTTGGTTGGTTTATTTTTTAAGACTCTTACCCATGTGTTCACATCATTAGCCAACATACATGGTTAGTTTCATCTTTCCTAACATGGATGATTTTCAACATTCTTACTGGCTTACCCCTTTGTCAGGGTCCCAGACTTTTGTGGAACAGGAAAGTTGAGGGGGGCTTTCTTGCCCTAGTTGAGTCTCAGGGGAAAGCCCTCACGGTCTCCCACTGAAGCAAGATTCACTGTGTTTTTCACAAATGACCTTCACTGTTGTGTTCCTCCTGTGTAACTTTCATGTTGCTTTGATCTTAGAAAGTGCTGGATTTCATCCAGTGATATGTTCTGTGTTTGTGCAGATACTCTTGTAATGTTGGCCTCTGTTGTGCTGAGGAAAGAATCACAGTGAACTGCTCCTTTATCTGTCCATGCATCCCAGGCCCACCTGACAGGTGTTGCTCACTTACTGTGCTCTGCCCTTCAGTTTGCAGCTTTCCAGGACTATGTATGAAAATACAATTTTCTCAAGTGAAAGACAAGGTTCAATCAGACTGAGATAGTAGTATTACAATTTCAAGGCCAGCCAGAACAACTTAGCAAGACCCTGGCTGAAAACAAAAAAAAAAAATTGTGGATGTAGCTTTGTGGCAAAATGCTCTGGGTTCAATTCCCTATACCATAAACAAACAGCAAATAGCTAAGGGCATGATATCTGTACTTAATAATATTAATATAGTTCATATTACAAATTCTTCATTCAATTTTTTATTAAATGTTTTCAAATTATTGATGGTAACAATTCAAAGAAAAGACTTTAATAAGAAATTGAGGGACTAGCTCCAAAATTATGTTGTACTAGTATAACATAGATAACTTAATTTGTATTCCAAACTCAGAAACAAAAAACTTGCTAAAATAATTAATTATTAAAAAGCAACTTAGGAAACAGAAGCCACTTTAAGTTGAAAATAACTATAAACAGAATTATCCTAACATTCAATATGGATTATGACTATAATTCTTTAAGACATCAAAATATTAAACTCTTATTATCCACAGATTTTTTGTATGTTTTTAATGGATCAAAATAAGCTATATTTATGAATATAAATATATTGAGAAAACTATAATTATGTTGAGAATACCTATCTTTGGTAGAAATGTGGTTTAACTTGAAAATATTTTTGAGTTTGTTCTCCTCAAAAGAGATAACTGGCTAGTTTACAGTTACATTGGGAAAGATATGAAAAAGAAAAACCTTAATTATTACATGTTGCTTCTTGTACTAGTCTAAATTTTCTACTTTAATTTTAGTATATAGGTTTGTTTTTCTGAAATTTATATTCATTTTTAAATTACCCTACAATGCATTATTTCATATTATTTCCATGTTTATCAAAGTAAATAAAATGAGAAAATATTTAAATGCAACTTAGAGCTTATAATCAATAAGTAATGCTAGAATAAATATATTAGAAGGACTACAGCAAGCAGTCAAATATTGTTCAAAAAGAATTCTAATTGTAAACAACACAAGGAAAAGAAATTAGTAATTGCATTCATGCCAAAAGCCCATCATGCGTATTCGAGAACCTAATAAATGAAGGAAATATACATATATATATTTCCCCAAAGTAAAATTAGCACATTAACATCAAGGAATGTAATTCAGTTAAACATGAATTATAAACAGTCACATCAAATTTCAATTTACTTATTTGGTCAGAAGACAAGATTCCTATTTGAGAAGGATATGTAACTCATCACATATGTATGCAAACCAACGCATATATAAGATATAACGTGGCACAACTCCAATATAAAGTGGGAGTGAACTTAACGGAAGCAAAATTTTAGTAGAAAACTTAATAATAGGAATACCTAAATAAGGATAGTATTTTACAATGCCTTGCTATCTGAACTAACTGCTCAGCTATTAAAAAAAATCAATATATTTTCTATTTCTTCTTGCTGCAGCTTTCTTAAATGGAAGACTTTAGTCATTATTTTTTTCCTGCCACTTCCTTAATAGGTGACATTGAACTACAAATGAATGAAAGTTATAAATTGAAGAAAATTCCATTGCTTTCTACTTGGATTGGGTGGATGGATACACCATTGACAAGGTTCAAAGAAGAGAAACCAAGAGTTGGGAAAAGGATGGTGGGTTTCTTATCTTTTTTTTTTTTTTATGTGGTTCTGGGATAGAACCCAGGAGCTACCAGGGCATCCTAGATGCCAGACAAGTGGTCTACCATTGTGCTACACCCCAGTCCCCTGGTGAGACCCTTTGTAAGCATGTTGAGTTCAAATTATTTGTAGCACAGTCAACAGATATGTGGCTTCCATGAGTACATTTTTTTCTCTCAAACTGTATATTGAATGTTGTAAATTTTTATGATTTGACAAAATATTCCACTGATCCCAGATATTCCTTTGTACAACACATGGTCCACATGGGATTCAAGTTAGACTCTACTAGGATTTATAAGGCAATGAAAAAGAGATAGAAAAAGAGTTTAGAGTGCCATCGAAAGAGTGGTTACAATAGAAGACAAAGGAGGTTATGCTGATGGTGGGACTCTGGGAGGCTTTGCTTTTCTTCTGTGTTTTAGCTGCATCTGCCTATGCTGTGCTCTATGTGTTCCCAATGCTGCCCTTCTGGTAGCATCCTTTCTAACCTGTATTATCATAGTTTCTGCTTATTTCAACACTTCAAATTGGTCTCAGCATGTTTTAACAGCTTTCTCACTGTTGTGACTAAGAAATCTGACAGGGAAAATTTCAGAGAAGGAAAAGTTTATTTTGGGCTAAGAGCTCTCAGTCCATAGATAACGAACGCCATTTCTTGGTGCTCAAGGTGAGGCAGAGCATAGTGGTGAAGAGCTTGATGAAGGACAGCAGCTCAGGACATGACAACAAGGAAGCAGAGAGAGGTCCCTGCATTAAGGACAAAATATGTACCCTAAAGGCAAGCCCCCAGTGATCTGCTTCCTCCTGCCACACTACCTGCCCACAGTTAGTACATTCAAGTGGATGAATGCACGATTAGGTCAAGACTTTCCTAACCTAATCATTTCACCTCTAAAATTTCTTGTATTTTCTCACACATGAGCTTTTGGGAGACACTTGTTATCTACACCATAGCATAGCACCACTGTGAAAAAAGTTTCAAATGTATTTGGATTATGTCTCTGTCTTATGTGAAATCTGTCAAAACAACCCAGGACACTTCCATTTCACCTTTCCTGGCATCACCTCCTCTCCTCTGCTCTCATCTACCTGATTCTGAGCCTTTCCTGCAGGGTGTATAATAGCATCACGCTGCTGCTGCTTCAAATCCCTTTCCTTTCAATGCCTGCTGAACTTCCACTGACTTAAGACAGATTCCCTTTCATCCTAGCCTAAAATAAATCTTTTCACTTATTAGTTTCTGAAGCATTGTTAAGTATCTGTATTGTCTTATTCATCACTCTGTGTGGCCATCATCAGAAATGTGTTACAAACATTATTTCTATGTTAATAGCTAGATATTTTAAATAGTAATATTTAACCCATTGAACATCCTGCTGGGCACTATCTTTTCCATTTTATAAATAAAAATATTAATATTCTAAAAATATTAAGTAGCCTTACAAAAATGATACAAACTATATTTGACAGAATGGAGGGCACAATACACATTTGCCTTGCTCTTGTTCTCCTAAAATAAAGAGGGAAAGCTCAGTTGAGCTAAGAGACTCTGCTCTAAATAAAAAATACAAAATAGGACTAGGAATGTGGCTTGGTGGTGGAATACCCCGGAGTTAAATCCACAACACCCTAAATAAATAAACAAAAGATAAATAAAATGCTAGATGATGTAAGACAGAGTTACTTAAAAGTGTACAAAACATCAGATACTTGTTTCTTGGTGTGTTTCCAGTAAAATTTAATTGAAACAAAGTACAATTTTAGGAAAAAAAATATTAGCACTGTTATTTTCTTTATTAATTTTAGCTTTCACAGGATTTTGCTTGTGCAGAAGGAAGGCAAAAGGAAGACCTATGATGTTGAAAAGGAAGATAAATTATCAACAAGCATATTTGTTTCTCAATGTCATTGTGATTTAGTTATACAATTTATTATTTATTGCTGATATTTTAAGAAGACAACAAAATGGGTGATAATTCTGCCTGAAGGAAAATCAATTTCATACCTAAACAGCATTCTGAGTAATCAGAAGTGTTATAAGAATATCTGGTGTTTTTGTTTTTGTTTTTTTTTTTTTTGAGGTGAAGGGGGGCAGATTATTATATTGGGCCAGAATGGTGCTTTTCATTCACTAATGACTTATACACTATGTAGAAATTATTCTTGCTAATATTTCAAACATGCACTGATGCTTCCACTGAGGTTTAAACATTGGTTCGTTGGCTATAACAAATGTCACTTGCTGAGGGCTGTTGATTTGGGGGCACTACATAAAGTGGAGGCAGGAAGTCAATGAGAACTCTTTACCTTCTGTTCAGTTTTGCTATGATCCTACAATTGATATAAAAAATGAATTCCATTTGAAACAAAAACCAGGCAGTCAACAAAGGTTCCTAAATGTTCATCAGTAGATAAATTGCCAATTAAATCACAGTGAAGTCAAGTGATGCATTGCACTCAGTGAAATCTTGAGCACTTATGTCCCTGACAGTCAACTCCAGGAACTGACTTGTGGAAAAATACTTCAAATTGCAGATGGATGTGCACAGCATGATACCATTTATATCATATTAAAATATTCAAAATAATTTTATGTAAGCCATTGGAATGTAGCAAAATTTTGAATAAATTCCCACCAATGATAAAACTACATACTCAGCAGAATGGTTACTGCTCCTTCCAGAGACCAAGCAGAATGAAATCAGTTCTGCATAAATAGTTGACTTCAATTCTGAATGCAATGATTTATTTTCTAGCTGGGTCTTAGAACATGTTTCTTTTAGTATTTTTGTATGTTTCTTATTTCTGGGGTGCTTTATTAGAACACAGCTGTGGAAAATGATGCTTGGTTGGCAGTCAGAATATTTTAAAAATAAGAAGTAAAACTCGAGTAATTAATCTAGGAAATTCTGATTGCTATGAAACTTTGCCTCTTGTTGGATATACGTTTTCAGGTTGTTTCTTAAAAGCCTGTAGCAGAAAGTACTTTACTGGAATTTCACCATAATTGAAGGTCTAGAATTGAGTTAAGTCAATTGGTCAACTCAGTGAATAGTAATAGAGAACAGTTGAGGATATGTACACCAGAGACCTACCTTGCAACTATTATCCTTCTGCAGTGCAGAATGTAGTTACTGCCAGTAACTAAAGTTGGCCACCAGTGTTTTACTTAAAAGTCTCAGTTTGCATAATTTCTATGACCAAACTCAGGATTCAAGAGATATGATTATAAAAAAACTCACAAAACTTGTATCTTTCTATTCTCATACACCATTCAAAACACTTCTCACACCAGATATGTGGAGGCTTCTCCAACAACATGTGTTCTGGAATTTAATTCAGTGTTTCACTGTCTTCCTGGAGGTGGCCTCACAAACCCCTCACAGGTTAAGGGGTCAGTCCTATAAGATTGCCCCCAACTTCAAATGCTGTTGCAAATGGTAAGTTTTCACCTACACTGCTGATTGGCTATAGACTGAGGCTTCCCATGTATTACATGTAGATTTAAAATGTATGTATTTCTAGTTTGTGTGTGTGTGTGTATAGTATGTAATAACTTCTTATAAACAGTAGGAAAACATTGCCATGAAATTCGGCATTAAGCTGGTATTTAAAACAAATCCTTATATTCATCCATTAAATGAATATTCATTCATTATTGAGTACAGACTGTGTGTTCAACAGTGTCCAAAATCATAGTGATGGAGCAGTGATGGAGATAGACTTAACATCTCATGATTATTTTTTTGTAGTAGATGGATAATAAATCAATTTAGTTCACAATGAGTGGTCAGTGCCATGGAGAAAACTAAAACAAGCAAGGTCCTGGAAGTGGTAAGGTAGCCCAGCTGAATGGTGAGGTGGAAGGCCTCTCTGGTTGCTGAAGAGTCAGAACGAACTTTTCACTGGGTGTTCAGAGAATAGACATTGTAGAGTCATAGAATGGAGAGTGGAGAGACTGGAAGATGAGATAGAATGCAGACTGTTCTAAGGACAGAGAGCGGCCAGAATGGTTGTAGTCCAGCAGGTGAAGGGACAAGTGTTAGGAGAACAGAGACAGGAACTGGTCATTAAGGGCTCTGATGCTGGAATAAGAGATTCAGAGCTTAAATCCAGTGAGTGTTGTTGAGTGATTGTAAGCAAGAGCATTACATGACCTGATCTAAATGATTTCAAAATGATTTTCCTATTGTTGCAAGAGAAGGGACTGGAGAGATAAGAGATGGCAGATAAGTAGGACTGTGGTAGAGGCAATAGAAGAAGTTGGATTCAGAGTTTTTGTGATTGGATTTGAGAGGTGAGGGTAAAAGAAGAATTCAAAATTCTTTGTTGATGAAAAATCAAACCTTGTTTTGAGATCATGAAGAATCAAACCTTGTTGTGAGATGAGGAAAAGGTAGAGCCAGCATGGGGTATGAAAGACTTCCTGATATGGAGAGTTCTGTTATGATGTGTTAGGTTTGTGACATCTAGGGGAAGTAACAAGGAAACAGCTTGGTGTTGCCAAGAATGCTAAGGAGAGACCCAGGGTAGTGACATACTGGAGGTCCTCAGGTTACATTGTGGTATCCATAATCTTAGGTTTGAGTGAGTGTCAGTGGGGGAAATGTACACTTGCAGGAGTGTAAGAGGCTCAACTCACATGCTGTGGAAGTGGATCAGAGGAGAAGGACAAGGGAAAGCTGATGCTTGCATGCATTCATTCTTTCTTTCTCTTTTTCTTTCTTCCAATCATTATGAGAATTCTTATTGTCTAAGGTGGAATAATGGACTATAAGTTTAATAAGGCACAAGGTCATCAGAGATTAAAATATAAACAGTCTAAGCTATTTACTTTTAGTAGTGATTTTATTTTTTTCTTCCAAATGTTGAAACATACACACACAAAAATATCATCTGTTACTTGACCACAGACATACATTCATCAGCCCTCCCACCACTTGGAGGCAGGTATTGTGCTTGGTGTTGCCACAGAGAAGTGCAGAGTTGTAGTGCCTGAGCTCCAGAACAGGTCATGCAGGGGCTCTGACCATTTGCTGGCAGTCTGCAAAGGTTTTTTTTGATTGTTTGTGGTTGTTTACAAAAGTGTTGTGTGTGTGTGTGTTTCCTCAGAGTAACAGTGAAGTTTGGGCCAGGAAACACAAAAACAACTAAGACAAGGAATCATTGGTGTAGGTTTTAGATGTGCGATGTAACTGAAATACATAGTTTTGCTTTTATTTTCAAATTCTTCAGTTTCTCCTCTCAGGATCACAGTTCCTTACCTTGGCTCCATTGACTTCATTTTTTTTCCTCTGGGCTGGTATTACTCTGAGAGGTTGGTACAACTACAGCAACATAACAAAATA
Organism: Marmota marmota marmota; assembly: GCF_001458135.2. Classification (NCBI taxonomy): domain Eukaryota; kingdom Metazoa; phylum Chordata; class Mammalia; order Rodentia; family Sciuridae; genus Marmota; species Marmota marmota. Next base: position 14,644,286 of record NW_026000016.1, on the reverse strand, counting down.
GCATTAATTTTTCCTATTTAAAAGGAAAAATATTTTAAAAGTTGATCTTGATCTTTTTGTGTCTTGTCTGCCTCTGTGAAGCTGTTCACATGTTCATGTGTGAACATGCTCAGTGATTCTTCTGTTGGTCAACATTATGATGCTACAGTGACTTTTAGAGATTTTTCACTTTGTAGTTCTTCATAGGTTTGGGTCTAAATGATAAACTGAGTTGATCTTAGTCTAAATTCTTAAAATGTTTAGACTTTTCTCTTACCCCCTCTTTATTCCTCTTGTAAAATGAAGAGTTTCATTGGCAGGAATTTCTTCACTCTGATGTGGCTCCTGGTGGTGTCTTTAGAGGGGAAGGAAGGAGCTAGGCATGAAGCTGCTCCCTTCTGAATACAGAGCAAAAGTTCAAGGGGATGTCAATGATAAGAGCAAGGAATGAGCACACTAAGATTACGGGTGAGGTCTTTCAAAAGTAAACTGCTCACAAACTCTGCCACAGAGGATTCTGAGAGCTTCCTCAAACTTTTTGCAGTGCTGGATTTCTGGGCCAGGAGGGTTTTCTGAGGGATCTATGATGCTTCTCTCACCTTCACTAGTTCAGAGTTAGGAAAGAGCACGGCCTAGGTCTAGGGACAGTGTCCCTGGGAGGTCAGTTTCAAGCTTTTGAATCTTGGAATGTTCTGCTGAGGTTTTGTTGTAGGTTGTAGCTGTGTAGTGCCCTCCCAGGGGCTTTTCGGGAGACACTGAGAGCTTACCTGGTGTGGTCATGTGCTGAACCAAATGAGTGGGTTTGAGTGGCTCCAAGGGTGGTGGATGCCAGACCTGCTGACAAATTCAGAATGCATTTTAAATTGCTAGGATGGAAAGTCCCCAGTGAAGGATGAACTGGAAATGATGTTCAGAAAATTATTTTCATTGGTATGATGTCATCATCATCTTAATTTCTCAACTGAAGCCTATGATTGAGTCATTCTTTTTTATTCATTTTTAAAATTTTTAATTTGTTATATATGACAGCAGAATGTAGTAAAATTCATATTACACACATAGAGCACAATTTTTTATATCTCTGGTTGTACACATAGTAAAGTCACACCATTTGTGTCTTCATACATGTAGTTAGGGTAATGATGTCTATCTCATTCTTCCATCTTTCCTAACCCCAGTTCCCCCTCTATTCCCCTCCTTCCCTTTTCCCCTTTGCCCTATCTAGTGTTCATCTAATCCTCCCATGCCCCCCATGGTTGAGTCATTCTTGAGTCTTATGTGACATTCCAGAACCTTGGAGAACATAAAAATGCTGAATGTGACTTTAGGAAACAGTGTTTTTGTTCTGGCCTCAAATCTATGATAATGCAGCCATGATAACATCAGGGAGGGCTCTTCTGCACCCTCTGCAGTAGGGAATTCTAAGAGGCATGCATTGCAGACCTGAGGATGCCTTGTTGGTCTCTGCTGGAGAACAGAGAAACAGTGTGAAAGGCTTTGTGTTTGAATTTGTACAAGTCACCTGATAGGTACTGCATCCGCCTTGAATGTGACATGGGAGAGCTAAGATAGGAAGCTTGCTAAGGATTTTCAGAAAATCAGATGATAAATGGATAAGCAGTCAGAAGAGCTCATTCTTGTTTTGGGGTGGTTGTTAGACATTGCTATATGTATCTGGTTAATTTTTGCTGATCTTTTCCTCTTTTGGTCAATGTTACAGCCTTCTAACCTACTGCATTTTTTATGTTGTTACTTTGACTCTCTGCAAGGCACACTGTACCCCTTTTTGTGGCCTAGTTGATAAGTAGGTATTCCTAACTTAGGCATTTTTCTGACTGTTTTTTTAGCTTTAAAAATGATACAAGGGTCTGGGATTGTGGCTCAGTGGTAGAGCCCTCACTTAGCACATGTGAGGCACTGGGTTTGATCCTCAGTACCACATAAAAATAAATGAAATAAAAGTATTGTGTCCATCTACAAGTAATAAAAGTATTTTTAAAATTTTTTTAAAAGTGAGACAGGACCAAACAATACCCTGTCATTGAAGTACTGAGTGAAGCTCTGTTCCGTCATTAGCCCTTCAGTGACTATGCAGGTTTGCTGATTAATATGAGTAGCTGGCTATATGCCCTACACAAAAATAGACCCTTGGTGCTGTTGGGGAAATCACTGTCCCCAGTACTCCAACAGTTGGTCATCAGATACAGTTATGTTGGGAGGGCATCAATGGATGCTTAAAAGGATAGCATGACCTTTCCCAGTTTTCAATGAAGTGAATACTTAAGCATGTGCTGAGTCTCCATGCTTTTCTCCAAAAACACTGATGATGCAGCGATGATAACATCAGCAAGGACTCTTCTGCACCCTCTGCAGTAGGAATTCGAAGAGGCAGGCATTGCAGACCTGAGGAGGCCTTATTGGTCTCTTCTTGAGAACAGAGAAATGGTGTGACAGGCTTCCAGGATGGCTCCTCAACAGGGCTGCAGGCAAAGCTTTTATGGCCTGGCCACTGCCTTACACAGTACCCATGGTGGTTGCACAAGGCCCCTCTACCTGCTGCTCCAGGCATGGAGATTTGCCCTTGGCTCTGCTCCCTGTGCGTGTGCTTTGGTCTGGCTCTCTGGGCTCACAAGAGGTGGTGAGATGCTGGCTTCTGCTCCAGGGAAGGTGACTCAGTGGTCAGGTTCATAGGCATGCAACGCTGTGGGAGAGGCCCCAACAGCAGCCCCAGTAGCAGAGAGGGAAAACCTCGGGCAGAGAGAGGAAGGGCCATGGCTTGGGATTGGCCATTGGATGAGGTGAGTTGTGGCACAGCAGGTGCACAGGCAGACCAGGAAAGGTTGCAGGCCCTTTCCTGGTGTGTCTTGGTGACATTGGGCAAATCCGTTCAGTGTCTTGCCAACCAGAGCCACACATGGTGATCTTGTCATAATAGAAGTGAATTCAGTGGAAAAGCAGAGTTCCTAGCACATGGTAGGGGGTAGCCCTGTTGCTGTTGGAGTTCACTGGGAATGCTCTTTCACTTCTCTGGGTAAAGAAGCAGGTCAGCCATAAACAGTCATGGGAACTGTGAACACAGAGCCTTGAGTAGTGCTGGACTCAGTGCCCTATGAAGTGCCAGGTGCTGTTAATTACTGACATATTTAGTCATTATCGGCCTTGAGCACACATAATCTCAATATTATACTTGGAGAACAGAAAACACCCTTGCCCTTCTCTTCTTGTTGCATCATTCTCCTGGCTTGAATGCAGACCTCCCAGATTTATCAAACTCAAGGTCAAAATGTTTTATAATACAAAGTTTCTTATGTTTTCATGAAGGTTTTAAATATTATTTGCAGCACGTTATTTTCAAGTAATTGAAAACAAAGCTGTGTTGAACATATGTCAGGAACTCCCTTAGTATGGGTGATAGAAATTATTATCATTCACAATATAGGACAATTTGCAATCTATATAATCACAGAGCTTTCATGTAGTTGATAGGTGTTCAGTTAGGTAGCTCCATTTTCCAAACACATTACTTGTTACAGCAAGTAATTTCCTTTTTTAGGACTTTTCTCCTGGTCCTTTTAAGCAACACCAATTTCTTGATAGTGAAGTTGATGAAAACAGGCCAGTTTTTTGACTTTCATGTCTTCTTGATCATAGACAACAGCCACAGTCTAATGATTACAAGGTCTGTTGAGAGACAGAGTGCACTAGCCTCATCTTTCCAGGTCTGCCGCCCTGAAGAAAATAGATTTGGTATGATCTGCTAATGTCATCAGCTTATTTGAAGCTGTGTTCTTTGAACTGCAAACTCTTGCTCATGCAGTTTGAATTAAGGCATAATTTAATTGAAATGTGAATATGATAAGTATATTTTTGCATAGTAGGCTTTCATTTAATTTATGAAATTCATTGATATGATAATTGGTAATACATCTTTAAAAATAACCAGCATTAAACTTCTACTGAAAAGCTGTTCTATTGTTTTATTGATTTATAAATTCATCTGCTGTCACATGGGTAAACACTGAGTTATAAATTAGAAACTTTTAGCTGGGCACAGTGGTTCATGCCTGTAATCCAAGTGACTTGTGAGAAGCTGAGGCAGGAGGATAACAAGTACAGGCCAGCCTCAGCAACTTATCAAGAGCCTAAGCAAGTTAGAGACTGTCTCAAAACAAAAAGAAAAAAAAAGGATGGGTATGTGGCTTACTGATAAGTGCTTCTGGGTTCAATCACCAGTACCAATAAATAAATTTAAAAAGGAAACTTTTACATATTTGACTTCCCTTTACCACCAACTTAACAACTCAACATAACTTCTTAATATGATAGGAAACATAACAGTATGACTTACTATTATAGCAAAATAGTACAAAAATGGGCTGGAATTGTAGCTCAGTGGTTGAGCACTGCCTAGTATGTGTGAGGCACTGGGTCTGATCCTCAGCACCACATAGAAACAAATAAAGATTTCTAATTTCATTCCATTATGATCTGATAGAATGCAGGGTAGTATCTCTACTTTGTTATATTTGCTAAGAGTTGCTTTGTGGCATACAACCAGAGATATAAAAAAAAATGTCCACTAAATGTGTAATATGAATTGTAGTGCATTCTGCTGTCATATATAACTAAAATTTTTTAAAATTTAATTTTACTCATAGATTTTTTTTTAAAAAAAGAAACAAAGACATTGTGTCCACATACAACTTTAAAAAAAAAAGTATAAAAAATTTTTTTTAACTTAAGAACTCTGGAAATTTAGATCAAAAGTGCAGCTCAGCCAGATGCTGTGGCCACGCCTGTAATCCCAACATCTCAGGAGGCTGAGACAGGAGGATTGCGAGTTCAAAGTCAGCCTTGCAATGGCTAGGCCTTAAGGAACTGAGCATTATCTCTAAATAAAATGCAAAAATAGGGCTGGGTATGTGACTCAGTGGTTGAGTGCCCCTGAGTTCAATCCCTGGTACAAAAAAAAAAAAAGGTGCAGCCATAATAAGAGAACCTAGGAACAGGGTTAAGAGACCTGCTGTATTTACACTGGTTCCTCCTGCAACCTGAGGCCAGAGTGCCTTTAGTTAAAATCTTTTTTGCATCTGTTTTTCTTTTCCATTATCATGAAACAATATTACAATGAACATGTATGTTTGCTTATCTCTGGACAACCCTCAGATGTCCTTGTATCCCCACAGATGGAATTCCTAGGTAAAGGCATGCACCTGCAGGGATTTTGGCATTTTCTGCACATTGCCTTCCATGGTCCTGTGTAGTCCTTCTGGGCATTCAGTTTTACACACTTTTATCTGCATTTGGCTTTATGCCAAGAAAGAGCTGCAAAGTGAAGGTCTCTATTTGGAGGAATCACACTTCTTTGATTTCCTGTGAGGCCGGCCACTTCTCACACTTACTGTGTTGCTGTGTTTTCCCTGTTCAGATCCCTCTCCCATTTTCTTATTGCAGCATTTGTCTGTCTTGTTATGTAAGTGTCATTTATGCACATATTCCTGTACACACACCATCATAGGTAGTTATAAATTTCCAGCCTCCTTGGTAACATATTGCTTTGGTTAGTGTTTTTGTAGTATTGAAAATTTAAAAATGCATTTAGTAAAATCTATTGATTTTTCTCTTATATTTATGCCCTGAGAAAGGTTTTTTCTATCTCATAATTATAAAAACATAAATATTTTCTTCCAGTACTTTTATGGTTTTTCTTATGTCCTTAATGTTCATCAAATTAGTTTTTACATGGGCTGGGGTTTTGACTCAGTGGTAGAGCGCTTGCCTCACACATGTGAGGTCTGATCCTCAGCACCACATAAAGCTAAATAAACACAATAAAAAATATTTTTTAAATTAGTTTCTACATAAGACATATTTATATCAAAATAAAAGTTTATAACTTTTTTAAAGGTAGCTTTCAATAATGGTGGAAATATTCTTTCTCGGATCTTTCCAACACTTTTGGTGACTATGATGAAAGAACTTCCATGATGGCCATGTACCTGAGGATCAGAGGTCCTCTTTCACTTGGGTTTTTAAAAAAGAGATAGAATTTTAGTTTTAGAATATTGAGAAGCAGATTTCCCCTCTGTAGAAATCCCAGTGCATCAATAACAAAAATATAACTACTCTGAATAAAGGTGGTGAAGATACAGGCTAGGACCAGCCATAGACATTCTGATTGTTGATTGGCACTGGTGACTGTTTCACAAGTCCCAGTGCAGGCAACTCCAAACTGATGGATGCTTGGCTCTTCTCTGAGGTGTTGCTTCCTCTACAACCTAAGTAATGAATTTCCCTCCTTGTGTTCCTAAAACTGCTGGGTGGATTAGGTGACCTCCTCACTCCATTGTCATATCCAGCACCCTTTTCATCTCTTACACCTGCCATCTTTGAATGATAAGACTGTGCTACAAACTGTTGCTCCTTAGTGCACTCTTCTACTAATGCTGGCCTCTTTTTTCCATTATTCATTGAGTTTTTAGCTCTTGGTTCACTGACATTCTCTACTAAATTACTTCTGACTTAATTCTTATGATTTTAGTGTGTAAATGTTCTTTCTAGTACTCTGATTTCTCAGGTCCTTGACTTCTTATTTTAGTTACTGGGTTCTTCACTCACCAGTCTCTGGTCCAACTCCAGCCCCATGCTGTCTAATATGCAGGCAGAACTACATGTGCTTATTGGAGCACTTGAATTTTGGCCAGTATGGCAGTTTTCCCTGATTTTTTTATTTAAAAAATTAAAAATTACATTTAAAACTGATACTTGTTTTATGTGTCATTTGAAAATGCATTATCTAGCTCACATTCATTCATCTCAGCATATGGAAAAATCTTTAATTTCAGTAGACAGGCAAATAAATTTTCCATTGTAGTTTAAAATGCTATAAAGGATTTCATTGTACCTAAATTATTTTCCACTTTATTCTTATATCCAGGGATGGTAAAAATTTTTGTGTCTAGAGTTAAATATGTTTAGCTCTCATTTTGGTATAATCTTAGTAATTCAGGAAATGTAGAAAGTAAAGGCTTTCTTGCTCAGTTGGTCTTGGTGAGTTTAGAATTCAAATGAACTTGCTGAAACTTTTCCTAAATGCAGGACTTTGCAGTGGATAGCTTGGTCAATATTGGCAGATGGTCTGCTTCATCACCAGATCACATCAGGTAATAATCATCATTAATTATTTTACTTTTTATCAACTGAATTTCTATACCCAAAATTTATATATTGAAGTCCTGTTCTGAGTAGCTCAGAAGAAGACTGTATTTGAAGAGAGGGCCTTTGGATAGTCACTTAAGGTGAAAGGAATAGGTCTGTGCATAATCCAGTTTGGTTGGTGACCTTATAATAAGAGGACACAGATATATACACAAAAGGAAGACCATGTGAAGAAGACACAGGTAAAACAAGCTATGGGAAGGGGCTTTAAGATAAACCAACCCTGATCAGAGCCTTCTGTCCTTCAGATTGTGGGAAGATAAAATGCTGTTGTTTAAGTCATCTGGTCTGTGGTACATTTTTAAGACACTAACAAATTAATAGACCTTGATATTGTGAAAAAAATTCTAAAATAATAAAAGTAAAGGAATAAGAAAATAGCTTTTATGTGCGTATCATGTAGTTGCCAGATTTTTCAAAGTTTTGTCATTCCTATTTTACCTAACCCTCATATGTTCCCTGGGAACACTGTACAGTAAATCCTAGGTGTCATAACACATACCCTTAAACAGTATATGAATATTCAAAAAAGAGAGGCAGCTTATATTTCTTGTAGGCAGTGCAAACCTCCATTAGATTTCTTTCATAGAAGGAAAAGGCAGCAAATATCTTGGTCAAGAGAAGTGTTTCCACCTGGCTCCAGACACAATCATTTCTTAAAAGATGCTGCCAAATGAGCTTGTTAAGAAAAGGAATGAAAGGGAAGCAAGGCCACATCTGTGTATAATTACTTCCCGTTTTATGCCTTATAGCAACAGTGAAGTAGAACATAGTCTGTACCGCTTGTTTTCCTCTCTAGTGGTGAATGGTCATCTGTTGAGCCAGTCATTTCACTGTCCAAACTCTGTTTGAATGCGTATAATGTGCTTCTTCAACTGAAGTGCCTGCTAGTTTGTGCTTTCTTTGACTTCCATGATAAGCTTATAATAAAAATGATTGGTGTGTGTGTGTGTGTGTGTGTGTGTGTGTGTGTTGGTGATTGAACCCAGGGCATCCTGCATGGTAAGCATGTGCTCTTCTGCTGAGCTATACCACTCACCCCAATTTTTTAAACCTTATAGTAGTTTAATATAGGTTATCATTGGATCACAGACAATTTCTTTTTGTTTTTCCAATAATTTCCTCTTTAAAAAGAGTTGTTTTAAATGTCTCTCTCTGTATTTGTGTATATTTACATCTGTATATTAATATCTGGCTGTGTTTTTCATGTTTACTGAGAAATCTACATAATAATTTGGAAGGCAGTAAATGGAGGAGTTGTTACTGGTCCTGATAAATTTGGTGGAATTGTCACATTTTTTTTCTGGTTAATCAGAGATGTGATTCATGCTGGATGAGGTGGCATACACCTATAATCTTAGTGATTCAAGAGACTGAGGCAGAAAGATTGCAAGTTTAAGACCACCTTCAGCAACTTAGCAAAGCCCTAAGGAACTTAGTAGACCCTTTCTCAACAACAACAATATATATAAATGAATGAATGAAAGGGATGTGGCTCAGTGGTAAAGAAGCTCTTTGGTTTAATCCCAAATATCAAAACAAAACAAAAGACATGATTCATTAAAAGCAAATAAAAAGTGAATATAGCTAAAACAAATTTTGAGGAGTAATTAATTGAAGTGTTAATGGTATGTATGCTCCCTACTATATGTATGATATCATAAGAATGGATCCACAGGATCTGATTCTCTCCACTCCTGTCTACACCTTCTCCTCAAAGCTGAAGACTTCTTTTTGTTGTTAAACTGTTGAATAGACAGCAAGTTTGTGTTTCTTATGTGGGTTTGCTGGATTAAAGGACATCTGTAAGTTTGGGGATAGGTGGAGGAGGTTTGTAATTTGTCTTGTACAAACTCTTACGCAGCTCCAGGTTCATACCCTGAGAACAGAAACAGCACAGACAGTACATAGTCAGCTGGTCAGGCACATAGAAGTGAAGGGTTACAGATTAATTTTCTATGGACTGAGAAAACTAGAAGCATAATTGCTTCTGCACGTTTGGAAGTATATAATTATGTGCATAGGTGTGTTAATAGACTTGATTTCAAAGTTTTAAATTTATTTTGTTCTGAATTAATGAATTTGGTGTTTTCTCTTTTTTAATGTAGGGAAATTGCTGAAGTTGTGAAAAATTGCAAGCCAAGAGTTGCACCTGCAGCTGTTTTTGAAGGACTTATATTACTATCTGGTAAGACAGGAAGTTGTTGTGATTATTATTTTAATAAGTATTTGTAGGATGTGTTTAGTATGTGTTAGAGTCTGTAAACAAGTCAAAATAACACCTGGCATTTTGCCAGGGGAATGTTAGAGTTCATAAACAAGTCTGGATGGTGCCTGGCAAAATGCCAGAGGGAGCGGTTTGAGAAGTAACAAAAACAAGCCATTAAGTGTGGAGATTCCTGATTGGTTGACTGATGTATCTAGTTTATGCTAATTAGATAAGCTGTGTGGAATGTATAAATACTGCTCCTGTCCTGCAATAAACGGCTCCCACTCCTGCTGTATCAACGTACACAAGTTGTTCGTCACCCCCCCGGTTATTCTGCTGCAGCCGGACTGCGGCAGATGGTGGCCCGTTACGGGGAGCCCCGGGACACTCGGGGGTAAGTGACGAAAAAAAGCTGCCCGTCCATAGATAGGACGGGAGCAAATCTGCTCGTCCCTAGGCAGATAGGGCGAGAGGAAAAATGGCCATTTCGAGAAAATGGAGAAGATTGATACAGTATGTTTGTGTCTTGTTTTGTCTCAGTGTATTGTATTGTCTTTGTGATGAAAATATGGAAGGGGTGAGAAGTAAATTACTAAGGGAAGAAGGCACCCCAGTGGAACCAAGAATAGTTAGGGCATGTGTTGATAAGAGCCCAGGAACTCTAGTCAGAAAGAAAAAGAAAGTTCAGAAGAAGAAGGATTATCAGGAAAAAAGTTGCAGCAAAAGGCTATTACTAAATACTTTTCGTTACCGGAGGGTGCGTGAAGCGGAGAGGCGGCTGCCGAGTGTGCAAGCCGGTCACAGCGCAGCAAGGATTTTCCAAGAGGCGGCGGCGACTGGCCCTTCCCCGCCTCCTGGCCGGGGAGCTGGCTCTTCCACTGCCGCGAGCCCAAATCTAGACCTGACCTGGAGGCACAGTCTCGCAGGCTCTTGCTCCCTGTGCCCAGTAGCAGTTTGAGTCCGGGACACTCCCCAGGGCCATCTGGGGCTGCCCAGGCACTACAGCCAGCAGAAGACGCTACTGGTGTCCCTGATGTTTGGTCATTTTCAATGCCAATAACTAAGCTACAATGGTTCTCCCACACCTGGAAGCTGATGAGTAATGAGCACTATTAATGCTTATTTCAAATGCAAAAAAACCTTGAGATAATGTACTAAATTGTTCAGAAGGTTGTTTTCTTAGTGGAATGCTACAGGATTTTCTTTAGCCATCATTGCCGGAGTTCCTGCCTTCGTCCCAGTGCCAGTGAAAACAGGGGTGGAAGAATTTCCAGTGTTGCTGAAAACCGGACGAAACTTCGGCTGAGAAATGGACGAGACTTCGGAGCTGTTGCTGTTTCTGCTACTACAGCTTAGGCTAGCTGCCTGCAGAACTTACCTGAACTGTGATTTAAGCTAGCTGTCTGCAGAACTTACCTGGACTATGATTTAAGCTAGCTGCCTGCAGGACTTACCTGGACTGTGATTTAAGCTAGCTGTCTGCAGAACTTACCTGGACTGTGATTTACCTGGACTGTGAGTTAATCTATTGAGACACTACTTTACCTGGACTGAGACAACAAACTGTAATCTATACAAATTGTAACTCGGTATCTTTGCTAACAGTGTCATTGCTGGTATAATTTTTCCAAGGGCTTCTTGCATGGAGCCATCAATTGGCTTGGTATTGTGGCATTTTGTATCCTCCCTTTCTGTTTGTAGCAGGTTATTTATGGTGTTTCTGTAAAAACCACTATGGTCGTTATTTAAATTAAACAAAAGGGGGAAATGTTAGAGTCTGTAAACAAGTCAAAATAACACCTGGCATTTTGCCAGGGGAATGTTAGAGTTCATAAACAAGTCTGGATGGTGCCTGGCAAAATGCCAGAGGGAGCGGTTTGAGAAGTAACAAAAACAAGCCATTAAGTGTGGAGATTCCTGATTGGTTGACTGATGTATCTAGTTTATGCTAATTAGATAAGCTGTGTGGAATGTATAAATACTGCTCCTGTCCTGCAATAAACGGCTCCCACTCCTGCTGTATCAACGTACACAAGTTGTTCGTCACCCTCCGCTTATTTTGCCCAGCCAGCCGGGCTGCAGCAAGTATGTTTACTCTGAGTGGTAGAATAACAGAATTGTGTTATCAAGCAACTTGTATATTAGGTCAAGGAAGAGTGCCATTTTTTCTTGGTGCTTAAATGAATTCTAGTAAGGAATGCTTTATATTTCTGGGGTGGAGATGGGAGAACATCCCTTCAGGGTTAAAGTAAATGAAGGCCCAGGTAGTCCCCTTGTTTACTGTGACAACTCTGGTCCTGTCTCTATTGAACACTATTCTAAAACATACTCTTGGCCACAGCCTAAAAATTTCAGTTGTCAGGTGATACTAGGAAACTCAAAATTCTACACTGCCAAGGCTAGTGTTTGTTAACAGGAGCAGCATCTACCTGGAAAATTTTATTGTTGTAATCTTATATTTGCCACATGATTGGCACTTTGGAAGAGTTGTGTATTTATTTTGTTTTGTTCCAAGAAATCCTATGAGGTATGCAACCTCTTTTTCAGGAATATTAGTAAAAAGAATAATCTTTCCAACTGTTAAAATAAGTTTGAATTTCATATTTATGCATTTATGCCTCAATCCTTTTATGGACTATTAAATGGTAAGTTTAACCAAAAAGAGTATGTTTTATGTATTAATGTTTTTTAGAGAAACTACACATAACACAGAGGAGAACTGTACTTTGTGATAGCTTATAATTTAGTATCTCTGTATTTTGTTGCTTATGTTATTCTAAGAAAGGTGATAAAAAAAAATATCAGTGACCACAGGAGTAATATTGGCTGTTTTCAGTGAGAACATATGCACAGAAGTAGCCTCAGTAAGTGACCATGAAGTTGATCAATAAGCATACCTCTACAGTTTAGCCCTTTTTTGTTTGTATGTGTCAGATGACAGAGGATGAGGACAGAAGTGGGATTTATGATTTCTGATGGTGGCTTTGACAGAGGGCAATAGGCAGTAGAGTTTGTTTTGCCCCACATGAAGATGGCACCACTTCAGCTGAGCTCTCACAACAAAAGAATCCAAGTTCTGCCAGAGTCAGAAGGAGAAATCCATTTACATGTGATTATTTTTAGAATTTATGTTTAAAAATAACAATTTTTTTTCCAATTTGAACTCCATGCACCATTCCTAAATTTCTTTAACAGTCACCTTCAGGTAGATTTTTAAGAATAACCTCAATTGTATTTTGTAACTCAAGTCTTTTATAAATTACAAAATTGAGAGAAGGCCTTTTTTGTATTAGAGCCTTCACATTCAGAGAGAAGCAAAAGTTTTGTGTGAAATCGGTTAGGAACGCCATGTGAGAAGTCTTCAGTGTGTAAAAGTTGGCAGCCCTATTTGCCTGTCCTGCAAATCTCTGGTCAACCTAAGGGTGAGGGCTCCTGAGACTAGGGGATTATTACTGATGGGTCAGGAAATTATAAGCCAATACTGTGGTAAGTGATTATCTTCTGAGAACATGAACAAACAGCCTGGAAAAGTTTTATAATTACCCGGCTCCCTTGTAATCATCTAATTCATTATTTTTGTCTTCCTCATATCCACTTCTTCCTCAACTGATGCTTTGGCACAGAACTTAAAAGTCATTTTCTTAATGATAGATCTTATTGCTGGTGCTAATTTTGTGCTAATCACTGTTACCCAGTTTCAATTGTGTAAGGCAGGTACTTCACTGTCTATTTTATAAGCTCAGAGACTGTGTGGGAAGTTGCCTGAGGTGTTCAATCAGGTCAGTGGATTCAATTAGCATTGAACTTAGGGTTCTCTGTCCCCAGAGTCTGCCTAAAACCCCCCATTGAGATTTCATTTTTTTATATTTTAAAAGTGATGAGCAGAACACAAAGAATCCACAGTTTTTTCTGTAGGGACACCTTATCTCAGTGTATTGTGTCTATGTGTATTGTCTGATATTTGTCTTTCAGTTGGCCTTTGTTAAGGGAAATGTTACTACCTGTTAGCAGATAAGGAAACAGGTGTCAGAGCCCAGCTGGCCTGCATTGGGTCAGCTTATTAGTGGTGGTCCTACCCCAGTGGCTTCTTGTCTCTCAAGCCTCTACCTGGGTCTTTCCTGCAGCCTGGTTTAGCCTTTCCGGTTATGGGTCTGTACACAATGTTGGGGTTAAAAAAGCTTATTCTGTCTAGCTTCAAGGTGTCTGAGTATAAACCCACGGCACAATCTTTTTGTGTGTGTGTGGTACTGAATATTAAACCCAGGAGCACTTCTGAGCTACATCCCTGGCCCTTTTTAAATTTTCAGATAGGGTCTTGGTAAGTTGCCCAGGCTGGGTTTGAATTTGTGATCCTCCTGCCTTAGCTTCTTGAGTAGCTGGGATAATAGCCTTTGGTAGTACTATTAGCAAAATTGCTAGGAAGTGTGAGAAGATGATAACTGGTAATATGTTTGCAGCAGGCAGGGCTAGTGAGAGGTTGAGTTTTTGAAAACTCAAAGCTACTGCTTTTGGGGCATCAAAAGGGATGAGATGGGACTAATTCAGGTTCTAGCTCTTTCTCTTAATTAATTGTAAAGTAAGTTTAAATGTTTGAAATTTCTCTTCATTTTCCTCTCATAAATCCTTGATTCTAACTTTTTGTTTGGCTTTTGCCCCAGACTCTTGATTAAATATGGATATGATGATAAAACTTTTCCTTCTTTTTCAGAAACAGAGTGGTTCAGCTCATTAGTGATATTTATGGCATACAACCCTCAAATACTTTTTTTGAGAATTCCACTTATACCTGTAGTTGTAACAAATAACCTTTGTTGCATTTGAGTCTCCTTAGGAGGTTGTTTTCCTGTTTCCACATTGGATCTTTTGTCCATGTGCTCAGATGATTTTGGCACAGTGACTTTTTTCTTACTGAAAACAATTATAAATGGTTCTCCTTTTAAAGTCTAGAGCTCTTCAGGATTGGACCATATACCAACTTTGTTAACCTTGGAGAGTGCTGCAATGTGGCAGGATCCAGGAAGTTTGCTAAACTCATCCTGGCAGGAAACTATGAAGTGAGCATCCTCATGAGACCCTGGAGGCTTCTGTTTAGTCAGCTTGTTAGTGAACATGGTTCTGCCCTTGATAGTGCTGTTAGCAGAATTGTTAGAAGTGCGAGAAGATGGTAATATGTATTCACAGCAGGCAAGAGCTAGTGGGAGATAGAGGCTTTGAAAAATTATGCAACTGTTACCAGTATTTGTCAAAAAGTACTGCATTTGGGCATGAAGAGGGGTGAGATGGGAGCAATTCAGGTTTTAGCTTTTCCTGTTAATCAGGAAGTCAAGTTCAGATGTTTGAGAATGCTTTTTGTTTTGTCCTCTCACAAATTCTTCTAGGAAAAAGGAAAGCCAAGAAAGTGCCTATTCAATTTATCCTGAATACATAAAACACTGATAATGAGGGTATTTTTTTAACATTTTTGCTGTAGGTTAAAACAATAAAGAAAAGATACAGGCCCTTGTCTTAGAAAGTTTATGTGATGGTTTTAGCCACATTAAGCTCAGTCATATTGTCAATGAGCAAAATTTAATCTTCATGGAGCCTGCCTAAGACATTAAGTGGGTTTTCTTTTTCTTTTGCAAGTATGAAGATAAAAATTGAAAAATTTGTTCTGAGCTTTCATGTTGGTTAATTTTATTATTCATTATTCTCACTTTAAGCTTTTGCAACCTTTAGGAAATAGATCTTTGAGAAACCAGTATCAGAGAAGATTCAGTTTTCATCACATCAGAATGGCCCATTAGTCTTCCTTTATGGTCCTGCTAATCACTACTTCATGGCATTCCCCGGAGTTGTGTCTTCTTCCTCAGTGCTGGGCCTGGTTACTGGCTCCTGACTGATTGGTTCCCTTCCCTTCATTCTTGTCACTGCTTAGTGCTGCCATATGCTTCTGTCACGATTGTCCTCCCCGGTTCAAAATTCTGTATGGCAACTTTCCACACATATTAAAGTTCAAACTCTTGAGGCCATCCTCCCATCTTCCACCTGTGCACGGTGCTTCCCTTCCTGATCTTCTGCTTGCTTCTGCTGCCAGACCTTGGCTGTCATTTGCCCCTTCTGAAGTGCTGATGTCTCTTCCCACTCATGTATTTTGCTGCATCTCTCAGTGTTTTGAATTCATTTGGATTCTCCTGCCCTTTCTGTGGTGTTGCCCTCAACTCTTGCATTTGATGAATTTGTCAGTGATTGCAGGGAGCACTCTCTTCTTTCTTGTGTTTGACCTACTGCTGAAATGTATTGGACTATATTTTCGGCAGCAAGGGTAGAACATGAATATATTCCGCTAGCATGTTTTCACCAGCAGGATGAAAAAGAAAAAGAAAAAGAGATGTGATTGCTGCTCTGGACAAAATAGAACACACTTGACATTTTAAATTTTTGCCAGGGAACTTTACCTGGAGTCAGAATAAATGGAGGTCTTTCCAACTTGTCCTTCTCTTCCAAGGAATGGACGCCATCCATGAAGCAATGCATGGGTTTTTCCTTTATCATGCAATCAAAGTAGGTTCAAAGCCTGCTTGCCCTGAAACCAGCTCTTAGTTAGGGCAGGGTTTGCCCAAATGTGGCCTTTAGGCTAACTGGCCTGTGATCAGTTTCTGTAAAGGGGGTTTGATTCGGGTACCCCTCCAATGCACCCACCATTTACGTGTATCTTAGATAACGTTGCTTTTGGGCTTCAACAGCAAAGGCAAGTCACTGTGACCAAGACTGTGGTCTAAAGTGTAATCCCTCTGGCCCCAAATTTAGGGCATCACTGGAAAGCCTCATGTTTCTTTTTATTGCCTTTAGTTTGGTACGGACATGGGGATAGTGACTGTGGGAAACCTCCCAGTATATGATGATATCCACAAGGAAGTTCTCCAGCTCTATGAAGACCTCATCTGGAATAAAGACCCTGAGGCCACTGAGTAGCTGTTATATCATGCCCAGGTAGAGAGAAAAGTGTCTAACGTGTGGCTTTTTCCTATCTTTGAGTTTATTACTTAAAATGATTGGACCTTGATTGTAGAATAGAAGCAAATATCTAATCGTGTCTCTGGATCAATGAACATTCCAGAGAAGGCATTTGGGTTAGGGTAAGGAAGGAGGCTGCTTCAGCATTCAGAATGTAAATTTCTTTCTTTTTTGGCACCAGGGACTGAATCTAGAGGATCTTAACCACTGAGCCGCATCCTTAGCTCTTTTTATTTTTCACTGTGAGTCAGAGTCTGGCTAAGTTGCTTAGGGCCTTGATAAACTTCTTAGGTTGACTTTGAACTCCTGATCCTCTTACCTCAGCAGCCCAAGTTGCTGGAATTACAGGCATGCACTAGAAGTTTACTTTCTTTACGTGATTTTGAAGTGTGAAATATATTTTTCTTGTACCAAGTAACAGATATTAATTCTAGAAAATTTACAAAATACAGGTAAGCAAAAGGAGAAAATAAAGTCACTCTTAATTCCACCACCCAAAGCATTTTGAATAGCCTCAGCCTCCCAAGCTGCTGAGATTGCAGGTGTGCACCACCACGCCTGGCTAGGTGCGTGGATTATGACTCTCACGTAGATAAGGGACTGTGAGGGGGAAAGGAACAAGTTTGTATTGGATTGAAGAGGAGACAGAATGTTTCTTAGGAAACCTTTAATTGAAGCCCAAGTCATTCCACATTGTTTTTTAAGTGACAATGGGTCTTTATCAACCACCTTTATTCTGACAGCTCTAATTAGGAGGTAAATTTCTGTGCAATGATTCTGGTGTATTGGTGCAATGCATTTGGAAGAATGAATTTAATACTGAGTTAGCTCACATGGGACAGTTACAAATAGTGTAAGGATGTGTATGCACAACGTTTTTCTGTTCTGTTCTGTCTTGTTAATTTCTTGAAGGTCATAAACCACAACTCAATATATTTAGGTGTTCCCTTTGTCCAGGGAGAGACACTTCTGGAAAAATCAGAGTCCTGTCCACTGTCTTCCTCTGAGTACTTCCTGTATGTACGATGGTGTAGCCCTATGAATCGCTGGTGGTGCTCAGTCATACTCGTGATCAGGGTCCCCCAGGAGGTTCCTGAGGTTCTGGTTGGTGGAAGAGTCAGTTTAGAATCAGACTTTTTTGTTTCTGGAACAGCCATTGGCACTATGCCATGCCATGGGCGCAGAATGATGGGTGGATTCAGTCCTGCTAAGGTCCCCCACTGCATTTCAGTGCTTGGGATGTACAAGTGAGATGTCTTCAGTGAGTCCTGTTCTTTGCACACCAGGGTCGCCTTATTGTCCACTTAACAGAACAACTCTATTACAGTGAGTATTGTTATTACTATAACTAAAGTGTTATTGACTTGTGTGCTGAGATGAGGAAAAGGCTCAGGAAGTTGATTGGAAAGCAAGTATTTTGATACAGGTGCTGTAGAGGAAAACAAGCTACTCTCATTTAGCAACTTTTACATCCAGAGAGGAACAGCTGTGGCAAGTAAAGAGAAATCTGCAGCCTGGTTTTTCTGTGTTTTGCTTGACGGCTAACTGCCTCTACCAGGGTTTAGAACTGAAGAGAGTTGGTTTGAGTCCCAGAAGTGTTGCTTTTTAGTTGTGTGCCTTGACCAGTAATCTCTCTGAAACGTAGTGTATTTTCTGGTGCCCTAATTGAATATCAAGCTGGGTAAATTACAGGGAAAAGAGGTTTATCTTGCTGATGGCTCTGGAAGTCCAAGAGCATGGCACTGGCATTTGGTGAGGGCCTTCCTACTGACAATTTTGATTCTGATAATGGTGTGTACATTGTGAAATATTCTCCACAAACTAATTAACATATTCATTACTTCACATAACTACATTTGTTAAGAAGTTTCTAAACGTTCATACCCTGTGGAATAGGATAAGAGTTTTAGTTTACACTGATAC
This sequence comes from Marmota marmota marmota, assembly GCF_001458135.2. NCBI lineage: Eukaryota > Metazoa > Chordata > Mammalia > Rodentia > Sciuridae > Marmota > Marmota marmota. Next base: position 14,625,961 of record NW_026000016.1, on the reverse strand, counting down.
AGCTCTGGCCATGTAAGTATCAATAACAATCAGTCTAATCCTGCATGGTGGCATAATGCCTTTGAACTTGTCATGTATTTAGAGATACTTAGAAAACCAATAACTACGTTTTCTCTTCTGTCATGGTTGTCGTCTTCTTCTTCTTCTTTCATACCTTTATTTAATTAATTTATTTATTTATTCATTTTCTTGTGGTGCTGAGGATCGAACTCAGGGCCTTGGACATGCTAAGCGAGTGCTCTACCACTGAACCACAACCCCAGCCCGTGTCTCCTTTATTTTATGCCCATTTTCATAAAATTCAGAATTGCATTCTTCTGTGGTTCACTGATATGGGAAGTGACCTAGTCTTTGTTTTGTTTTCAGGAAGACTTTTGTAAAATACACATGAATTATTAGGACACTGAAATGAAGAAACAAAGACATAATTCCCAATTTTGTTATTGTTAAATTCGATACTCATAAAATAACCCTGCCTAACTACTATAAAATTTTTCAAACTCTCACTCTCAATTTCTCTATCATTGCAAACAAGTGACAATTTGCCGACTTGCACCAATCCCAAAACCACACTTCGAACAATGTTTCTCCAGGAGAGACCAAGAAAGAACATTTATTAAAAATGCCCAAAGCTTTATTCAAGTGTTAAATATGCTCTAATTGTGGGTGTGTGTGTGTAAAGTATACACTTAAGTCTAAAATAAATGCAGTAGTATAAGCTCCATCTTAAAAATAAGAAGCAGCTTTATCACATTTGAAGGCCAGTGAAGAATCTACATGATACTTGAGCCCAAAATTAATTGAAATGAGAAAAAAATTGGGCCTTGAAAAAGAAAGTCTACATGCTTAATAAATCTAATCAGTCCATTTTCCCTCAAGAGTCACACTGGTTGTCAAATCAGTCCTATAAATAATCCTTACTTGCCAACATAAAACATTACTTGCTCTAAACGAGTGGACAGAAGTCTGCAGTCTGTATCAAATGGACTGATTGTCCACTCACCCAATGATTGTCATCCAGAACTACTTCTGCCCTAACTACTGTTGGAGAATAGTTGCTTATGGAGTTCATGTTTTATACCAGTAAACTGGAAATAAGCTAATTTCAGGTTGAAAACCGAACTGAAATACCTAAATACCATGCTACAGTCCTCTAAAAAGTTTTTGCTTCAAAAGAAAAAGGTGAAAGGCCATTCTAAATAAGACACCACTTATTGAATCAGCTTCCAACTCTGTTTACAACTCTGTACATGACAGTTAAGTAAAATAAAACAATATTAAAAATTGGCAATTTATAGAATAAGCCTTAAGGAAATATCAAGTCCAAAAATAAAATTAGTATGTATAGTACGTATTTATGTACATTACCTAAATAAGACATGGCTGCCTTTTAGTGTAAAAATCAAAATTCCCACAAAGAACAATTTTTCTTTCGACATTTGAACTGTCATAATTAAAGAATGCTCTTTCCTTCATGACTTATGAGGACACATATAGCACCAATGAGTGAAAAAAATAGGTACATGAGTAAGTTTAAATAACCACTAACAATAACCAAAAAAGGAAATGAGCATATCTCCATTATCAAAAAAAAAAAAAAATACAAGCCAAACATGGATAACCAACAACAATTAGACCTAAATTATTTCTGTATGTTCTATTCATTATGGGGATTCTTTCATTCTACAGTGGTCTTAACAAATAACTGAAATATATTCTAGCACTTGGCTAGAATCTGCTCTTCTACAATAGAGGACATGGGAACAATAGAATTTTACTAAAACCAAGTAGATTCATACATTGAGGGATATCAATATTCCTCAACTATGCTGTGGACATGAGAGTATTGATATTGGGTAAAAGAATTGTGTTTACACTTTATAAATTAATATAATGTGAAATCATTAATTGTCGGAGACCAGCTCCAACAGGGGGTCTCAGGAGACGAATGGATGGTGAGGAGTCGGCTAAAGGGGGGTGGAGAAACAACACAGACACCAAAGTGAAGGTGTTGATCCCAATCTTTACTTGTGAAGTTGATCATATATACTTTTCATTTTGGCAGGCTCACAGTACTTTGTGGTTACAAAACAGGAATCATTATTCAAAGAAACAAAATATTGCGTAGCTACAATTAGAATAGAAGAATGTATCTTGGCTTATGCATAAGCAAGCATTTGTACTTTCAGTTTGCATTTTGCTTTGAGCTGTTTCTGCTTAGTTAACTTTTAATAATAGTTAGAAATGTCCCAAACTATTGGCCTATACCTTGATATTCTTTCTTGACTTACTGACTGGAACCGGTGCCATGGTTACGGCAAGTGGTTGACTTGTTATTAATTTTAATCAAACAAGAGTAAGAGCACAAACCATTGTGCACAGGAACAAGAACAAGTTGCCCAGTACTAAGCACTAATCTGTCTTCTTAACATTAATTTTTCTTCTCTAGATTTTAATTTAATTTCTCAAAAACTTCCTTGACAGGAATACAGGGAGTTTTCATTAAATATTAACAATTTACACTCCACAGCTGAATCGTTGCATTTAGAGCAAACAGATCTATTCTTTAGAAGTAGTTGCATTAATTGGGAAAGTCATGTTTTTTCCTTCATACTTAGTGGTCATATGAGAAATTGCAACTATACTTATTAAAGGAATACAAAAACAAACCAGCCCATTCCCAGAAACATACTGCACTCCTCCAGAGAATGGACACCTTGTGCCATCCACCTCAGTAGGGCCTTGCCATTGCCTGAGTCAGGGGAGGGGTGCAGCAATTAATAGAATTGTTTTTAGTAATTACCAATACCACATGGTTTTATGCTTAATACTTTAAAAAAGGAAAATGTGAGAAAAGATTGTGGAGATGAATGTTTCTCTAGCTTTCATATGATTTTCAAGAATAGTAATCTTTCACAGGAGAGGTTATAATACTTCTCTATGATAAAGAAGTTACATTTAATCTCACTAGTTAAAATTAAAATAGGATAGAACTTTTCACCCTCCAGAATATACAAAATGTAAAATTCTGACAAGACTATTAAATAGTGTTTAGCATGTGGGGAGTATAAGTTAGCATTGCCAATTTTAAAAGTTGGCTGTGTCTAACAAAATACGACGTAGCCTCTGATCCAGAATAATCCACTTCTGGGCACATACCTGAAGCAGACTAAGATGTACAGTATAAAATATATTTTGTATTTTACACCATAAACTTTTTCACTGAGTCTTACATTAACAGATATTGTTAATATTCACCACTCAGAACCCAGTTTTATATCTATTTATTTGTTTTTTAATGAAAAAATAAAGACCATTTACTCTGACACTTTTTATTGCATTCTCTTTTCTTTTAAAAATGTACATTCCAAATTACTACATTGATTTTATTAACTGGTGTTTGAAAACACTGCCCTGAAAAATTAGCAATATGTTCCTAACAGCATCTCTATGTCTCTTCACTGTGGTATTGCTTAATTGGCAGGGGGGAGTCTGAATATAACTTAAATGTCCATCAGTAGGTAGGAAACAACTATAATGTGAATTACAATGCAGTTACCAGTTGAAACTCGATCTAGGTAACATGGATACATCTCTATGTAATAGGCATACTTCTAAAAAATACAATGTAGAGCTACAAAAGCAGAACGATATTTTCAGAATACCACATTATGTTTGTATTTAGATAGATATAAAAATGTGAAAGTTGTCTGGAAGTATATATTTTAATATATTAAAATCTCAGTAGGTGAGGGTACTAGCAGATAAAGAGGACTGTGGCTACATGTGCAATGATTTAATTTTTAAAGAGTTTTTAAAATGTTAATTGAAAAAAAAATTCAAAGGGTTTCAGTAAGTTTTGAGGTATGACTTGGTAAAATGAACACTTACGTGACAAGGAATTAAATACAGTTCAATAGAACCAGGTATAATATCCATACACATAAATCCAGGAATAAGAGAAAAGAGGAAACTTTAAAAAAAATCATAAGGACTAAAGGGAGATTAGGATTAGGGAGGTGTGTGGGAACAGCTGGATAAAAAAGTATGAAGTGGGCAGAAAAGGAGGAATAATAGCCCTACAGCTGGTAAACTGATCCATCCCTCCCTGGTGGTTCAACTGTATAAACAAAGTGGCCAGCTCAGTGGGAAAGTACTTTGCAACTCTGTGTACACAGACAACAGAAAGTGCCACCAGAGTGGCAAACTGAACCCAGTAAGGCAGATTAACCCCTTCACCTTGGTGTTTTATACTAGCTATGTTTCTTACTGTGCCTCTGTTGATCTACATTGATACGTGTTAGGACCAAATGCAGTGACCAAATCATTGTTACATGTATTGGTGAATTCTGCCAATTCCACAAAGCACAGCCATTTTATTTACTGTTCTGAATACCTTCTTTTCTACTCTCATCTGGTTTTAAGAAACACTTTCAGAGGAAAGAAGTTATAATCCACACGTGTTTTTTATTATAAACTACAAATTGAATGCTATTTCAAGAGTTTTGGCTTGCTCCTCAACATCGTCTGGAAAACCTAGAAAAGTATCATGCACCAACTAGGTGTACAAATGTTCAGTGAAAACATGTTGTGCAGCATTGACATATATGAAAGTCTCACTTCTATGAAGTAAGGTAAATAACAAAAGCATGTAATTGTCCAGTTGCAAAGGAAGGCAATTCTCATAAATGTTTATTCATCAATCCTAGCATTGTCTCTTCCTCACTATCCACACCGCAATGGTATCAGCATCATCCCACCATCAGCTGAAGTGCCATGTCAGATTTTTCTCCTGGCCATATTATTTATCACTGAACCCTATTAGTAATTACTTTCCTAAATGCTAGTCAAACAATGGGAAGTCACCAGCAGGTTCTTTTGAGGAGGGCTATGAAGGAATAATACACTGTATTTCTTAACCCAACAAAGATCAACAGCACTCTGAAAAGACTAAAAAGCAAGGGATGTTTTCCTGCCCTGGTTTTTCTTGGTGCTTCCTACTAGGTAATAAAAGGCAAAAGAGCTGGAGAATTCTGCCTTGCTCATGAGACAGATGCTCTGTTGACTTCTGTGGCCACATTAAAATTGGAGGAGGAGAAGACAAGCATTACAAGTTCAGCCTTTCTCTTAGTCTTTAAGATCTCCTGTTTCTCTTTTTTCCCATAACAACAAGCGCACAACCATTGCAAGAGTAACCCGTCAATACAATCAGCATCAGTAAGAGGCAAGGGGCCAATGGTGAGCAAGAGAAGAAAGAAGCAGATACAACCCCACATCTGCTTCCTTGAATCAGTTGGGGGCATGTTGAGGTTGTTTTGGAGAGAGGTAGAAAACAGAGTGGACGTTCACCACACTACTGAACTCCTACTCCCTTGAAATAGTCTCATGATCACAAAAGCAAAATCCTAGTACTTAAATACCAGACAAAATTCAAGGCTTTATTTTAGCAATTTTTTAAAAAAGAGAACTACCAAACTTAAAAAAAGTGAACAGAAAAACCATTCCAAGTAAACACTATTTAGCTAAAAGCTACAATCTGAGTCGTTTAATTAATTTACAAAGCTTAATTTCTAGAAAGGAATCATTACCGCATTCTATTCTAGAAGATTGCACATATCTATAGAAACAAAACTATAAATTAAGTTATTAAGTTTCTGAAAGAAAAATAATATCCCAAAGTAGGAAAACCCAAGCAAAGATATGTGTGGCTCAAAAGGTGCAGATATCTCTATATGTCTTCTGAACTCTCTAATTATGGAAGTCAATTTTGGACTTCCTTTTATAACTGATTCCCAGAGCAGGAGACTTAAAGTACCTATACCAAGGAGCCAATAATCAATTACTATGATTTTTTTTCTCCATCAAACAAAAGCATCGTAATACACCCATTAGAATATTTACGTTACAGGCTTATATTCTAACTCTGATCTTACATATGTTCATTATATCATTCTCACTCTCCACTTTTCTCTCTGGATAATGAGCATTTATAATAGGCCATTTCTCTCTTTAGGAAAGATGATAGAATGTCTAATACAAAAATTCTTTGAAAAATGTCAAGAAAACTAGTAAGTTTTTTCCCAAAGCGACATGGGGTGGGGGGGATCCATTCCCCAGATAGTTTTCACATTCTATATATCAAACCAACCATTAGGTAATAGTTAACTGCGAAAGGATTGTTTCGTTGTTTGTTTGGGTTCCAGGAATTGAACCCAGATGCACTTCATAACCACTGAGACACATTGCCAACCTTTTTTTTTTTTTTTTTTTTTTTT
>NW_026000016.1:14602399-14619575 GCF_001458135.2 Marmota marmota marmota | reverse complement strand
AAAAAAAAAAAAAAAAAAAAAACACAGCTAAAAGGCTACAGAAGTGCCTGCCATACATCTAAGTAGTAGCTGGTATAGTGGCTTCAAGAACTTCCATGGTTTTCATGATGTAAAGTTATGTCATGGGTCCATGAGTTGTGGTGCTAAAGAAGCTACAATGACATCTCTTTTATTTTTAAACTTATGCATTAGTGGAAAGCACTCTAGTCTAGATCGTATTTTGAATTTTTATTCAAATGATCTAAAAAAATTTCTTCTCAGCCAGAATCTCACCCTTGTTTGCTGTCCATTCTTCTTAGATGGTTTTACTCTGCATCAATCTATAAGTTGGAAAGTGCCCCTCATGTCAGCCAATCACCCTGCCCTATTCACTTTACCTTTAAATATTTACTGAATTTCTGTGTCCTCTCTTGGATTCCACCAACATCTTAGAATAAGCCTCCTCATGGCCATCTGCTCACTTTTGCCTCCTTCAGCTCTATGCTCTACAAAGAATCCAATGTGATCTTTGGCAAAGGATCTGTGTTTGAAAACTTCCTATTGTATTGAGAATAAAACCACAAATTCTATGTTCTGCACTCTTGTGCCCCTGCCTCCATCTCCAATTTCTCTCAAACCTCTGGCCTTTGCTCTCATTTTTCCAGACCCACTGGACTCCTGTGCACCTACAAACCACCTTTCCTGAAAAGCTCCTATTTTTGTTTCAATATTTAATTAACTTAAATTAGGATGTTAGGTTCTATCTTTTGTTGTTGTTGTTGTTGTTATACATGGACACAATATCTTTGTTTTATTTTTTTTATGTGCTTCTGAGGATCGAATCCAGTGTCTCACCTGCATGAGGCAAGTGCTCTGCCACTGAGCCACAACTTCAACCTTGCTCCTATCTTCTTTAGGGAAGGTTTCTTAACTGAAAACTGAGTCAAATTGCTCTTGTAACAGTTTCATTTCTTCTTTCCAACATTACGTAAATCAGTCATTTCATAATTAATGTGTCACATATATGCTGTAAAGTTGAGCCTATTGTCTGTCATGTTTTTTGCATGATTCTCAATTTAGGGTTTCACACATAGTAGGCACTCAATGAATATTCATTGAATTAAAAAGTGAACTTTTCAGAGCTCACATACTGAACATCTGGCAGAACCAGGACCTGAACCCATTTTGACTATTATCAAGCTCATCTCTTCATTCTACTATTGTCATCTATGCCACCACTGTGTTAATGTCTTTTGTGTGTGTGTATATGTGTGTGTGTGTGTTAATGACTTAAGACATCAGAGCTGAAGCATACTTGAGAGTGAATGTGTTCAGGGGACCTCTGCCTTAAATTCATAAAACATTTTGCAACAGCTGTGTGTCCACCTATCCTCACATGTGCTTCTTCTGAACTAAGTTGGAAAAAGCACTGGTGATAAAAATCAAGGGGTTCAAGAAAATTATTTTTAGCAAAAAAAAAAGGTAAGATTAAAAACTGGAATAGAGTAGTTGGCTGAGTTTTCCTCTATTTGACATGGAAAGAACAGAAAGCAATTTGTGCAACTGTTCAGCAATCATTCAGCCAGAATATGACATCCATCATCAAGTATGAGATAGGACTAGAAGGAAAATATGAAAGATGATTTACTGTGGTGTTGAGTTAGGTGAGAAAAACACACAATGCCAGTTTCATGAGGTTGGGGAGGTTTGTCTTTGCTCACAGCCATGTCCCCAGTCCTGGAACATTGCTAGTAATTTAGCAGATGTGCAGAAAAGGCATGACGAATAAATGAATGCAAATGTGACTTCAAAAGTTTATCTACCAGTGAGGACATGCCAGGTTGTGCTATAGTAACAAGTACAAAATCCAAGTGGATTAACATAACAAATTGTTATGTTCTCTGCTAAGTCCACCAATGGCCTAGGAAATGTCCTGGGGGCTGCCCTCTGTATGCACTCTGAAAACATTATGAGGCAACAGGTGTAGAGAGGGCTGGGGAGTCAACCACTGGAAGTGATCCCCATCACTGGGTAAAGTAAGTCATAGAGCCATGCCTACTTCAAAGGGGCAGGAAAGTAAAACACTGTCAATCTCTCAGCAAAGAATAAACCTGACATTAGTGAACACAGTAATTCTAACCACAACAGCTGTACAGATATTAGAGTGAATTGTTCTATTTGGTTCTCAAAAATATCATCTTTTCTCCACATTTTAATGACCTCACTTGTGACTTTGAGTATGAAAACAGTGTTGTTGGATCCACTCAAGTATGACTGATATTTTTCTAACAGAGTATGAGAGAAATTCAAGTCCAATTGTGAGAAATTACCATAATGCTGTCTGTCACAGCTCCATATGGACAAATATGGACACTGCTCTTGGGATTACACACACACACACACACATACACATACACACACACAGAAACACACAAACAGTGAATTATTTTGTTCAAGAGCAAAACACAGTAAGGCAACACTCAACTCCAGGTTGTCTGTGGCTTCCTTTCTCTGGTCACTGCCTTGGGAGGTATTTGTTGCTGCTCTCCTTCAACAATGAATGACTGTGTGTGTGTGTGTGTGTGTGTGTGTGTGTGTGAGAGAGAGAGAGAGAGAGAGAGAGAGAGAAGGGGCTACTTTCTATAACAAAGGTCAATGGAATTCACATTGGATTTTAGTAGAAAATTGAGTGGACAGTGGAGTGAGTTCAGGAGCTCAGGCTCTAGAATCAGAGAACTTGGATTCAATCTTATACCACCAGGGTCTGCCTTTGTGATCATGGAAAAGTGAATTCTTTGACCTCAGTTTCTTCATCTGCAAAATGGCTATAATGGTATATCTGCCCCACTGTGTGTAAGAGTTAAAGGAGCTAATCCACGTAAAACACTTAATGAACAGTCGTGGTGATTGTTGTTTTTTATACTCATCTGTATGTTGTTTCTATCGTGCTCAAGCCAGTCAGGGCTCCAGTCACTGGAACTTTGTGTGGGCAGAACGGCCACAGAGCTATGCTGCTCAGGGGAGCAACACACAGAGTGAGGGAGATGCTGGGCACGGACACTGCCACTTGGTGTGATCTGAAGCCCTAACGTCTGCCTATCCCCAAGTTCCTCTTCTGAAAGCCTCTAACATTCATTTTTTAAATCCCAACCACCATTTCTCTATGTTAAAGTTCCATGATGCCATTGCCTGGGGAGAGAAAACACATGTCCCTGTCACCACGTGACAGAGACACCTTGCTGCATTCCTGAGCCGTGGGTGCAGCCAGAAAAAGCCCTTTTGGTGTGAGAAGGGAGGAGACCAGGCTGGGAAGTCAATATGGAGCCACGAGGAGCCTGGAACAGGAGCATGGACACTGGTGGGTAGTTTGGAAGTGAAGCATGTGGGTGCTAGAGGTTGGTGCTGGAGGTTGGTGTTTGGAGCAGAACACCTGGTACATACTGGGTCCTCAATAAGCATTAGCTATTCAGTGAGGTCCTGGAAAGAGGGAGCCTGGGCACTAGCATGTGTGGCCTGCCACCAGTGTGCCTAGGACAGGGAGTCAGAGGGCCAGGAAGGAGGGCCTAGTGGATGTGCTAGTAGATGTACTCGGCCCATCCAGAGGCCCAGGGGAAGCTAGTGTCTCTGCCACACCTTAATTGGGAAGAACCAAGCCCTGGCTCAGAGGCTTCTAGAAATCAAGGCTTCCTCAGAGGGACTTCTTCAGTGACACAGAGAGGCAGCCAAAGCCAGCCTCTGAGAGGACAAGGGAGCATATTTCCCTTTCCTGTTTCCCAGTCTGCTGTGACAGGAGGAAAGTTGGTGACACAAGGACCCTGTAATTTGGGATTTGATCCTTCTCTCGGATGTTTAAATCCTACATGATTTAAGTATTAAATAATTTTGATGCTTAAGTAATGCAATCCAGCCCTGTTGTGGCCTAGACTGAACTTCAGTGAAGGGATGTGACAGCTGCTCCCAGCAGAGTCCCTAAAATGATGCTCAGTGCTGCCATCTAGTGTGCATCATGGACCTTTTAAACTTCTAAATTAGAATTGTATCCATTTATTAATTTATTGTTGTTTATGCTGTTATTATTATTGGATCTATTGGTCTTAGACTTTCCCGCCATGACCTCAGTCTTCTGTTGTTAATTTAAGTCGTTAATAGTAAATACTATGTTTAAACCTGTCAGTTTTGCATGACAGGTTTCTGCACCCAGAGTAGAAAGTCCCCCTTTCCAGTCCCAGTGCTGCTTCTCACTGTGGGGCAGTGGGGAAGTCACTGAGTCTCCTGATGTCCAGTTTCCCTCATCTGTAAAATAGCCTACTATCTTCTTCCTGTCCACATCCGGGTACTGTTGTGAGAATTCCAGGGCCTCCATCCATCCATCCATCCATCCATGCATCCATCCATCCAGCAAATGAGCAGGCCCTGAATTCCTGCAAGTGAGGAGGTCAAGGCTTCTGGCATCAGAGGCATTCTGTAGAGGAAATAAATCTATCTCTCTCTCTCTCTCTCTCTCACACACACACACACACACACACACTCACACAGTGCGCAGGGCAAAGCACTGACTAACGGAAGGCTCCTTTCCTGTCTTTCTCCTTTCATCAGATGACAGTTCTTTTCTGAATCACAGATCTGAGCATATCACCATCTTGCTCAGAAACCTCCCACATCCCTATAATAAAACCCAACTAACCTATCATGGAAGCTGTGGTCCCAAACTGGCCAGCTTCCCCCAGCTGCTGAGGGTCTTCTGCAGAAGCAGCTGGTAAGCTTTGCCATGCACCCAGTATTATACTAAGTGCTTACCTGTTAATTTTCACAACCACCTTACGAACTGTGTCCTGTTATTACTTTATGGGGAAACCAAGGCAGAGAGAAGTAAAGGAACATATCACCAAAGGCCACATGGCTAGTAAATGGTGGCCCTAGACCTCAGACTGAGGCCCACTGTCCATGACACCCATCCCTCCCCCACAGTGCCCAGCGCCATGCTGCTCCACCCCTGGGCTCCAGGGCTGTCCTCCTGATGGGATCTCGCCAGTTGCCCATGGCCAGCTCAAACATCCTCCACACTGCTGCTCCCAATATGCTGCTCTCCTGTTCCCCACCCTAGAAGACCCCCTCATGTGTGCCATCCCTGTCTCATACGTGTGCCCCCTGTTGACAGACAGCGAGGGTCTCGTAAACATCCGCAGTAGTTGAACCTAAATAAGGGTCTGCTGAATGGGAGTAAATCAACAGCGTTGGAGGAAATGCTCTGAAACCTCGAGGCATCAGAGAATCAGAAGCCAGCAGAAGCTTTAAAAGGTTCTTTTAAAATGAAGATAGATTTAGAACATGAAGAACTCACTTGTGACCAAGCAATTTCTTCTTATTGATTTTAGGCCGCTTTCCACATGAACTCACTACGTGAGGAAATATACGTTTCTGCCTTTTAACCGGGGGTTATTACACGGGGAAAAGTTCCCATTATTTCCAGAGAGAAATTAGCAAGCTTAAGACTTTCCTGTGGCTGCTCTTTTGGTCACTAATTTAAAAAAATTGCTTTATATGAAATCATTTGTAGTGAGACTGTAATAATAATATTATAAAAACCAAAATTTTTTAAAATAATGTTATTACCACAGATAAATAAAACAGTGGTCAGAACTCTTAAATGTCTAGAAATAGTTTCAATGGCAAATTCTACCAGATGGTCAAGAGAAAATAATTCCAATTTCACACAAATTGCACGAAGGCAAGTTTGTCACACCATAAGGGGTTTTGAAAAGCATGAAGTGACTCCAGTTGAGGGACAATCTTTCCAGGTAATGGAACCTGGCCTAGGAGTCCGGTCCTTGGTTTGGGCTGGGACTCTGGCCCTTGCCAACTGTGTGTCTTTGACCTTCTCAGGCCACAAAAGGATTTCTGAAGTCCCTTCCAATCCCAGGGTTCTTACATTCAGACTTGGCTCTACAGCCTCTTTATTAGGAGTTGCTTTTTGAGATTAATTTCCATGCCTATAAAATGGAACTAGTCTGATTTATGGGGAAATTTTTATGGACATGGCAGAGAAATATTAATGTCAATTGCTCATGGAATTTAAAATCTAATAAATGCAGAGAAGAACAAAGGAGGCTAATGTTGCCCAGTTAAACAGGATGGCTCCCTAGCATAGTGGTGGCCAGTGTTCTCTTTTTGGAAGATGAGTTAGGTAGGTGAGATCTGAAACCATCTTTTTTGAGGGGTGGTAAACTGAGACTTGTGCAGTCTACAATCTTAGAAACTTCATTTCTTGTTCTCTAAGGAAGGCTGCCTCCATTTCTTTGGTACTCATCTGCTCTCTTTTCTGGGCAGATCTATCTCATCACCCCTCTGACCTTCTAGAACCAGCTCTAGACTCTGAAATTAGCAAGCTTAAGGCCTTCCTGTGGCTGCTTTTATTTATGACTAATAAAAAGTTGCTTTATATGAAATCGTTTGTAGTGAGAGTGTAAGAATAATATTATAAAACCCAAAAATTTCTTAAATAATGTTATACACTGTTATATACTGTTATATACTGCAAATAAATGGAACAGTGATCAAAAATACTTAAATGTCCAGAAATAGTTTCAATGGCCAATTCTACCAAAGTAGTCGAGAGAAAATAATTCCAATTTCACACAAAGTATTCCTGAGAATAACACAAAAGGGAATGTTTTCCAAACTCAGTTTGGAGCTTTTCAACATCTTGATTCCAGAACCTATCAAAGACAGTAGGAGATAGGAAAATTTTGGCCAATAGTTCTATATAGTTATAGACACAAAAATTCTGTACAATATATGGGCAGGCCAAATTCAGCAGCATAGCCAAGGGATGATATATCAGAACCAAGTTTATTTCTTCTAGGAATGAAAAGCTGGCTTGAGCATTAATTAATGTAAATTTTAAACATTAACTAATATAATTTTCTCACTTATCAGATTAAGGGGAAATGTGTGATTATTTTAATGAATATAGAAAATAATGAAATTGAATATCATTTATGATTTTAAAAATTCTTCTGAAGCTATAATTTTTTAACATAATAAAGTAAACAAAACAAAAATCCTGCCACAGACATTCTCAGTGGTGAAAAAGTGAAAATGTTTATTTTGCAATGAATAATAATGTAAGGGCTATCACAATTTTTATTCATCATTGAACTCTTAGTTCAGTAAGGCAGGAAAAATAAATAAAAATATAAGAATTTTAAAATTATTTATTATTAATTTAAATTATATATTATTAACCAATATATAGTGGTTAATTTTATTTTTATTGTGATATTATATTTGTACATCTTTATGGGGCACATTATGATAATTTTGTATGTGTATATAATGTGAGATAAACAAATTAGGGTAATAAGCACTTCCATCTCTTCAAACATTATCATATTTACATCCTGGGAATTTTTTTAAATACCTTTTGTTTTATTTGTTCACTTATATGTGGTGCTAAGGATCAACCCCAGTGCCTCAGCCATGCTAGGCAAGTGCTCAGCCACTGAGCTACAGAACCAAGTTTATTTCTCCCCAGCCCTCATGTTGGGAAAAGGGAGAAACAAGATTGCTATTATTTGCAGATGCCATGATTATATACAGGAGAAATCTGAAAGAGTCTGTAGAAAACTTATTAGATTGAATAAAAAGTTTATCATGATTATATATGTAATATCAACATATAAAACCTTTTTGTCTTCTTTATATACTGTTAAGAAGATTTAGATAATTAAACTGAGATACCTTTTTGTTGTGAACCTAAAACTGCTCTAAAAATAAAGTTCATAGTTTTTTAAAAATGCCATTTAAAATAGAATAAAAATTGTTTAAAAGCTTTAATAGTGTTAAATAAATGGTTGAGTAATGGTTTCCAGAAGTGGTGAGGAGGAGGAAATGGGAGAAGTAGGTCAAGGTATACAGACTTACAGGTAGGCAGAATAAAATATAGATACCTAATATACAGAATGAAGACTGGAATTAATAATACTGTATTATGTACTGAATATTTGCTAAGAGAGTAGAATTTAGGTGTCCTTATTTTAACCACAGTGCAACCAGAGAAGGTATGTTAATTTGTTTGTAGTAATTATTTTTCTATGCGTGTGTATATCAAAATGTCATTTTGTACACCTTGAATATATACAACTCAAATAAATAAAACATTGAATGGGTAACGATGCTAAATGAAGTTGCCTTTTTTTAAATTTTTTTATTTTTGGTTGTTCAAAACATTACATAGTTCTTGATAAGAAGTTGCCTTTTAAAGACATAAGGAAAAGTTTGTATAAATTCTAAGATTCTGCATTCTACTACTCACTGCATTTAAAAATATTTTAATTAATTTCATTTGGAAAAATTTCCAGGCAATAAAGTATAATGAAAAGTTAAAGAGAGCATAAAACAAGCATTCTAAAATTTCTGGGTTTTTTTCTACCTTTATTGAAAAATATGAAACAATTCCTAAGTAAATGGAGACATATACTATGCTCATGGGATAGGAAACATTCTAATTGACTTACTTATTCAAAGGAATCCCAATAGGGCACATGTGTGTGCCCTATTAGAAACTGAGTCTAAGTCTATATGCAAGGATAAATGGCCAAATACAGCCAAGGAGATGCCTAGGAAGGCTAGTCCCACCAGATATCAAGATATGGTACAAAATTATATATCAACATGATCTCTACTGCCATGTATATCTAAAAAGGAAAAAATGTTCCAGGGAAAAAACAAAATTATAATTAAGATTGTGTGGCATGGACCCAGGAAATTAAAAATTAAAACAATGGTACAGAACAGGGTCCAAATACACAAACAGTGCCATCTAATGCAGAAGATAGGCACTATTGCTGATTAATGGGGGGGAGAACTAACATTTTAACAAATGATGCTAAAATAATCCTTATCCAGATAGGAAAAATAAAACAAGAGTCCTACCTTGTATTATACACAGAAATCAATTCCAGGTGGATTAAAGGACCTAAATATGAAAGCAAAAATATAAAGCATCTAAAAATGCATATTTCCATGACTTTGGAATAGGGAAGCCTGCTAAAGACATTTCCCATGACCCTTACAATGGGGAGAGATTAGTTCCTACTGGGCTCAGGATGCAGTCACTGCTCTGGGGTTAGGAAGGAAGGTACATCAGGGAGAGGGACACAATAGACTTCCAAGTCACTCTAATGTTCTCTCAATCTGGGTCATGGTTGCCTAAGTGTTTGTTTTATTTTCTTTTACGATGTTGATAGATATTGTACACACTCTTCAGTAGTTTGAATTATCTCACATTACAATTTTTTTTAAATGGAGAATGTTCAATGAAACCCTATGGATTGTGTTCTGAGTAGCAAGAAAAACCTTGGTCGTCTAGAAAAAGGATAGTGACATGCACAGAGGACAAGGAAGCCATGCTGGGTCAAAGAAGCCAAGCAGGGGTGTTCTTGAAGGAAGGATGTCCACTATCACTGAGGACAGTGCACCATCCCACAGCTCTGCTGTAGGGCCCTGCCTGTAGGCCTGTGCTCTCAAGAGGGCCTAACAACTGCATATACACAGGGAGACAATGCAGGTTTACTGTGCCAGGGGACAAGGGTGAGACAATTAGTGTGCATTCATATCACAGCCAATGGATTCAGATTAGATTTGCCTTACCTTAAAATCATTAGCATTGGCAATGACTATAATTAACCAGCTGGATGGAGATTGTCTTTTACCATGTTTAGCATCATAAACCAAAGCCTCCTCATCTTCATCTTTTTTTCACTGGTTTCCTAGCATGAGGCCAAGAGAGTATGACCAGCTCCTTATGGGAAACTTCATTTGGAATTCCCTGGAGAAACCAGATTCTCATAAAAGCTACACAAGTGGGGATGAGAGAGAGGGGAGCCCAGGACTAACCAATCAGTTTCTTTTGGTTGTAAGCTCTCTTCTTCTTTGGGAGGAGGGTTATTTTCTGTTTGGGGCTGCTATGAATAAATCTATAAATATTCGAAAAAGAAAAGGAAGTGACCAATAGTGTTAGTACAATTCCAAAACCAAATTAGCATAAGTTTGGACCAAGAGTGTTAATACATTTCCAAACCCTAATTAGCATAAGTTTGGACCGATAGCAGTGAACCAAGTGCTATATAAACTTCAGCTGAGCACCCTGATAAAGAAAACCTGCTATGGCCACCCGTATTGCAGCAGGAGAGTTCCGTTCCTGTTCCTCCCTAAATCCTGTTACAGCAGAGTCCTTTCTTAGACTTCAGAGCTACAACACTTCTCCCCTGCAGAGAACTACAGCTTATGCAGACCCCCACCTGCCAGAAGAAGCAGTGAATGGAGTTTCATGTTAGAGAGTTAGCAAATAACTCTTTAAATTTCTCAGTTTTAATTCTTGTTAGTAAAAATTCTGAGATTCTCTGCTGAGGTGAAAATGTTTGATAAATTGGTCTTATGCCCTAAGGGTTAAATGGAGTGTGTTTGTGGAGTGCTCTCCCTTTTCTGAGAATTGACAGATCTGCAAATGACAGCTGTGGTGATGGAAGCAGAAGCAATGGGATGGTGACTGGGAGGGGACTGCTGTCATACCACAATGCTGGTGACCTGACCTAGCATGGGTGGGACCCAGAGGAAGACCAGGAGAGAACCCAGCCATCACTGAAGAAGGGTAGTCTGTGGGCTTTTATTAGAAGTTGTCTAGGTTCTTATTTCACTTGTGTCTTGGTGGATCATGGGAGGAGAATGACAAGATTCTCCATGACCAGTTGGAATTTCATTAGGTCTTAGATTAGAAAGAGGGACCTCTTTCATGTACTCACACGATAGGTGTGTTTACATTTCCTTCAACCATGTACCTTGACATCCAAGAGGCAAGATGTGGGTGGGAGGTGGGGAAATTAAATCTGAAATATTTTGGCAGAACTGAGGAGTCATGATGTGTTGTACCAAATGGGAGTGGGACAGAAAGTGGGCTTCTTCAGGAAAATGGAACTGGTCACATTGAAATCTGGCAGAGTTCAGGCTCCATTGGCACTGATGAGACCCTGTGAGATCTAGGTGGTTTTGGACCCACCCTACAGGAGAAGTCGCCCATTGCTCTCCTCAGACAGGGCTGACTGTCCCTTCAGAATAAGCACGCTGGCTGAAAAGCAAATGACAACATAAGTCCAAGAGGGAAGCCAATAGCATGATTGGGTGAAAACCCCGTCCATTTTAAAAGAACACTTGTGGAAATTGCATACTTCATATTTAAAATCCAGTCCCATCTCTCACTGCCCTCGTCCACAGAAATTGCATTGTAGAAAGGAATCTTTCTTTGATTCATTGCACATAATTTCAGGAAGCTGGCTTTTAAAACACTTGCTCTAAGCTGGAGGCTGAAGCAACAAGTTGGGAAATGTTGATTTATTCAGTTTCTAATAACCTATTGATATCAAGTGCAGTAGAGACAAATCCAGTTAGTCTGGCCTGGAAGGTGGCTCCCCTTGGTGGATGCAGACAAGCTGAGTAAGCACACAGAGCATTTCTTTCTCTTGCAGTTGGAGTAGGGAAGGTGAAGAACGCTCCACCAACACACCAGCCCAGGGATCCAAATGGAGTGGTCAGCCCTCGGGAGGCCTCTGGTATTCTCAGGCAAGTCAGTTCCCACCTTGCTTGCAACTCTAGTTTTCAGATGTCCTGGAAGGAAGATGGGCAATGGGAACTGTGGATCTCAAACCAGGTCTCTAAACTGGGCCACTCTCTGTAGGGTCCTCTCCATTTGTTGCTGATGGGATTCTGACCATGTGAGATTCTGTTGCATACAAAGAATATGTCACTGTAAGGATTTTTCAAAGACAGGTTAGGTCAGTGAACAGATGTTATTGAAAAATGAGAGAGGCAAAGTATCCACTCCAATGGGTTAAAAAGAGATTGTGTTCCACCAGAAAATGTATGCAAGATTAATTGAGCCAAATTGTCCCAACTCAGAGGCTGTTGGGTCCTCTACTTTAGACCAGGGTTTGTGAAAGAGAGACTAAGTCATTGTCATTTATGTATCCCCAAGGATTGGCACACAGTAAATTTTATATGAGCATCTGTTTACTGAACTCTAGCAGGGTTTAAAAAAAACTTTATTTTGGAAATAATTTTAAGTTTACAGAATAGATGGAAGGATATGTACAAAGGACACTTATACATACTTTATCCAGGTTCGCTATTGTTTGTTAACATCAGTTTCTACATTTGTTGTTTTTGTCCCTCTTTCTTTATTCATGGTAGTATTATTTCTTCCTGAATCACTTGTAGGTTGCTGTTTATCCTTAAGTACCTCTGTGTGTTTGCTAAGACTAAAGATATTCACTAAAAACCTGTGTTGTTAACCCCCATTATTTTATTTTAACACTGACACAATACTTCATCTACCCTACTACCTATATTCCCACTGTCTCAATTATCCCAAAATATTCTTTGTTTTTTTTTACTTATACATAGATACAATATATTTATTTTGTTTATTTATTTTTATGTGGTGCTGAGGATCAAACCTAATGCCACACACGTGCAAGGCAAGTTCTCTGCCACTGAGCCACAACTCCAGGCCTGATCTCCAAATAATATTTATAGCTTATTCTCTCCCTCCAGTACAGAACCCATCCAGGATCAGATATTGCATTTACTGTCACATCTTTTTAGTCTCTTTCCACCTAGATCCTTTGTCTTTTATGACAATGACTCTTTGTTTAATATTTATTTTTTAGTTGTAGTTGAACACAATACCTTTATTTTATTTATTTATTTATTTTTGTGTGGTGCTGAGGATTGAACCCAGGGCCTTGCATGTGCTAGGCAAGCGTTCTATTGCTGAGCCAAAACCCCAGCCCCTATGATATTGACTTTTTATGAATATAGTCACTACTCTTCTGTATCACCATAGATATATATTCTAGATATGGGTCTGACCTTTTTTCCCCCACATGGCTCAGACAGTACTTAGTCAGTGTCTGGCTTATTGTCATGGGATCTGGATCATCACCTCAAATCAATAGACCAAATTTTTCACTAAGGAGATAAACCAGGACCCATGGTTCCCACTATGCTGAATCTGCTAGAAATTGCCAACTTGAATGTTGGAATGGTCCCTTAAAGGGGCAGCAAGGTATTGGCTTTGAGATGACAGCTGGATGTTAGGGCTACTCTCCTTCAAGATGCAGTATGTATTTTGAATCAATGGCTATTTATGATGCTGTGTCCATGAAAAAAAAGTAAATGGGCCTGGCAACCAGGGATAAATGTAGAATTGGTATTTTTTCCTTGCTGTTTTGACAACTTTCACAATTTTGGGGGGGTGAAGCTCTTCTATCAACCATGGGGCATCTGAAAAGGATACACTTCAATTTAAAGCTATGGCTGCCTCCTGGTAAATTGTGGGCTCCTCCAGCAGGCAAAGGTTTTACTCTGCTGGTGTTGATAATTGACCCTGATCATCACGGAAAGTTAAGGTTATTGTGACATAATGTCCTAGTCCCTTCTTGGTACCATAACTAAATACCTAAGATTGGGTGATTAATAAAGAATGGAAAATTGTTTCCCACAGTTCTGGAGGTCAGAGTGGGAAATATTTTTGTCCCAGAAGCTGTGTCCTCATTTTGGAAAAGTGGAAGAGAGCAAACCCACAAATGCTTTCATTTTCATTAATTAAATTTTATTTCAGTGCTATAAAACCCAGGAGTGAGGTTTGGGGGGGGTTGTTTTGTTTTTTCTTTTCTTTTTTTTTACTTGTTATTTTTAGTTATACATGATAGAAGAATCCATTTTGCTATAATTATACAACATGGAATACTTTTTATTCTAGTTAGAATCCCATTCTTATGGATGTATATGATGATGGGAGTCACTGTGTTGTTTTCATATAAGTAGATGGGAAACTGTCATATTCATTCCACTCTCTTTCCTTTTTCTTTCCCCCTCTCCCTCCATTCCCCATTGTCTAATCTACTGTGCTTCTAATCTTCCCCTCATCTCTCCTTATTATGTGTTTGCCGCAGTCTGGCTGGGCACAAAATCATGAGCCACTCAAGCAGGAACAAACTTTATTTTTGAAACTGCCACCAATGCCCCGTATGCTCCCGTGGGGATTGCCAACCGACCCACGGGGAGTTCTCCCGGACCCCAACAGGAAGTCCTCCTCTGGAATTCCCTCCTACGGCACTTCCCCAACCAATGGGAACTCTCCAGGAGTCCCGTAGCAGGCCTAGGTGGCCAGCAGGAGTCCAATATCCATATGAATGCAGATCTTAACATAATCATATCATCTCAATGGCTTGCTGGCATCACCTTTCAACCAAAAATGCCATGCATTATATTACTTGGCTGTGGCTCTTAACATGTGTTAGCTTCCATATATCAGAGAAAACATTTGACCATTGGTTTTGGGGGACTATCTTACTCAGCATGATAGTATCAAGATCCATCCATTTTCTAGCAAATATCATAGTCATTCTTTATTGCCAACTAATACTCCATTGTGTATATATACCACATTTTCTTTATTCATTCATGAATTGAAGGATACCTAGGTTGGTTCCATAGCTTAGCTATTGTAAAATGAGTTGCTATAAACATTGAAGTACTATGTCACTGTAGGAGGCTGAGGAGTGGGTATATACTGAGGAGTGGGATAACTAAGTTAAATGGTTGTTCCATTCCAAGTGTTCTTAGGAATCTCCATTCTGCTTTTCCAGTTGCACAAATTTGCATTCTTCACCATCATTTATTGTTACTTGTATTCTTCATAATCACCATTCTGACTTCAGTGAAATGGAATCTCAGTGTAGTTTTAATTTTCATTTCTCTAATGGCTTAAGATGTTGAACATATTTTCATAGATTTGATGACTATTCATGTTTCTTCTGTGAAGTGTCTTTTCAGTTCCTTTGCCTATTTATTGACTGGGTGTTATATGGTTTTTGCTTTGTTTTGTATTTTGGTGTTAACTTTTTTGAAAATTAATGCTCTATCTGAGGTGCAGGTGGCAAAGATTTTATCCCATTTGGTAGACTTTCTCTTCACGATTTTCTTTCCTTTGCTATGAGGAAACTTTTTAGTTTAATGCCGTCCCATTTGTTGATTCTTGATTTTTACTACTTGTGCTTTAAGGGTCTTATTAAGGAAGTCAATACCTGAGTCAATATATTGGAGTGTTGGATGTACCTTTTCTTCTAGCATGTGCAGAGTTTCAGGTCTAAAACCTAGGACTTTGATCCACTTAGAGCTGAGTTTTTACAAGCCCCTTCTATAAAAGCCCCAATCCATTAATCAGCACTCATGACCTTAATAAAAAGACCTCACCTCTTAATGCTGCCATGAGGAAGATTAAGTTTCAACATGAACTCACGGGAGACACCATTGTGCAAACCACAGCAGAGGGATATGTCTGGAGCCTAGAAGATATTCATCTGAAACCTCTTGATGATTCCATACCACTGATTACAGAAAATGAAATGATAAAAACCACAGCCTGACAAAGGCATTATTCCCAAGGCTCAGATCCCTTAAAGAATATCCAAATTCCCCATCAGGAGCAACTGAAATGCTAACCATGGATGAAACAAATCTAGAATGAGTAGTAAAGGAGGAAATTGAATATCAGTTGGCTTTGAAACCAACTACAGCACTGAAATTGTAACAATACTCTACTATTTGGAAGTGAGAATCTTCTAGTTACTAGAGGGTCTTCTAGTTAATGTTCCCACTAACACTTCCATTTTAAGCATGTTTTCAACATAAGTGGTCATTACTTTGAAGAACACATTAAACTCAGCAAGTAAGAGAGTGGAATTGAGTTGGTGCCATGCCTGACTCTTTTGGCATTCCTCTACATACCAGAGACTTTTTAGTGTTAACCTGGACTTTTCTCTGGTTTGAGGAACACAATCTGCTTTCTGGGCAAGCTAGAATTGTTGTGAGGTTTTATGACCCTGGAAAGTAGATCTGAACTCATGAGAGATGGGGAGTTGTGAGAAAACTACCTTTTTAGACCTTAATTGTCTCCCCAGTGACCTGTCAGCATCAGCTGCCCTTAATTGTAACTGCATGGTTCATGAATCCTTTTTTGGCTTCTTTTACCACCTCACATTTCTAGTTTCATGTCCATATTTTCTTGCTGCACTTCCTAAATCTCCCTGTTTGAAGTCCTGTTTCTTGAGACACCCACTAACACTATAGGCTTCAAAGTTCTCATAACCATCCATTCCAGTAGGTCCTTCTCCAAGGTAAAGTATTTTTGCTTAACAGTATCCAAAGGGACTGTCATAAAAAAAATAAATCAAATGCTTTGGAAGTAATATTCATATGGAATAGTACTCACTGAAAAGAACACAGCTCAAGAATTGTCAGGAAGTGAATACCTAAATCAAGGTACAAAACATTACTAACATCCCAGAAGCGTTTGCATTTGTCCAGCTGTAGTAGATGCTATGGAAATGTTTTCCAGAATTCTTGTACCAATTCTCATTCTCTTAAGAAGCATGTAATGGTTTAGCTTGCTCCAAATTCTCACCAACATTTGATAATTGCCTGCCCATTTTGCTTTAGGCATTCTAGTGAGTATGTAGTCATGTCACATTGTAGTTTTTTAAATTAATTTATTTTTTTAGTTGTAGGTGGACACAATATCTCTACTTCACTTTTATGTGGTGCTGAGGATCAAACCCAGGGCCTCACATGTGATAGGCAAGCACTCCACCACTGAGCCACAACTCCAGCCCCACATTGTTGTTTTTAATGTTTCATTTCCCTGGCAATCAGTGATAATCACTTTCAATATGATTGCTGCCATTGGAAATCCTCTTTGGAAGAATTGTTTTCACATTTCCCAGTATTTTTATTGGGTTATTTGTCCTTTTATTGCTGATTAGAAGGAATTCTTGGTATACTTGTGGTGTGTCACTCATCAGATATATTTATAAAAATTACTTACCCCATTCTGTGAATTGTCTTTTTCACTTTCTTTTTTTTTTAATTTTTATTGTTGGTTGTTCAAAACATTACATAGTTCTTGATATATCATATTTCACACTTTGATTCAAGTGGGTTATGAACTCCCATTTTTACCCCGTATACAGATTGCAGAATCACATCAGTTACACATCCATTGATTTACATATAGCCATACTAGTGTCTGTTGTGTTCTGCTGCCTTTCCTATCCTCTACTATCCCCCCTCCCCTCCCCTC
>NW_026000016.1:14588206-14599727 GCF_001458135.2 Marmota marmota marmota | reverse complement strand
CCCCTATATATTTATATTGCTCTTGTATAGTTGAAAAGTCTCCCTTGCAGGCGCGGGCGGCAGCTCTGCTCTGCCCCTCCTCCAATTGGTGTGAGGTGTCTACCACGCCTGCGGACCCCTGGGCCTGTTCTGCCGGTCGGTCGCAGGTCTGCCTACCTTGCGGGCGCGGGCGGCGGCTCTGCTCTGCCCCTCTGGCTTGATGACAAAGTGAGAGAGACTCGGGTGTTTGTGACTCACTTTCTTTACCAGGAGACCAACTGTTTCTATTGCCGTTGGTATCGATGAAGTTCTCTCCTCCGCTGCTTTCTGATGACATCAGATCTCTGCCATGTTGGTATCCCATGCGAATGGCAGCATTTTGTTCCCTTTGCCGGGTGACCAAAGCAACGGGTGAGTCCTGACCAGCCCTCACAAGCCCCGTCTCAATCCTGTTGCCACTGCCTATGAAGGCTCGGTTGTTATTTACCTCCACAGTATTCAGCAGGGCCTGGACCGAGAAGCAGTTTCCGCGGGTTCTTTAGCCCTGGGCCAGAGCAGTTCCGGGAGCCGGAATTCGGCCGCTCCGGACTTGGTGTATGTTCTGATAGGAGCAGGCTCCAAGAAGCAGTTTCCGCAGGTTCTTTAGTACTGAGCCTGAGTAATTTGTCTGCGAGATGCAGGTGAAGGGCAGCCTGAAATTACCTGTTCTATGACTGAATGAGCTGCGATCAGTCGAAAACAGGGATGGTGACGTCAGCTTTCCAAGATGGTGGCCGATGGCTTCCTCTGTGGTCTGACCGGTGTGGAGAACCGAATTGGACCGCTTCCTTCCCCCGTCTCAAACCCAGAATTCAGCCCTGAGCACAGTGATTGCACAGCTGGCATAAGCCTGCAGAATCCACAGCGCTGTATCTTTGCGTTGCTGTCTCGTCTTTTTCACTTTCTAACTTGAGGAATTTTGATGAACAGAACTTTTTAATTTTAACATAGTCTAATTAATTAATTTTTTATTTAAATTTCATAATTTGTGTACTGTTTAAGAAATGTTTGACTACTCCAGAGTCATGACAATGATCCCATCTGGCTGGATGCTTGAGGCTTTGTCTGGGTTTCCTACTCCATTGTTCAGTTTATCCATTATTGACTTTATTCCATTCTTACATTGGCATTACTTTTATAATAGGTCTTGACATCTAGTCTTTAAGAATATCTTACTCTTCTTAGCCTTTGGACTGCCATAAGCATTTTAGGAATATCGTGTAAATTTTTAAAGGAAAAATATTGGGATTTTTTAGTGGAAATACATTAAATCCAGAAATTACTAATGGGAGAAATGGTAAATTTATAATATTATGCCTTATATTCCATGGATATGGTATACACCTTGATTTGTTTAGTTTTCCCTTATTTTCTCTTGATGATATATTTTTAGTTTTTGGCATGGAGTCCTTGCATACCATGAGGCTATTGGAGCTCTGAGTTCTTTCAAAGGCAACAAAATTGAGAGGTGGACATATTCTATCAAGGAAAGTTGAAATGTTTTTCATTAACTCAGTAACCAACAAACTACATGACTATAACTACAGTAATACTCTGGAGTAAATTTTAATTCTTTCTCCCAAAGAAAAATGACTTGTGGTTTCAACTGTGTTCTCCAAAAAGATAAGGTGAAGTCCAAATCTCATTTTAAGTCTGCATGTGATCTTTGTAGAAGAAATAAATATAACTCTAATCCAATATGATTGGTGACCTTACAAGAAAAGGATAAACACACACATACACACACAGAGAGGGATAAAGTCAAGTGACAATGGAGACCAAGATCAGAGTCACACTGCTGCAGGACAAGGAAAGCCAAGGCTTGCTGGCAGCCATTGGGAGCTTGGAGAGAAGCATGAGTCAGTTTCTCTTTCAGAGCTTCCAGAAGGAGCCCACCCCTCCAGCCTCTCAATTTCCAACTTCCAGCCTTCTGACGTGTGAGTCAATAAATTCCTATTGCTTTAAGTTGTCCAGCTTATAGTACAAAGTCACAGCAGCCACAGGAAACAGATGTAAGGATGATCTATGTGCCAAGAAGTTCTTGGATTCTTACGTTTCTTTTTTTCTTCTCTTCCTGTGCTAATTCTCACACCATCCTGTCAATGCTTGATCTCATCACTCAGGAAAATGTCCCAAATGAAGAAAAGTCCCCATTTCTTTACACTTCCTTAGGGAGTTTTAAAGTATATAATTTTATCTTAATAAAGTTTTAACATTTCTCAAGCATATAAACACATTTTTATTGAGAAAATCTTGAAATAAAAATGAAGGAAACAAAACACAACTGCACACAAATGTCTATAGCAGTTTACTTCATAAGCACAGCAAAACAGGAAACATACCAATGAGTGGCCACCAAGCCTGAAATCACTGGACCCTGAAACCATCCCACTCGGACATGGACAGCTCTGGCCTTCTGCGCTCCAGTCACCCCTTTAGAGGCCAGCACTGCATAAGGATGTGGCTTTGAATTTATGGCTATTGAGCAGCGACGACTCATGAGCTGGTGGGTCAGAAGCCCTGCCTCTCCTCTTGGCATCTCTCACCAAGTGTTCCAGAAAGTTCTAGAGAGATGTTTTCAACCTTCCCCACACCCTTTGTACCCCTAACCAGCAATTTCCTTATTCAATAATATGCCCAAATCTGCTTCCTCCTCTCTGGTCCCAGGACTACAGGCTTCTAGATCAGTCTCTAGCCATAAATGACAGCTGATATAAAGGAATTCCTGACTGCATCCATCACAACCCCACTGTTGAGGTGATCTAGAAGAAAATCTGCAGAAGACTCTCATCACTCAGCCTCTCAAAACAAGTGTCCCACACTGCAGAATGCACAGTGGCTCCACCCATTCCCACAGCACAGACCTTCAAAGCCTCCTGGATCACCTGTGCCTTGGGCAATGGGCTGTGAGAGACAAAGTTCATTCTGGTACCAGTGGGCAGAGGAAGTGAGAAAAGCAACTGGCTGCCAACTAGATGGCCTTCAGCCTCAATCAAAGACTAAATATCTCAGGGAGAGAGATCCAAGGGAGAAACAACTCTCTGGCAACAAAGGCTAAGACTCAACCCCATAAGAAACACAAAGGTGGTCCACTAAGTAGCCCAAGAGGCACTGCCCTCTTTGAGGGTTAAGGTCAAGACAGCCCACCAGGAAGGCTGCAACTCCTGCCTGAAGAACCTTGCTCCCAGTTAGGTACTGCAACTGAAGCCCTGGGTGCACTGGAGGGCATAGAGATGAGATGGAATTGAAACCCTCCAAAATCGGGGCCTTGAGGTGCCCCAGGAAACAACCAAGGAATGTGGAGTGAGTTGAGGGCTGGGATCAGGTCTCAAAGATCTAGATTTGGAGGCCATTCAAACTCTCTACATCTCAGATACTGGAGGTGCTGCCAGGAAGTTGTTTAGAATAGCATAAGAGGAAGGTTATCCCCCAAGAAGTCAAGCTCTGCCCACCTTCAGACTTTTCTCCCCACCAGGAAAAAGTGGTGAGCTGCCAAGCAGGAACTTAGAAACGCCTGTGATTGCAGGCAGAAAGCTGCTCAGCTAACAGCCCTTGAAGTTGTTTCATTGTTTCAGAAACAGCTCTTTAGAAAAGGCCTGGAAGAACCAGCTTAAACCAGCCAAAGATACACAGCTCTTCTTCTAAGTGATCTAAGGTACATTTTGCTCACTATAACTCATTATAATGCTAAATTCTCTGCCCTAAATTAAGTGCATCTGCCATTTATTTAGTTTGGTATGGGAATAAAAGTCAGGGGTGCTTTACCACTGACCTACATTTTGTGGTAGAGATTTCTCAGAACAAAGGAAAGAGAATATGATGCCATATCTATCATTGTGAGCCCTTGGGAAATCAGTTTTGAACCTTCTTGCTACTTTGTAGTATAGAAATAGAAAGGCCAAACAGGAATGTGTATTACCTCATATGAAGACAAAGGCTAGAATGTGAAAGGAAACTAACCAGAATACATAGGGGATCACTCCCTATACTAAATGCTCAGCCTTTGGATAAGAATCCACTAAGGCTGGAAGCACACAAATAAGCACTGCTTCCTATTAAATACCCTGGTGTCCCCTGTCTCTGTGTGAGAATCCCATGCAACCATTTTATTTTGTTTTGTTTGAGGCAGGATCTCACTGATCTTATCCTTCTGTTTGCTATATA
Organism: Marmota marmota marmota; assembly: GCF_001458135.2. Lineage (NCBI taxonomy): Eukaryota > Metazoa > Chordata > Mammalia > Rodentia > Sciuridae > Marmota > Marmota marmota. The sequence continues at coordinate 14,595,545 of NW_026000016.1, read as the reverse complement.
TTTACAATGACCAGCTTGCTTAGAAGTGTTTACATCCTATGAGAAGTGAAAAGAACATCTGAAAACAGATTTTAAAGACTCTTAAATAAATAGTACTCTACAAAAACTGACATGAAAACCAACTCAAGTTTTAAGCCCCTTCTTTTTAGGAACATTAGCTATGCTGTACTATTTAAAAATAACTTATCAAACTGATTTGTGCCCATGTTTGCAACTCCTCTAAAATTACTTTTAAATAATCTAACAGAGTTTATCTATGGAAAAAATTCAGATTACTTCTGCAGAAAGGGTCAACAGGGCTAGAAGGTAGCTCAGTGGTAGAGAGCTTGCCGAGCATGTACAAGGCCTTGGAGTTTAACCCCCAACACTGCAAGAAAAGGAAAGGGAGAAGGAAGGAAGGAAGGAAGGAAGGAAGGAAGGAAGGAAGGAAGGAAGGAGGGAGGGAGAGGGGACAAGAGGGAAGGAAAAGGAATGAGTCATTAAAACACAAGGGCAAGTGGTATAAATATAAATATATGATGTACTAGCTCTTTAAAAATTATAGAGCTTTAGAATTTTAGTGACATCAAACTTGGTGATATTATGACTGTATAGAAGTTCTGCCTTGGCCTGGCCTAAACCAAACCAACAGGTGGGTGACCTGGAGAGGACTCCTCTCTGACTTGATTGGCACAGGCTTGAACCTGTGCTGCTTCAAGATGCACAACATAGTGAAGGGGCCACAACTTCTCTGACAGGCAGCATGAGTGTGCTAGGTTCCTGGGAGCCCATGATCAGGGCTCCCCATGCCCATACCCACAGCTCCACCCCCCAACACCTGCTGGTTCATAATGGTCTGCTCCGTTGCCTGGGGCAGGTTTGTTCCTGACCAAAGGCCTGAGTGTCCACAGCCTGTTTTGGCTTGGCTGGGCATGGTGTGGTTGTGGAGGGAATAGCCAAAGTAGCTTTAGCATGATGGAGGGAAACAGCTGCCCTACTTGGGGGTGGTCCTGGAAGAAGTAAGCAGGGTTGTGGTGTGCGTTGTCTGAGGACATGGAAACATACCCTAATCCTTATGGTTATACATAGGAGTTGGTGATATGTACAGCTATTGGATTTTTTGTTGTTCTCTTGTTTTTGAGGAGAAGTTATCAGTCTGTGAGAAGCAGGCATTACATGAGAAGAGAAAAAGAGCTTGCCCTAAAAGTTTCTGGACTAATTGAAGAAAAATGTGAAATACTTGAAAAAGTTAGCCTTGTTCAAAAAGAGTATGAAGTCTTAGAGTCATCTTTAAAGGATGCCATTTTGGAGAAGGAGTCGATAGAAGCAGAAAATTTGGAGACAATATATGAAAACCTGGATAGGTTTGTATCTAAACTTAAGGATGAAATACTCTTTCTAGTGTAGAGAATCAGATGTGACTGTAAGCTTGAAAACGTAATTATTATTGCCCTTGATGGAGTCTACCTGCAAACGGGGTATTCTGTCAAGGTCTAGATAAGGTGACAGCAAATCATGCTTGCATATGAGATGTTTTGTTGTCTTTGTTGGGGCTTACTTGCAAAGGAGAGGTTCCTTCAAGGTTTAGATAAGGTTACAGTGGACAGCTTGAAAACGAGGTGTCTGCTGTCCTTGGGAGGACTTGCTCACAAACGGGATGTTCTGCCAAGTGGGCTAGGAGGGCGCTAAGAAAATTTTTATCTATTCTTAACAAAGAGCAGAGCTCAGTATGCTTCGGGCCAAGAGTAGATTAAGCCATGAGAAGCAGGTCACTTATGATTAGAAAGTAAGACTTCTGTATGCCATGTTTAACTAGCTAAAGACCTGATTTATTGCTGTTGGACGGCTGCCTTCTTTGTTCACAATACTATAAAAAGATCGTTGTATACAATAAAGGACTTTTTTTCTTCTGCTGCTTGGCTTCTTCTGTTTCTTCGTTCTTTCTCATGCTGACCTGCGAATGAATTACTAGCAACATTCTAGAAAAAGAGCTAAAAGAAGAGAAAACTAACATTCTCAACAGGATGAATTGATGGCAGATATATCAAAAAAGATTAAGTCCCTAGAAGATGAATCAAAATCCCTCAGATCACAAATAACTGAAGCTAAAACAGCCTTGAGAATATTTCAAATGAATGAAGAAGAGATTACAGTAGCAATGAAAGAGGTTTTTAATGAAAATTCCCAACTTCAGGAAAGTCAGAAACAGCTTTTAGAAGACATTGAAGTATGGAAAGAAAAAGTGAATGGCCTCAATAAACAGAAAATGACATTGAAACACTCTAAAGTACATGCAGAACAAGTTCTAAGAGATAAAGAAAATCACATTAAGTCTCTGACTGAACACTTGCTGCAGATAAAAAAAATTGGGCTCCTGTGCTTGGAGAAGTCCTAACAGATGGTGGTAACTTGGAGTTGGAAATGGAGAGTGAATCAGAAATTGGTGCTCACTTAGAAGATCAGCCAAAAGGGGCTTTGAAGAAACTGGTTTATGTTGCTAAGTTAAAGGCCTCTTTTAAAACCATAGAAAGAGAAAGAAATCAATTTTTTTTACTTTATTATCTGAAGTAGGTAAACCAAAGGAAGACGTTACAGAACATATTAAAAATCTTAAGACACGGGGCTGGGGATGTGGCTCAAGCGGTAGCGCGCTCGCCTGGCATGCGTGCGGCCCGGGTTCGATCCTCAGCACCACATACAAACAAAGATATTGTGTCCGCCGAGAACTAAAATAAATAAATATTTTAAAAAAAAAATCTTAAGACACAACAAGCATCTTTGCAAGCAGAAAATACTCAATTTGAAAGTGAGAATCAGAATCTTCAGCAGAAACTTAAAGTCATGATGGAACTATATCAAGAAAATGTAATGAAACTCCAAAGGAAATTAATAGGAGAGGAAAATTACCCGGTAGAGCAAGAGGAGAAACTTTCCAAACTAGAAGATCAGCCATACAACTAAACCGCTGGAGACCTATAGAAAGTGAGCCAAAGATCTTGAAGAAGAATTGGAGAGAACCATTCGTTTTTATCAGGGGCATATTATGTACTATGAGAAAAAAGCACATGGTAATGAGTTGGCAGCTCAGAGTGCTGAAAAATACCTCAATGATTTAAGGAAACAAAATGCTCACCCCAGACAAAAATTAACCGAAATGGAGTTCAAATTTAAACTTGCAGAAAAAGATCATTCTGCACTTGATGTTTCAAATACAGCCTTTGGCAGAGCAAATTCCCCAAATGGTTCCTCACCATTGGGTCCACCTTCATGTGAAACAAGTCCTTCTCATTTGGAAAATAAGGGTCCACTCATACTCTCACTTTTCGTGCCAGTGGGAGGAGGAAGAGGCTCAAGGAGCCCAGAGAATCCTCTGGACTGTCCAACTAGCAATGAAAGAAGAGAATCAAACTGTGATAAGTTAACTGATCCTCAGAGAGCACCTTCTGACACGGGGCCTCTGGCACCTCCATGGGAATAGGCCCATAGGACAATTATCCCTCCACCAGGCCAACCATATTCTGATCCACAGCTTCCTCTACCAAGGCAAGATGGATGTTACTCTAATTCTGGTAGACCATCTGAACCTGCAGAACTCAGAAGTTCCACTATGCCGCCTTTGGATAAAATGGATGGGCCTACATCTTCAGAAATGGGATCCAGCAGAAATGATACCAGAGTCAATCTTGGTAATTCCAATGGGCCTGATTCATCTCTCCCTGCTGAAAAGAAGCACCTGGCTCTGGCTTTGCTTTCTCACCTTTCCCACTAATCAGAGGTCCATTGTTTCCAGTGGATCCAAGGAGTCAGTTCATGAGAAGAGGACCTTTATTTCCTCCAACTCCTCCAGGAAACATGTATGGAGCATCTCGAGAATATTTTCCACCAGGCCCACCACCCCCTCCATTCCCAATGGGACCAAGGTGATTTCCTCATTATCTCCCCACAAGAGCTGGATTTCTTCCCCCGCCTCCCACCCCCGAATTCTGAAAATAGAAGTGAGTTCCCTTCAGGGTTGATTCCACCTTCAGTGAGCCTGCTACTGAACATCCAGAAGCACAACAAGAAACCTGACAATATTTTGTATCTGCTTTCAAAAGTAATGTATCTCTAATTTTTAGTTTAAGTAACTGCTTTTACTTAAGTGATTACACTTTTGCTCCAATTGAAGCTTAATGGAATTATAAATTCTTAAGATAACATTTTGTAAATAAAGATGGTTTACATATGAATCTTATGATTTACATATGAATCTTATTTCCATTTTATCTTATTCTAGAGAGTATAACATTTAATTTGATTAATCCACTATTATATGAGCAACAAACAGAGTTTTATATATGTAATCTTGTAGTGGAGGATATTTTAAACTCCAATCAAAGGGTGTCCGTTTATACAAAGAATTATACTGTGATTGTAACAAATGTGAAAGTAACTTTATGCTTAATGAAAGATCTTAATTGATTTAAAGTCTTTACTTGCATTGATAGTAATAATAAAAATCAGCTAGTTTTTCCATAAAAAAAGAATAACTAGAGCATATTAACAGTAAACCAGAAAACACCACTAAACATGTCATGGAAATAGGAGATAGTCATAAAATGACTGCTAAACTACTATAAAATGTTTGAAGTTCTTACTCTCAATTTCTATATCATTGCAAATAAGTAGCAATTTGCAAAACTACACCAATCCAGAGAGGACACTTCAAACAATGTTTCCCTGATAGAGACCAAGAAAGAACATTTATTAAAAATACCCTAATTAAGAATTAGTGGTTAAAGTTTTTTCAAGTGTTAAATATGCTCTTCAGTTTTTTTGTGAAGAGTATATAAGACTAAAAAAATGCAGTAATATAACTTTCTTCTTAAATATAAGAAGCAGCTTTATCACAATTAATGGCCAGTGAAGACTTTCAATGATACTTGAGCCCACAATTAATTTAAATGAGAAAAAAAGTTGGGCCTTAAGAAAGAAACTCTACAAGTTCAATAAATCTAATCAGTTTTCCCTCAGGAGTAATACTGGTTGTTAAATCAATCCTATAAATAATTTTCACTTTCCAGCATAAAACATTACTCACTCTAAATGAGTAGATGGCAGTCTATATCCATGGTCTGTATAAAATGGACTGATGAGGCCCCACTGATGTTGATCCAGAACTACTTCTGCCCTAACTACTACAGAAGAATAGTTGCTAGTATTGTTGATATTTAACAGCAAGAAACTGGAAATAAGATAATTTCAGGTTGAAAACAGAACTGAAATGCCTAAATACCATGATACAGTCCTAGAAAAAAGTTATAGATTCAGAAGAAAAACCTGAAAGGCCCTTATAAATATAACACAATTTATTGAATCAGGATCCAACTTTGTTTACAGCTCTGAAAATGATAGTTAAATAAAATAAAACAATATTTAAAATTGGTAATGTATAGGGGCTGGGGTTATAGCTCAGTGGTAGAACGCTTGGCTCGCACATGTAAGGCACTGGGTTCGATCCTCTGCACCACATAAAAATATATAAAATAAATAAAGATATTGTGTCCATAAAAAATTGGCAATTTATAGAAAAATAAGGAAGTATTAAGTCCAAAAATGAAGTCATATATACAGTACATATTTATATGTACTTTACCTAAATAATTAGGCTGTTATTGTAAAAATCAAAATTCCCACAACTAAAGAAGAATCCTCCTAATATTTGAGCTGTCATGATTAAAGGAATAGTCTTTTTTACGTTACTTATGTGGAGAAATATATCATGAGTGAATGAAACTAATACATATATGATTAAGCGTTTTATTTATAAACATTTTTAGTTGTTGATTGACCTTATTTATTTATATGTAGTACAGAGAATCAAACCCAGTGCCTCAAACATGCTCTGCCACTGAGCCACAACCCCAGCCCATGATTATGTTTTAATAACTACTAACACTAATCTAAAAAGGAAATGAGTATATCTCCATTATCAAAGAAATACAAGCCAAAAATAGATAACCATTAACAATTAGACCTGAATTATTTTCTAATGTTCTATTCATTACAGGGATTCTTTGATTCTATAGTGGTTTTACCAAAGGCCTTAAATATTTCCTAGCATTGATCAGCATCTACTCTTCTACAATAGAGGAAATGAGTATGGTGATGAGTTAAATGAAATGAATTAAATTCCTATATTCAGGGATATCAATATTCCTCAAATATGCTATGGACCTGAGAGCATTGATATTGAGTAAACAGATTGTGTTTAAAAAAAAATTTTGAGGGCTGGGGTTATGACTCAGCAATAGAGCACTCACCTAGAACATATGAGGTCCTGGGTTCAATCCAGCTCAAAGCCTCTGGGTTTGGAGGCCATTCAAGAACTCTGCCAGACTTCAAACTATACTACAGAGCAATAGCAACAAAAACACCATGGTACTGGTACCAAAACAGGCAGGTGGACCAATGGTACAGAATAGAGGACACAGAAACCAATCCACAAAACTACAACTATCTTATATTCGATAAAGGGGCTAAAAGCATGCAATGGAGGAAGGATAGTATCTTCAACAAATGGTGCTGGGAAAACTGGAAATCCATATGCAACAAAATGAAACTGAATCCCTTTCTCTCGCCATGCACAAAAGTTAACTCAAAATGGATCAAGGAGCTTGATATCAAATCAGAGACACGCCGTCTGATAGAAGAAAAAGTTGGCTACGATCTACATACTGTGGGGTCGGGCTCCAAATTCCTCAATAGGACACCCATAGCACAAAAGTTAATAACTAGAATCAACAAATGGGACTTACTCAAACTAAAAAGTTTTTTTCTCAGCAAAAGAAACAATAAGAGAGGTAAATAGGGAGCCTACACCCTGGGAACAAATCTTTACTCCTCACACTTCAGATAGAGCCCTAATATCCAGAGTACACAAAGAACTCAAAAAATTAGACAATAATATAACAAACAACCCAATCAACAAATGGGCCAAGGACCTGAACAGACACTTCTCAGAGGAGGACATACAATCAATCAACAAGTACATGAAAAAATGCTCACCATCTCTAGCAGTCAGAGAAATGCAAATCAAAACCACCCTAAGATACCATCTCACTCCAGTAAGATTGGCAGCCATTATGAAGTCAAACAACAACAAGTGCTGGCGAGGATGTGGGGAAAAGTGTACACTTGTACATTGCTGGTGGGACTGCAGATTGGTGCAGCCAATTTGGAAAGCAGTATGGAGATTTCTTGGAAAGCTGGGAATTGAACCACCATTTGACCCAGCTATTCCCCTTCTCGGTCTATTCCCTAAAGACCTAAAAAGAGCATGCTACAGGGACACTGCTACATCGATGTTCATAGCAGCACA
>NW_026000016.1:14579405-14587014 GCF_001458135.2 Marmota marmota marmota | reverse complement strand
AAGAGGAGAAGAGAGAGAGAGAGAGGAGAGAGAGAGAAAAGAGGGGAGGGGGGATAGTAGAGGATAGGAAAGGCAGCAGAACACAACAGACACTAGTATGGCAATATGTAAATCAATGGATGTGTAACTGATGTAATTCTGCAATCTGTATATGGGGTAAAAATGGAAGTTCATAACCCACTTGAATCAAAGTGTGAAATATGATATATCAAGAACTATGTAATGTTTTGAACAACCAACAATAAAAAATTTAAAAAAAAAAAATCTCTGCAGCTCAGATACTAGAGATGCTGCCCCGGAGTGAGTTAGGATAGCCGAAGAGGAGAGGGATCCCCCAAGGGATCCAGAAGTCAAGCTGTGCTCCACTTCAGGCCTTTGGCCACCAGGAAACATTCTGCACAGTGGTGAGCTGCCAGCTGTGCTTGCAGTCAGAGAGCTGCTCACTGCTAACATCACTTGAAGTTGTTTCTTTGTTTCAGAAACAGCTCTTTTGAAAAGACCTGGAAGAACCAGCTTAAACCAGCCAAAGATAGCCACTCCTCTTCTAGGTGATCTAAGTGACCTAGGGTAAAGTTTGCTCACTCTAATTCATTATAATGCTAAATTCTTTGCCCTAAATGAAATGCATCTGCCATTTGTTTGGTTTGCTTTGGTTTGGTACTGATAATAGAAGCCAGGGGTGCTTTACCAGACCTTTTGTTTTTGTAGTAGAGATTTCTCAGAACAAAGGAAAGGCTATCAGTATCACTGTGAGCCTTCCACAACTCAAATTGTAACATTTTTGCTACTTTATAGCATAGAAATAGAATGCCCAAACAGGAATGTGTAATATCTCATATGGGAGACCAAGAACTAGTATGTAAAAGGAAACTAATAAGAATGTCTGTGGCTATGACTCCCTACACGGAATGCTCAGACTTTGGATAAGAATCCACTGAGGCTCTATCTGCACAAATCAACACTGCTTCCTGCTGATAATCCTGGTGTCCCCTGTCTCTCTGTGATAATCCCATGAAACATTTTATTTTGAGGCAGGATATCACTAAGTTGCTGAGCTCCTTGCTCACTTGCTGAAGCTGGCCTCCAACTTATGATCTTCCTGCCTTAGCCTCCAGAAGAACTAGGATTACAAGTGTGCACCATCATGTGACCATCTGCCATTTGGAAACATGCCATGTATGAAAAAGCATGACCTTGGACTGCACATGGGAAGGAATGTGCCCACCTCTAGCATAACAGGTTCACCAGCACAAACATGCATAGGTCCCCCAGTAATACCCCCATGCTCCTTTGTTCCAGGACAAAGGCACTTCTCCAGTGCTCTACTTACTTGTTCGAGTAATGACCCTTCCTCACTCTCCTCTCCTAGCTGTGTTTATGGCTTTGACTCCCTAAGGTGTGAAACCCCCTGATTGGTTAACAAGTTTCCTAAGTTAGAAAAATAACAGGGATCTAGTCAAGGTGGATTGATGGGGCTTTTCAGTATTTTTTAGCCCCATCCAGGAGACAAACCTACCATTATGGATCCTCCTGGGCAGATGAGGAAAGGAGTGTTGGAGGAAGACCTCTGCAGCCTGCAGGCTAAGGCCTACTGCATGCCCAAAGTGACTCAGCTCACTCTCTTGTCAATCACTCAAGCTGGCTGCACTGCCTGCCCTCCTGTAAATCAGCATCCTTTGAAGGCCACAGGACTGGGATTAGGTACACCTGCCATTCTTGCCTTTGTCCTGGAGGTGGCCACGGAACCCTGGCAGCTGGTGGTAGAAGTGGTTCATGACACCCTCCCCTGGGCTGACCCCATGGGCCTTCGTCCCAGATGCTTTAAGCCCCTCCAAGTCCTTGATCACCAAGCCTGGGTCTGCCAAACAGTGCCCCTCAGATACCCATCCCCTCATCAACCATGCAATCAGCCTGGCATTGGGGGCACACCCCTGGGAGCACACACCGTAACTTACTGATCAGGCTAGCAGGATTGGTGGAATGGTACCTCTGGAAAGTGTCACCTTATCAAAAGGACCACTGGAGGGGTAGGGGCTGGGCCTCAGCTGACAAGTCATGTCCACCTTCCAAAACGTAGCCTCTTACTCTGCACAAACCTGACCATGTACTGGAGCCTGAGAGTCAGGAATGATTAAGAACTATCAGTCTGTGCAGAACCAGAAGAACAAGGACAACCCTAGAAACCTCCCACCTGTGCCTTCCTGTGGGTGACTTGACATGAATCTGGAGGAAAGGGCCACAAATGTCTAGCCCTGTGATGGCCTTGCCCTGGAGCGGTGACCCTATGGCTCCAGGCACTCCTCACATCTGCACAGGCTCTGGCTGTAAGGGTGGGGGACCACAGAACCCCTCACTGGCCATAGGGCGCCCCCTCCCAGCACCCATAGCGGTTCTCACACATGGCCTCTAGGGCCTACCCATCCCTGTCCACCTTAGAGCCTTCCCTATCTGCTGCTCCACGGGGTCAATCTGAGGCAACGCCAGTCTTTCATCGTGGCCGCAGGGGAGGGTCCCATGTACCCAGGTAGCCCTCAAGTGTGTGGAGAGGAGGGCTGCAGAGGTCCAGGGAAGAAGCTGCAGTGTCCCAGCTCCTGAGCTGTGTACCCTGGACCTGGGCTGCATGGAGTCTCTGCTGCAGAGAGCTTAAAGCTCACTCTGTAGCCTGTTCAGCATCACCATATGCTAGGCCATTGGTCCTAGCACCAGACATCCAGGCCAGGGAAAGGGGAAGGCAGGGCTGGACAGGGGATGTGGCATCAAGTGCTCCCAGTGCTTATGGCAGGACTCCAAACCCAAGGTCCACCCAGAGAGCACCTGCCTAGGGAGGCAAGTGCAGGCATCTGTGCAGGGCTCAGGTCCTCCAGGGCTGCCAGGTGTGCCTCCCAGGAGAACCTGGCTGGCAGAGCGACCTCACCAAGTACTTGTTGTGCTGAATTGTACAGTTGGGTGGGAATTCCTCAGGTGGAGAATGGGCCCTGGTTCCAGGCAGAGGTAGGTGTGTGTGTGTGTGTGTGTGTGTGTGTGTGCGCGCGCGCACAGCACATGCTAGGCCCACATGTAGCCTTTTTGGCCTAATGTGTGAAATTCATAGGGGTGAACCCCAGAATGTGAGGCACATTGCTGCACTTCTAGAACACTCTCTATTGGAATGCATGCAGCTCCGCTGTCTTGGTGCCCCGCTGCAGAGGGTCCTGAACACACTGCCCCAGGAGGAACATTTTGGAAGCAGAGTTTCAGTTCCTTGAGGGCAGGAATACCATCAATCCTCATGATCCCTGCATCCAGCAACTAGAGATGTCCTCACACAAAAGCAGATGCTCAGTGAATGTTTGTTGACTGAATAACTGATGTAACAAAAGAAGCAGGCCTAGAAACCTAGAACAAATCTCAAATTCAACCTTCACACAGGAAATCTTGAATTTGTGGTAGTGAAATGGGTGTGAGAAGGGAAGAAGTACTGCTGTGAATTCCTCTGTGAAGAGAAACTCTGGGGTATGTCAAGAACTGTATGAATGGGCACAGCAGAAGAAAAAAACAGCATCTCCATCCTGAACCTTGCCAACAGGCATGATAGGCTATGCCACCTGAAAACAAGGTGAACTGCTCTCAAGGCAACTGGGAGGTAGGGGTATGTAGCTGCAATCTGGCTAAGTAGCAGAAAGGTTCCTCCCTGTCCACAATGATTACCAGCTGCAGTCAATCACATTGCATAGGCCCGGCCCAGAGCTGGAAGCATGGGGGAGGTCAGCTTGAAGGCAGGGCCCTCTGAGGAGTGACACCCATTCAGAGTTCAGCAAGCAGGTCAGAAGAGGTGACTCTTGCTGACATCACCCAGCTCCCAGATACAGCCTTGCCTCAGGTCATCTGCCATTGGACTTCTTAGTTTCTCAGATCATTCTCCCTGCTTTCTTTGCTGGCTGGTCTGTGACAATTTAAAATCATTTCTGTCACTTTCCAGCCAAAGAGTGCTGTAGTTTCTACCAGCTCGCTAAACAGAGAATCCTGGAACTACAAGAGCTTGTACTTGGGCTATCTTCCAAAAGGAACTTCCTAATAGCACTTTAAAGCTCCTAAGTGGATGTCCACTGGATTCTAATTGGAGAATCCAACACATTCAAGCAATATCTGTGATGGGATGACTACTGGCTGGCCTGTTCATGTTGTCAATGTGACTCCCCAGGGGGTTAACCCTGTTCAGCTACCAGCTCACATAGCCACTTTAAAGAACGTAAAACTGAGGTTCACGCCCGTAATCCCAGGGGCTGGGAAAGGGGTGCTGAGGCAGGAAGATCACAAGTTCAAAGCCAGCTTAGTGAGACCCCATCTCTAAATAAAATACAAAATAGGGCTGGGGATGTGGCTCAGTGGGCGAGTGCCCCTGAGTTCAATCCCTGGTATCAAACAAACAAACAAACAAACAAAAATGCCCTGAGGTTCAGAGAAGGAACGAAAGAGGCCAGAGCCAGCAGGTGTATGTCAGGACTATAAACCCAGCTTGCGTTCTGCAAATCCAAGTGCTGTGGGAGTGTCTGTTGGATGGGGACTCAGGTGTCTGGCCCACTCCCCACACTGTGGATGTCTAAGCCTGTAGGCACCATGGAGCTTGGTTGAGATGCTCAAATGCATCCACACTGAAGGGAGGCGGGAAGAGATGTGAGTCTCTGCATGACATCCCTTCACACCCAGCCTCCCTTTGCCTCCCTTTTCTTGACAATGACAATCATGCTCATGACACCACTGGGCAGGCAGAGCCTTCATCCTTTAGCAGACGTTTGGACATCCCCTCCCTCTGGGTCCTGTGGACTCAGTGCCCCACTGGCATGCCAGGGCCTTGGGAAGGGGAGAACCCTCCCCGTCCTCCCACATCTCCCTTGACATTCAGCTCCTGCATCCCCTTCCCTGCAAGGTAGCTTCCTCAGTTGCTTCAGGAGACACCAAGGGGCCCCTGCAGGGATGAAGGGGTGAGATCTGACAGCAGAGAAGCTCCCGTGACCAAAGAGGACCAAAGAGGCAGTTTTCAGGCTGACAAGGCTGGAGAAGCCTCTGGAGTCTAGATCCAGTCATTGGGCCACAGGGGGACCCAGAGGCTGTGGAGAGTTGGAGGCTTCTGGCCATAGGAGAGTGCAGCAAGGCTCTGAGATGAACTGCAGAGACAGTGTGTGCAGATTCCAGAGCACTCAGGAAAACAGGCAGAGCCCTAACCCCCAGGTCCACACAAACCCCATGGCACAGGCCAATAGTCAGTGCTAGTCAGGCAGATGAACTAATGAGCTGCTTCAATATGTGAGGGCAGGGAAAGGGACAGTGCCTGAGTCTGCTAGGGAACTATTTATTCCTAAACCATTTGTAATTAAGTTTGTTGTTTGTTTTTTGGTACCAGGGATTGAACCCATGATGCTTAATCACCAAGCCACATGCCCAGCCTTTTAAAAATATTTTATTAGAGACAAGGTCTCGCTGAGTTGCTCAGGGCCTCACTAAGTTGCTGAGGCTGGGTTTGAACTTGTGATCCTCCTGCCTCAGCCTCCCACGTCACTGGGATTACAAGCATGCACCACTGCAGTCAGCTGTAATTGAGTTTTGAAGGCTGCATCTGGTAGGAATGTGTTGGCTTAAAACCTTCTAACAGTGGCTTAGTCTGCAAAACCATCTGAAGTATGGTATAAATGAGGAGGTGAGTGAAGGGAGGTCCAAGATGGGCAGTTCTGTGGATGGTCAGGTGGCCCAACAATATTCTCAGTGGCCCAGATGCCACGCACTTCTGCCTCATTAACAGGACATTAGTGTCACTGTCTCATGATTGCACTGTGGCTGACTCCACTTCAACCATCACATCAAGAGGCTCCTCCATACTTACCACTTCTTTCTTTTCAGAAGGGCCTATCACACAAGCCCCTGTAGATTCCTCTAATTGTCCAGAACTGAATCACAAACATCTTGCCAAACCAATCTCCAGCCAGAAGGAAAGAGATGGCCATGACCCACTTGGGCTAAGCCTGATTCCTCCACATTGACCTTCCACAGCAAGAAGTGAGCAGGAGGCCAAGGCTACTGTGTGAGCTCCAAACCTCCCTGTCCTGAGGAGTCCTGGACAAATTGCTGGTGTCGGAGACCAGCTCCAACAGGGGGTCTCAGGAGACGAATGGATGGTGAGGAGTCGGCGAAAGAGGGGTGGAGAAACAACACAGACACCAAAGTGAAGGTGTTGATCCCAATCTTTACTTGTGAAGCTGATCATATATACTTTTCATTTTGGCAGGCTCACAGTACTTTGTGGTTACAACACAGAAATCATTATTCAAAGAAACAAAATATTACGTAGCTACAATTAGAATAGAAGAATATATCTTGGCTTATGCATAAGCAAGCATTTGTACTTTCAGTTCGCGTTTTGCTTTGAGCTGTTTCTGCTTAGTTAACGTTTAATAATAGTTAGAAATGTCCCAAACTATTGGCCTATACCTTGACTATTCTTTCTTGACTTACTGAATGGAACCGGTGCCATGGTTATGGCAAGTGGTTGACTTGTTATTAATTTTAATCAAACAAGAGTAAGAGCACAAACCATTGTGCACAGGAACAAGAACAAGTTGCCCAGTACCAAGCACTAATCTGTCTTCTTAACATTAATTTTTCTTCTCTAGATTTTAATTTAATTTCTCAAAAACTTCCTTGACAGGAATGCAGGGAGTTTTTCATTAGACATTAACAATTTACACTCCACAGCTGAATCATTGCATTTAGAGCAAACAGATCTATTCTTTAGAAGTAGTTGCATTAATTGGGAAAGTCATGTTTTTTCCTTCATACTTAATGGTCATATGAGAAATCGCAACTATACTTATTAAAGGAATACAAAAACAAATTAGCCCATTCCCAGAAACATACTGCGCTCCTCCAGAGAATGGACGCCTTGCGCCATCCACCTCAGTAGGGCCTTGCCATTGCCTGAGTCAGGGGAGGGGCGCAGCATGCTGGTGTTCAAAAGATTCAGATGGAGACTGATGGAGGGATGCTGTGTATGAACATGTAGAGATGCAGGGAGCCCCTGGTGCCCAGGGATTACAGGTCACTCCTAATTGGGGCTAGAGCATAGGTGGGGAGTGGAGAGCAGGGTTCCCATGGCATTCTGTCCTGGAGTGGAGCTAATGCGGATGTTGAGCAATAATGTAAGGACATGAAGTCAAGGGACATTGCCAGACGGTGGTGGGGGGCGGGGGCTCATATCCTTTAAAGGCTGAGCAAACCTGATCTGTGGCAAGCAAATGTCTCTAGTACACTCCAGAAGACTTGGCACGAACACTTGAGCCCACTGAGAAGAGGGTGAACTGGACCTTCCTGGTGATTTGCTGTGGTTTCCTCCTGTCTCTGAATATAAGAACGAACACACGGGGCTGGGGATGTGGCTCAAGTGGTAGCGCGCTCGCATGCCATGCGTTCGGCCCGAGTTCGATCCTCAGCACCACATACAAACAAAGATGTTGTGTCTGCCGAGAACTGAAAAATAAATATTAAAAAAAATTCTCTCTCTCTCTCTCTCTCTCTCTCCTCTTTCTTTAAAAAAAAAAAGAACGAACACACACACACACACACACACACACACTCTATC
>NW_026000016.1:14550525-14579380 GCF_001458135.2 Marmota marmota marmota | reverse complement strand
TCTCTCTCTCTCTCTCTCTCCTCTTCCATTTTAAAAAAAAAAGAACGAAACACACACACACACACACACACACACACTCTATCTATCTATCTATCTATCTCTATCTCTACCTCTATTTCTCCCTCTCTCATCCAGTGCATCAGATGGCTCCAGTGTCGTCTCTATGATGCTGGGACCTCACGGGTCCCCCTGGCCTTAGCCCTGTCTTCAGACCTCACAGCCTGGGTGTCTGATACAGCCATCACTTTGTGCTTCCCACACGGTGCCTCACTGGAGGGAGGAACCCTGAAGGTACCTGTGCTCCAGCTTGTGGAGGAGAAACTGAGGCCGGAGGGGAGAGAGAGAACTGGGGGTATGGCACAGGGTTTGAACCCAGGGCCACTCTCTCCCTAATCTACCTGCCCCTAGTCCAGGAATAAGGAGGATAAGGAGGTGCTGGGGGACCCTCTAGGTGAGCTTATTCTGCCCAGGAAGCTGTGTGGACTCCATCAGCTCAGGAGGAACCAAGCTGCTGGTGAGGGAAGCACCAGGCGTGAGGTAGGACACATAGCCAGTAGGGCAGGACAGGTCTGTGGACGTCCACCAAACTCCAAGCCCTGGTTCCCATTCTGCAGGGTTTGCAATGTAGCACAGCACACTTCAAGCCCATGAAGGTTGCTGTGAAAGAATCAGTGCCCTTTGTGACTTTTGAGGGCCACCCCTGCACTCCATGGGCAGGTTGTGTGCTAACAGAGGGGGATTCTGTCACCTGAGGTGGGATGAGAGAGGGGCTCCTCCCAGGGTGATGCTTACCCAGACAGCTGGGAAAGAGTGTGAACCCACACACACATCCCTAGTCATGACCTTGGAACCTCCTCCTCCCCCTAGTAGATCAAGTATAACACCCTATGTCTGCCAGGACCACACGCCATAGTGTGAACACATGAGCAGGGCTTCTGTGGGCAAGGGCCTTATAGTCCAGGCCTGGCCAGTAGCTGGGTCAGTGACCACCAGACCCAGACAATGGCCTCCTGGAATTCAGGGATGCCCAGGCTCATGTTTGGCTAACTCTGGCCTTAAAGGTGCCTTCCTTTATTAAATGACACATCTAATAGTTGAGTCCCTCCCCAGCCCTCATCTTCTGAGCTTTCTTTTCTCTCTGGGACCCAGTTGTTAGAATCACAAGAAGATTATATAATAAGGGGAAAAGATCTCAAGCGCCACAGTCACAGCAGCAACTGGAATCATAAGCCAGAATGATTCTTCCATAAATTCAGTAAAGCAATAAAAGAATTAAAGGAATCCCCATTCTTGGGAAGACTGGGGATGTCAGGGTGCAGAGAGTTTAGAGATCAGAGTCACTGACTGAAAAAAACAATAAGTACGCTACACAATATCCATGTATGGGAAAGAAGTCACTATCTCTCTCCCAGTGGCCTGGGTGGAGAACAGCAGAAGGAACCTGCAGCTCAGGGGTCGATAGCTAGGGGAGCAATTACTAGCAGACCTAAGTCTGGCTTGAAAAACAAGTCAGGCAAACCCAAGCTGTGTGACAGAGGGTGTGCCTGAGTGACCAGGAAAAAATCAAGCATGGAGGTTTAAAAAAAAAAGAATCACAAGAAGATGCCTTCAAGGGCATAAATACTGTTCCTCCAGGTGTCAACCTCACTAGATGAGCCCACCCCTTCCTGTTGCTGGATACTTCCCAGCAGGTGATCAGGACTCTTTACTACAATTCTGAGGGTAAAACACACAGAAGAGGCAGGTTCTGAGAGACACCCAATGGGCAAGGTGACAGGAATGCCTCAGCCACAAAATCTCAGTCTGCTGAAATTTCAGGCAGCAAGGACAACTGCAGCCAAAGGTGGGGACCTCAGGAGACACATCAGGGCACCTGAATATGTTAGTCCACCCACCTCTGATTTGGTGTTGCCTGGAGCCTTGGCTACATAAAGGAACCCAAGTGTGGAAGTGGAGGGACACCAGGCCTAGAGATGCAGCAATCAGAGTGACCACTGAAATCTGAGCATTGGGGATCAAACCTGGCTCAACCACATGGCAAACGAACAAAAGCAAAATGAGCCTCTGTAAATTGGAGTACTAAATCCTCCCTCAGAAGTTTGGCGGCAAAGAATTAGAATAAAAGAGATGACACCAGGAAAGCCCTGGAGATGCCTGACTAGAGATGTGAGCCCCACACTGGACAACTTATTGCTCCTGTTACCAACACTAATTCTAGATAAGAGGTCCCACACTTTTGCTGTAAAGAGTTAGAATATGTCAGGCTTTGAAGGACACATAGTCTCTGTCCCCACCACTGGACTTGGTTTTCCTAGGGTAACGCCACTAGAGAACACAGGTGCATGAGCTCACAGGTTGTGTTCCTACCAACCTGCTCTTGATATTGGAATGCAAAATGTCTACACCTGTTCCAGATGGTGCATGGGTGGAAGAGGGGTGATTTTCTGAATTTAGAAGGCAGGTGGCCCCTGCTCTGCCATACATACTTTCCAGCCTAAGTGGGATAGTAAAATTGGCACATGCTGTCCCTAGAGGGCTTTGAAGTAAACAGAAGTGAGAATGTGTTCTGTTCCTTGCTGGAAAGATCTAGAGAGAATTCTCCTTAGTTGAGAAACCTCAGGATTTATTTCCTCATGCCTGTAGTCTGGGATGGCTGCCTACCAGATACAAGTCAGTTGGTGGGTGTTTGCTGCAATTTGAGTCTGAAATGAACCACAAGTTCCTGGTGTTCAAGGCATCCTCAGTCTGTGGTGCTATTGGGAGGTGTAACATTTAGGCCTAATGGAAGGAAGGAATATCACTGGGGGCATGGCCCTGAAGGGGATATGGGACTTTGGTCCTTTTCAGTCTCTACTTTTCCTATACATTCACCATGAAGTGAGCAGTTTACTCCAAAAAGTGCTTCTGCCACAATGGCAGTGCCATCACAGGTCCAAAACCACACGGCTAAGCCACTATGAGACCATAGGCCCAAATCAGCCTGTACCCCTTGTAAATTGGTTCCCTAAGGTCATGGGCACAGTGAGGGAAAGCTGAAGAACACAGTGCTCCCAGGGAGGAAAGGATGATGCTACTGGGAGACAAAAAGATACCTGCACCTCACCCCTTTAACATCCCCTTCCACTCCCAGCCCCACTCACCAGGGGCCACATTACATGAGAGTCTGTCCATAGGATAAATTCCACTGAGAAGTTTATCATGGTGAGACCAGCTGAAAATCACACCCCAGAGAATGCTGTTCATGAGATGCACTGGCAAAACTCCAGTAGAAATTCAGCCCCAGCACTGAGTCTCTTAGGCAGGAGGAGCTGACATGTCAGGGACTTGGAGGAACAAAGCAAGGTTTCCAGTTGATATAGGAGGAGTCCCAGGAAGCTATATCCATTTTAGTTTCTTCATATCTATTGTGAAATGATGCTCCAGAGAAAAGGTACCATATATATTGAACTTAGAGCAGCATGCAAGGGCCACACAAGTACAGGCTCAGTGGCTCCAGTCCAAACTGTGTGTGTGTGGGGGGGGGGGGTAATGCATCTATGGTTCAGCAAAACCACATTGAAACTCAAAGAAAGAAGTCTCCATTTTGGTTTCCCACTAGTCGCGATGCCAGAGACATTGCACCTGATTTGAGCAGAAAAGAATACCTCTTACATATCCACCTAGCAAGGATTCACACCAAGTATGAAAGTCCATATGGTGCAGTTGCTGTGAGCCCAGCAATCCTCTACACTGCTCTTGGATAAATATTTCCATATGGCACCACTACTCTGGAGCATCATTTTACAGTAGATATGAAGAAACTGAAAAATTACATAGCATTTACCCAGTAAGTCTGCCTCTGGCATATTGCCCAGATAATAGCCAGAGATGTTGACAAAAACTTATGTGTTCACTCCAGCATGACTTACACTGGCCTAAGTAGAAAACAGCTTAAGTGTCCAATCAACAGGGAACAGTAAAAAAAGCAGAGGTGCTATCCAAGACATCTCCTATGACGTTAAACTTCATCTACTGAAAGGCGTTTGGCTGCCTGGGAAAAGGTGAAGCTTTCTGCTGAGGCCTAGCAGGGTTTGTAGACCCCAAGTACTCTGCTGGTTTTCACACTCCCAGTGACATGTTTCCTCAGCTGCCCATCTGTACAGCCAGCCTATTGGTCCCTGCCAAGAAGAGACAGCAGAGGGATGGAATGGTGGAGTGGAAGGTGGGTTGGAGTGTGGGTGGCAAGCATGGCCCATGGCCACATTGAGCCTGCCATAAAGGTGTGGCAAGCCTGAGGTATAGTGTGCCAGTGCCAAGCCAGGACAATCCAACCCATAACCATACAGAAACACGGATTGCACACAGTGGCATGTCCACTGCGGAATCACACTCTGCACCACACCTCACCCCACAACCTCAAACCTCCTACTTTCTGACCTTCCATGAAAAAATGAAAGTGAAGCAGACTTGAATGAAATTTGGGAATCAACAATGGACCAATAGCATTAGTATGTTTCCAAGCCCTAAGTCATATAAATTTGGCCCAGCAATTTAGTACATTTCCAAATCATAAGTAGCATAAATTTGGACCAATAGTAGTGATCCAAGTTCTATCTAAACCGCTAGATGAGCACACTCAGAAGGAAAAAAAAATCTGCTATCATGTCCCCTCTTGCACTGCAACGGTTCTGTTCCTGTTTTTCGATAAATCCTCCTCTTAAACTCACTCATCCTGGTCTGTGGATTTCATTCTTCAAATTCACAGGACAAGATCCCAGAAAGGATCCAGAAAAAAGAAATTGATGGTGAGCTGTTGGGGTCTGTTGCAACACTGGAGAACATGGCCTACATTAAGAGCTGCAGCCCTTCTTGGCTGCAGAGGCCTTGAAGCTTGTGCAAAACCCACCTGCCAGCAGAAACAGTGAATTCAGTTTCAATTCAAAACTCCAAAACTTTTATCTTTTGGTGCCCAGCATTGGGAATTTTTGAAAGGGTGAGAAAACTTCCTTTTTTCCCCAGAGTTCTATATGTTTTTTAGAAGCATCTCTATGAAAAATATCAGGCACCTGTTGACCCATGAAAAACAGACAGAATAGCCATCGGTTTGAAGGCACAGGTGACAGGCTTACTGGAGGAGGTTTGCTCAATCCCCTTCATCCCTGGTCAAGATCTTCTTCAGCTTCTCACTCTAGAACACAAACCAGGTCAACAAATTAGTTCAAGCTTCTTCCTTTCATTTTCAGATTGATGTGGCCCAATGATGGAGGGTGTCCTCACCCAATGTATCTTGGATCTTAAGACAAGGTGTTAGTCTGATCCAAGGACTTTGGGAAAGAGGTGACTCACTAATCTCCTGAGTGTGAGCCAAGCGTTCTCTGTATCTTTCTACACTCTCTTCTCATACATACTGCAAAACCATGCAGACACAGCTTTATTTTACCCCCTCTGAATCCCAATTGTTTCTATAAGACCCATAATAAGGTTACGGAAAATTTTTAAGTCCTTGAGCACCTTTTGGGACCCAAATATCATGTTGTGTCTGGTGACCCACAATGAAAGCCCCATTCCCTAGGATCCCAAATCCTGCCAGTTTTCCTTTGGATATTTGTAAACCCATCAAAGAAAAAACAAATACAGTTGAAACAAAGACCCTTGAGCAATTTAAGTTTAAATATTTACAACAAATAAAACAACATTTCAGTGGCAACTAACAATGAGTATCATGGCAAATATTTCAGAAAAGACTAAGAACATTTATGGAGCACATGACCCTGGGGTAATGTCCCTCCTCTTAGCATAATAATTGAGTTTCTCCATTACATACAACCCTGTCTATAGTGCCTCCATAATTAAGGGTAAACAGTAAAGAAAAAAATAGGGTTTCTCCTTTTGAGAGAGAAATCACACAAAGCAAGCAAATTTGGGATCATGCATTGGTAAGAGCGACTAATCCAACCAACCCAAAGGATCACAGGAGTTAAAGGAAACTTTGAA
This sequence comes from Marmota marmota marmota, assembly GCF_001458135.2. Taxonomy (NCBI): domain Eukaryota; kingdom Metazoa; phylum Chordata; class Mammalia; order Rodentia; family Sciuridae; genus Marmota; species Marmota marmota. The sequence continues at coordinate 14,573,407 of NW_026000016.1, read as the reverse complement.
TAGTAGGAAGACCTTGACTATCGTTCCCCTGTCAATGCTACTTTACAGCCTTAAGTAGCCAGATTAGTCATTGCCCTTTTCCCTTAATGCCAGTTAGGGCTACTTCTTCTGAGAGGGGAGTGACATGGTTCCCAAGCTGTGAAACCATGCAGCCGGCCCACTGGATGAGAGGCCTGCAGCTTGTGCAGACCCAACTTGCAAGCAGAAGTAGTGAATTCAGTTTCATCTCAAACCTCCAGATTGACCAGCAACCTCTTTCTAGCCTCTCCACCTTAGGGAGACAACAGAAGGGCTGTCACTCCAGTTCTTCAAGTCAATAATTCATAAGGATTAGGAGTCCCCCAAGCCTTCCCATTGATCTCCTGTGACAGCCGCTCCCTCTGTGAGTCCTGCAGGGGCTGTCTTCCAGCCATTACCTCTGGGCCACCCCACCCCATCCTTGCCTCTCTCCTCCCATGTATATAACCCTTTATTTCTATGAAACCTCTTCTCCCTCTACTACTCCCTTTCTTTGCCCTCCTCCTCCTCTTCCTGATCATCTCCCTCCTTTACCCCCACCCACCCATTGGCTCCCTTTATACTCTGCTCTTTCCCTCTCCTGAAGGGCTTCACTTCCACTTTCCCTCATGTTTCTGCTTTCTCCCTCTTCATTTCCCACTTCTCACTCTACTGCCCCTCTCTCTTCACCTCCCCTCACTTTTTCCTTCTCTCCCTCTTTCCTCTCCTGACACTCCCATGGCCTCCCCAGAATCTAGTCTGTAAGATTTCTCCTCTCTTGGGGATGACTCTGAGTATCCTCCTACTGGGAGTATTTACGCTCTCAATCCAGACCTGTAGAAAGTTTTGTTCCAAGTCCGTAAGTCTGTATTCATGATTGCCTTTTAAAGACTGCATCCTGTCTATACTCAGAATATTCAATTCCTTTTTCTTCCAAATCAAAATGATCAGTGTCCAGAGGACAGTAGCATTTATCTTATATCCTGATACTGTCACATAATGCTCTGTTCTCTAAGGCACCATAGGCCAAGTAATTCACATCTAGGGGGGTGAGAGGAATGTCACCTTCATCATTTTTTCACCATAGGGTCTTCATCATGTTTCTCCTCAAAAACCCGACAAACCAGAAGGTAGTGTGTTGAAATATTCAAAGTGATAGGCAACTTTCAGCCTAGAATTCTATTGTCAAGCAAAGTGTCCTTCCCATAGTAGAGGGAAACAGAAGTGTTGCCAAGTGCTTTAGCCCTGTCATGATGCTGTGTGAAATATATAAGTCTGGGTGATTTAAAGTATATAATATATATATATATATATATATATATATACACACACACACACACATGTATGTGTGTGTGTGTGTGTGTTATTTTACTTGTCAGTGGAACTTTATTTTATTTATTTATATGCGGTGCTGAGAATTGAAACCAGTGCCTCACACATGCTAGCAAGAATTCTACCACTGAGCCACAACCCCAGCCCCAGTCAGGGTGATTTTTAACAATGGAAATTGATTTCTCAAAGTGGTGGGTTCTGAGGAGTCTGACAAGTCCAAAGTCAAGGTGTCAGGAGATGAATATGTGGAGAGGGCTCGCTTTCTCTGTCTGACATGGGGCCTTGTTGCTGTCCTTAATGTAGCAAAGGAGACAGAAGGACTGAACCCACTCCCTCAAGCCTACCCCTTTCTTTGTTCCTTCCCCTTTTCCTTTAAATTATTAATGGTACTGGGGCTTAAGACATCCTGGCAAGTTTGTAGAGAATTGTATTAGGTTGCTCTAGAGAAATGGAACCAACAGAAGGTATGATTATAAAAAGAGTATTATTAAATAGATTTGTGGATAGTCCACAAGGCTGTCTGCAGGTTGGAGAGCTGGAGGAACCAGTAGCTGCTGAAGCCTCAGAACAAGAGAGATCTTGAACTATCCTAGTTCAAGACTGAAGGTTTCTGGAAACTCCCTAAAAAGTCATTAGTCTGCTTTGTAAGAGTGAAGGAGAGAGAGTCTTGAGAGAACGACCAGACAAGGCTCATCATCGGAGAAAATACCCGTTTATTGAGGAACAGCTTTGCACATTTATAGAGCTGGGGATGGTTCAACAAAGCAGGGTATTGGCACGGGGCGCTTTCTGATTGGTGAGTAAGGATCATGAGGGTCAGCAGGGCTCACCATTGGGCAGCTCTTCCTGCTGTCTCGGGGCATGGGGAAGTTAGTACTGGAAGAGAAGTGCGGTCAGCACCATCTTTGGAGCTGGGGTGACTACCAACAAGTCTGAGGTCCTCAGGCAATTGCAGAAACAATCAAGAACCCATTCCAGAAGAATTGAGTTTGCATCTGCTGTTGCTTTCTTGTTCTTCCAGCCTTTATTCCATCCTAGCTTACAATTTATTGGATGGTGCTGTGCACACTAAGGGAGTATATCCACTTTAGTTCACTACCCCACATGCCAATCATCCTAGAAACACCCAGAAGCCTCTTAATCTTTGACAACTCTTAATCCAATCAAATTAACAATTCAAATTAACCATTACAACCACTGAGCTCCATCCCAGCTCTTTCTATTACATTTTGAGACTGGGTCTCACTGAGTTACCCAGACTGGCCTTGAGATCGTATTCTATTGCCTCAGTCTCCAGAGTAGCTGGGATTGAGGCTGGGGAGCAAAGGGTAGTCCATGTAGGTAATAAATAATTGAGTCAGTTTGGGACTATGGGGGCTGGTTCAAAACAAAAGGGAATAAAATGCTAATACCTCTGAATCCCTTCCCCCTCCTCCTCAATCTGTTGCCAAGGTTACCTGCTTTCAGAGAATTATTCCTTTCTATAACCAGGTGTTAACTAATGCTTCCCCTACCACTCCCTTCATGCCTGTACCCCTGGGTGGCTTTTTTTCCACCCTTGGATCTCTCCACATTTTGGTTCACATGGGCAGGATGCAGGGAGGAAAGAGCATGAAAACAGAAAATCTAAAGTGTACAAAAGGGGCAGGACACCCCCATTTCCTCAGACACCCAGCTCTGGGTCCCCTTCTCTTTGTAGAAGTCTATCTCTGTTCTATCCTTTAAATAAAACTTGCTTTCTTCACTGTCTCAGCATTTCTCAGGTGTTCAATATTTATACCAGGGAACAGGATTTGGCCCTGATTCTCATCACTAGTATCAGTATTATAGATGTGCATCACAATTCCTGGCTTAATAAACGTGCTCATATCTGTGTGAGCATGTGTGTGTGTGTGTGTGTGTGTGTGTGTGTGTGTGTGTGTTTTCCTGGGGACCAATTCACAGCCTCATGCATGCTACATAAGGACTCTTTTCTAAAGGCACACATCTGTTCATAATGTCTGAGCCTCATGGCCTGACCACCTTGTCAGGCCCATGTCTCCCAATACTGTTACATTTGGCTTGATCTTTCAACAGGAGCTTTGGAGGGACACACACAATGGAATTACAACATTGGATAAACAAGGGCTAAGGGACTTGGTCACCAGTGGACACGTGGGGATTTCTTTGAGTTGAACTGAAAGACATTCAATAGAATTTTACAGCTGGATAAAGACAGAAAGTTCTTTGGTAAAGGCAAATTCATGACCACTATAAAAACTAGTGCTACTTTGGTTTTCTACATGACTAAAGAAACTAATGAAGCAAAAAAATAACTCCAATTATTAGTCTATGTTACTGAGCACATGATGCATGCACATGGAACATTGTGACATTCATAACTGAGAGGGGATAGGGTGGAGCTGCTTACTACAGTATTTAGAATCTTATGGAACTCACACTTCTCTTGATCCACATAAATAAGATCACTTTTGCATGTCAAACGGAACTCCATGGGAACCACAAAGAAATACATAATGTACATGATGAGAATGAGACAGATGGGAATTCAAATGTTTTACCACAAAAATCAGCTATGCAGGAAAGAAGATAAGCATGTAGGAATTTAGGGACAAAAGAACTATAGGAAGCAAACAACGAAAAGACACAAAGACTCCTCCCTTATTAGGATGTGTTTTAAGTGAAAATACATGAAACTCCCCCATCCAAAGACAGGGAGCAGCATAAGTAAAAGAAAACAGGATCAAATTTCTCTCTAAATGAACTAGCAGAGGAGGTACCTCCAGCCCCCGCTGGATCTATGAGCATGTCTAGACAGAGTGCTTAGCAGAGACAAAGGTTGTGGACATAAATGAGCCTAGAGGGAGGAGGTACAAGAAGGCCTAAGTGTATGAACCCACAAAAAGGTCAGGAACACATGGGAAGCCAAGTACAGGTCAGATCAAGGTCAAATTGAAACCTGGGTAGTTCTATTTCCCTTTTGTAGGGGAGGAAACTGAGGCCCAGGATAGGTGAGCCGTCTTGTTCAGTCCTTCTTTCACACCCTGAGTTCAGAGACCTCACTCCCCAATACACAGTACTAGGCCAAACTGACACATACATGGAGCTACCTGCCTCCTAGTTATTTATTGAAGATGATGATTGCAATACGCATAGATATTCAGACAGGCTGCTTCAATATAACTAGTAATTCAGTGCAGTCCACCTTCAAGTACATCAGTAGGCTGCCTACTCCACCAAATACCCCGGCCTATTGTCTAAAGAATCACCAGAGGGCATCTCTAAAGCACCTAGTCAGATGGTTGTTTGGGTCATCTTGAATTTGACTTGAGTCTGATTCCTGTTTCTACCTCCTGTGTTAGGAAAGAAACAAGGCCCTCCATAATGCCCCAGACAGAGTCTGAACCTGAGTGAGTAGAAAGCACGCATGGGAGCACTCTCCAAGCTGGACTAGCACATCATGTTCTAGACACCATGGTTTACCTCAGACCCTCTGTCGACATTTGTAGAGCTGAGTCTCCTGAAACTAAGGTGATGGAGAACAAAGAAGAGCAGGAGGAAATGAATGCTAATTGAATATTACCACATGTCACATGCTGTCTCATGATCTGCCTCATTTACATAGTCCATTGGCTGTGAGGCTAAAATCTTGGCTCCCATTTTGTCATGAAGCAGAAATTCGCTTTATCTCATGGGTTGGTGTGCCCTTGGGGGTTAGGACATAGAAACAAACACAGCAGGTGCTCAATAAAGACTCTTGAAAGATAATGAACTGTGAGGCTTGTGGAGTTTAGTGTCATATCCAGTTTGCACAACAACATTGAGGGTAAGTGGAAGAAATGGATCTGAATTGAGAACCATTTGACCCCAGTGCCTGCAATGAATCTACATTCTTAGCAAAGTATGCATGCTTCCTGCTATGGTTTGGATATTAAAGGTCCCCTGATAGCTTATACTTTGCACTGGGACAATAGGAAAGCTCCTTTGAGGACCTCTCAATAACTAGCCACACACTCTATCCCACTCAAACATAAAAGTATAAGCTCATTTGAAAGACAGTTTCAGGAAAGCGCCCCAGGGCACCCTGTTTGCACAGGGCTCTGTAGAGAATTGTTGCCCCAGAATTTTCTTCCCATGTTCCAGGTATCTAGACACTTGAGGCAGCTGTAGGCACATTCAAGTTGTGGGTGGGTATTGCTCCCATGGTGGCAGGCCATAATGTCCTCTCCATGGTGCTTTTTTAATAGGTATATACAAAGCAAAAGTTATAGAATCCCACAAATTTCCACCAAAGATGTCAAAGGAAAGCCAAAGAGGAGACTCAGTGCATGACATAGTGAGAGCCCATGCATACAACCTACAAGTGGGCAATGTGAGAAACTGTGAAATGAAGGGTGAGCAGCAGTGGAGATCTCAGGAAGTTAAAGATGTCAGGAATGTGAAAGTGTGCCAAGGAAAGCTGAAAGCAGTGAACAGTGGTGTTGCAAGGTAATTGGGATGGCACACTGTAAAAGCATGCCATTGTGTGACAGGGATGCTGAACATGGACTTACATAAATTGATGTTTGACCCACTTGGTTCTGGTCATGCTTTGGACTATTCCTCCTTACCGTTTTCCTAATCCTTCCAAAGGAAAGGGGATCTTTGCCCTGTGCCTTGTGTCTGAGGAGTATGTTACTTGTGCTTTGACTTTCTTTTTTTCTTGTAGTTATAGATGGTTATGTGGTGCTGAGGATCAAACTAGTTAGGCAAACACTTTTCCAGTGAGCTACAGCCCCAGACCTTGTGCTTTAAATTTTACAGTGGCTCACATCAAAGAGTTGGCCTTGAGTCTCAGAGAAGACTTTGAACTTGGATGTTTTAGCCATGTTGAAACTATTTACTACAGAAATCTTGGAGATTAACCAAATACAGTTTGTATTATCAGGTGGACACCAAGACTTCAGGAGCTATGGGCAGAATGTTATGTTTTGTTCTTTTTAGTTACACGTGACAGTAGAATGTATTTTGGCAAATTATACATACATAGAGTATAACTTATTCCATCTAGGATGCCATTCCTGTGGTTGTACATGATGCAGAGGTACATCTCCAGTAATTATAGAAATGCAAATTAAAACCACAATGAGATTCCATCTCACTCCAGTTAGAATAACAATTATCAAGAATATAAGTAACAATAAATGTTGGCAAGGATGTGGGGAGGAAAGTACTCTCATACATTGTTGGTGGGACTGCAAATTGGTGCAAACACTATGGAAAGCAGTATGGAGAAACCTTAGAAAACTTGGAATGGAACCACCATATGACCCAGTTATCCTACTCTTCATCTATACCCAAAGGACTTGAAAACAGCATACTACAGTGACACAGCCACATCAAAATCTAAAGTAGCTCAACTTACAATAGCCAAGCTATGTTTTGAATCTTCAATGCCCCCCAAAAGCCCATGTATTGAAGACTTGGTCCCCAGTGCAGCAATGCTCACATTTGTGGCCTTGGGCAGGTGACAGAATCATAAGAACTCTGACCTCATAGATGGCTTATGAGATTAACAATGGATTCATAACTCGATGGGCTATTTGGAAGGGTGAAAACCTCAGAAGCTGGGGGTATAGGTGGAGGACATAGATCACTGGAGAAATACCCTAGAGGGTGCATTTTGCCATTTTATCCCAGGCTCCCTGTCTCACCCCTCCTAGTTTCTGCTTCCTGGCTACCATGAGGTAAATAGCTTTGCTCCAGCAAATGCCCCCTGCCATAATGTCCTAATGTGCCAGAGGCCCAAACCAATACGGTCAAAGTATCTATGGACAATAAACAGAAACAGTACAAAGGTACCATTATTCAGCACAGTGACAAGAGACACTACCCAGATACTGTGACCATGAAAAGTAACTGAAGACATTACAGAGACACTGGGATCAGGTAAAGAAAACACAACACCCAGATACTGTGGCATTGTCCAGATACTGTGCCTGGGTACAATCAACAGAGAAATACTAGATACTATGATCAACTATAGGACATAGAGACAATATGCAGATACAATGAGCAGGAACCAAAGACACTAGCCAGACCAGGTACAGTAATCAGACATGTTAGCTAGATTTCCATGCCCAGGACTAGTAATCTGAAACAACAAATAGATAACGAGATCAGGCACAGTAGTAGTGTGGGTAGTGCTAGCTGATTTTAGCCAGGTTTACAGAGCAGAAAGAGTTTTAAACCTTGCAGCTTGGCAAGAGAAAGTAGAAGATTTCAAATTGAGCTCAAAGATGGTGTGGTTGCTTAAGAGATTAGTGCCATTAAAGAGAAACCAAATATTTTTAATTGCAACTATAGAAAAGATCTTCTGAGGACCTCTCAGGAACTGGCCATACTCCTCCATCCCAGCCAAGTGTATAAAAGTATAAACCCATTTCAAAGACTTTGTTTTAAAAGAAATCCCCAGGGCACCCTTTTGACTCAGGGCTGTGTAGAGAACTGTTTCCTGGGGATTCATTCCTCATGGTCCAGCTGTCCAGGCAACTCAGTAGCTGCTGCAGCCACTTTCCAACTGGTCCTGGCTATTACTCCTGCCAGTGGCATGCCCTGGCATCTTCTACAGGGTACTCATTTTATAGGCATGAAGAAAGCACAAGTTACAGGGTCCTGGAGGCTTCCACCAAAATAGCAAAGGAAAGCCCTGGAGGCCAGGCAGTGCATGGCATGGTCAGAACCCTTGAGAACAGCCAATAAAAGAGTGATGAGAGAAGCTGAAAGAGTGAAGAGTAAGCTGCAATAGAGACCTGAGGATGTTAGAAATGCCAGGAACCTAAAACCAATAAAAGCAGTAGGTAGACTGCAGAACCAGCCCAGGAGAGTTGTCTTGCAAGGTGATAGGGATAGGGGCTGCTGAAGTCCTTTAGAGCTCACATTATGCAACCATGTGACACAGATGCCAAACACAGAGCTACAGGAATTGATGTTTGCCCTGCTGGGGTTCTGGTCTTACTTTGGACTAGTTCCCCTTATCACTTTCCTAGTCCTTCCTTTGGATATGGGGATATTTAGCCTGTGCATTGTATCTTGGGAGAATGTAACTTGCTTTGTGATTCACATCAGAGAGTTTGCCTTGAGTTTTAAAGAAGACTTTGAACTTGGATGTTTGAACCATGTTGGAACTATTGATTCATGGGCACTCTTGGAAATGGACTGAATACAATTTGCATTGTCACAAAATAAGGTGGACATCAGATTTTGGAGATTGGAGGCAGAATGCTCTGGTATCAGTCTTAAATGTCTCCCCAAAGCCCATGTGTTGAAGACTTGTTCCCCAGTGCAACAATGATCAGATCTGGGGCCTTGGACAGGTGACTCAATCATAAGGGTTATGATGTCATAAATGAATTATGAGGATTCATGATGGATTTGTAACTTAGTGGGCTATTGGGAGGTGGTGGAAACTTCAGGAGGTGGGCCCTATTTGGAGGATATATGTCATTGGGGGAATGCCCTTGAAGGGTACATTTTGTCTTTTGTCCCAGATCCCCTTTCTCAACCCTCCCACTCTGATTTCTGGCCACCATGAAGTAAGCAGTTTTGATCCATCACATGTTCCCTGCCATGTTGCTCTAACTTGTCAGAGGCCGAAAGCAATAGGGCCAAGTAACCACAGACTTTAACCTCTTAAAATTATGAATCAAAATAAAATTTTTCTCCCTTTAAGTAACTTTTCTCAGGTACTTTGTCCCAGTGATGGAACGCTAACTCACATACCACCCAAGGCCACCTCTGAATCCTGAGTCTACCTCTTTTGTCTAGCTGTTTACCCAGATCAGCAAATATTCCCATCTTTGACTGCTATGTTCAGCAGTTTTCATATCTCCTTGCAAACAAAATGAAATGTACATTCTCAGTTGGGTTTAGGCCAAAAAAGCAGAGTTAATTAGAAAGGCTATCTTGTCTCAGTGTGTGGAGTCAGGGAAATGTCCACAGAAAAATGGTTCCATTCTGTCCAATTTTTTTTTCTTACACATCTGAGGTGCCAAATAGAGCAATATTGGTAACCAGGTATCCTTTTCCCTGGGAGCAACCCCATTTACCCCTGAACCAGCATTTCTTTTTTTTTTTTTTTTTTAATTTTTTATTGTGGGTTGTTCAAAACATTACAAATTTCTTGACATATCATATTCCACACTTTGATTCAAGTGGGTTATGAACTCCCACCTTCACCCCATACACAGATTGCAGAATCACATCAGTTACACATCCATTGATTTACAAATTGCCATCCTAGTGTCTGTTGTGCTCCGCTGCCTTTCCCATCCTCCACCCTCCCCCCTCCCCACCTCTCCCCTCCCCTCCCCTCCTCTCTCTCTACCTCCTCCACTGTATAACCCTGAGGGTCTCCTTCCATTACCATGCAATTTCCCTTCTCTCTCCCTTTCCCTCCCACCTCTCATCCCTGTTAAATGTTAATCTTCTTCTCCTGCTCTTCGTCCCTACTCTGTTCTTAGTTACTCTCCTTATATCAAAGAAGACATTTGGCATTTGTTTTTTAGGGATTGGCTAGCTTCACTTAGCATAATCTGCTCTAATGCCATCCATTTCCCTGTAAATTCTATGATTTTGTCATTTTTTAATGCAGAGTAATACTCCATTGTGTATAAATGCTGAACCAGCATTTCTTATGCCCTAAACCCTGCTCCCATTCCCACACTACTTCCTGGTTCCTTTGGAAAATGTCAGCCACTAATCACAGTCTCAGGGGGATGAGCTGCAGGACTGCTTCCTTCAATTTCTCTAAGCTTCTCAAGCAAAACTCCTACATGTCTATCTGCTCACATTTATAAAGTGGGCCTGTCCAACCCTGAACAATAGCTTGCTTGAAGAGTTTCTGTTGCCTTGAGAGGTGCTATGTTCAGGCTGCCCATTAAAATCACACAAAAACTTGTTAAAAATAAGCATTCCTGGGCCCCATCTGGGAACTACTGAGTCAGACATGAGAGGCATGGGACCTGCGTTTTCAACAAGCACCACAGGCCATTCTGCCTTGCAAAGGCTTTCTAGTGTGACATCCCAGCTCAGAGCTGGGAAGCTGTTATCTTTGGCCAGCTCATTTTCTATTTCTCGGCCTCAACTTCCCAGAGCTGAAGGAATGAAGCAATAATTACTCTCTTGAAGAGTAGGGTTGGGGACGTCCACTCTGCCGGCCGGGCAGTAGACAGAAGATCAGAGCCTAGCGGGAGGGGGGGGCGCAGCCAGCGGCAGCGGCTCTGCCCACGCGGTAAGGAGACGTCCAGAGCCCAGCCTAGCCAGAGGCGGGAGGGGGCACAGTCAGACATCCGCTCTGCTGCCAGCCTAGTAGGCAGACGACCAGAGCCGAGCTGGAGGTGGGAGGGGGCCCAGCCAGCCATTGGCCCAGCCACCCGCCCTGCTGACCTGGAGGAGGGTTTGTCATGGGGCACTGGGGTCAGACAAAGGAGGCACAGATCGCAGAAACTCAGCTTGCGGGTCACCAGACCGAGCTCTGGACAAACATAAGGTCTCCCCAACACCCCCCACCTCATCAAACACGTTAGGAGAAAAACAGATGGAACCCATCTTGGAAAATCCCACCAACCCTTAAAACCCATCAACTGGTGGGCTTGGCTACCAGTGTGTTCTGGGACGGATCAGGCACCTGGTTTCCATCTCAGAGACTAAAAGTAGAGAGGTTACACGTGGAAGCTCAAGTCCTCTCACACTAGCTACATCCATCACCCTGAACACAGGGACTCAAACTAGGATTATGCAAAGCCACTTACTGGAAGGGGAAAAAAATAATAATAATAAAACAAAATAGGGTTTGGAGAGACTTTTTTTCCCTTTTCTTTCCTCACTTACTTTCTTTTTCCCTCCCTCTTTTTTCTCTTTCTTTCCTTGTTATTTTTTTTCTTTTCTTCTTCTTCTTCTCTCCTTCTTACTCCCTCTATCCCACTTTCAACCCCCTAAATTTTACTATCTATAAGTAGGGTAATCTTCTAAATACAGATAGGAGTTTGAATCTATACATTCTTCCATTAATTACCCATCTATTGGTTAGAGCTCTCCAAAGTTGCTAAGTTAGATCAACCCCATACCCTCACTCTTCCCCCTAAACATAGCATCCTACACCTGAAATTCAGTTTTCTTCATGCTACCAGAAATGGTAGGCCTTTATGAAACTAAGGAGTATATTTTTAAATGATAATTGAAGCTAACATCGGTAGACATAGAGCCTAGCTATAATTGTATTAATAATGAAAACTTGTGCTTAGATGATGTACTATTGATATTGGGAACTATTAACAATTCTTTCTCCACAAAAGAGGGACTTTGGAACTAAAAAAGAGCAATATAAATATATGGGGGGGAAATCAATAACACAACAGTTTCACAAAGCTGGAAAGAAACGTGAGCAGTATGAAAAAACAAGGAAAGAAAGGACCACAAGCAATGCAGGTCAACTCAACTTTAGAAGAGGTAATATCTGAAGCAGATGGAATGTCAGATAAAGAGTTCAGGATATACATGCTTCAGATGCTCTGGAGTTTCAAGGAAGACATTAGACAGCAAATTCAGACAATGAAAGATCACTTTGACAAGGAATTACATAAACAAATCCAAGAAGCAAAAGATCAACTTTACAGGGAGATAGAGGATATTAAAAAAAAAAAAAACAGAAATCCTGGAATTGAAGGAAACAATAAACCAAATTAAAAACTCAAATGAGAGTATTACCAGCAGAGTAGAACACTTAGAAGACAGAACATCAGACAACGAAGATAAAGTATTTCAGCTTGAAAAGAACATAGACAGCTCAATGAGACTGTTAAGAAACCATGAGCAGAACATCCAAGAAATATGGGATAACATAAAAAGACCAAACTTAAGAGTTATTGGGATACAGGAAGGTATAGAGGTCCAAACCAAAGGAATGAGCAACTGTTCAATGAAATAATACTAGAAAATTTCACAGACTTGAAGAATGAAACAGAATGCCAATTCCTAGAAGCCTACAGGATGCCGAATGTGCAAAATCACAAGAGATACACACCAAGACACATTATAATGAAGATGCCCAACATAGAGAATAAGGAGAGAATTTTAAAAGCTACAATAGAAAGGAAGCAGATTACATTTAGGGGTAAACCAATTAGGTTAACGGCTGATCTCTCAACACAGACTCTGAAAGCTAGAAGATCCTGGAACAACATATTTCAAACGCTGAAAGAAAATGGGTTCCAACCAAGAATCATGTATCCAGCAAAATTAAGCTTCAGGATTGAAGATGAAATTAAAACCTTCCACGACAAACAAAAGTTAAAAGAATTTGCAGCTAGAAAACCAGCAAAAGAATTTGCAGCTACAAAACATCCTTGGCAAAACATTACAGGAAGAGGAAATGAAAAATAACAACGAAAACCAACAGTGGGAGGTAGTATAGTAAAGGAAAAACTAATCAAAGAGGAAAAAACAAATCATGTTAAGTAATAAAAATAAACAAATATGGCTGGAAGTACAAACCATATCTCAATAGTAACCCTAAATGTTAATGACTTAAACTCACCAATCAAGAGACATAGGCTAGTAGATTGGATCAAAAAAAAAAAAAAGATCCAACAATATGCTGCCTACAGGAGACTCATCTGATAGGAAAAGACATACATAGACTAAAGGTGAAGGGTTGGGAAAAATCATACCACTCACATGGACCTCGGAAGCAAGCAGGAGTGTCCATACTCATATCAAATAAGAGTAGGGTTGGTATTGGAGATGAAATGATCCCCACCCAGAGATAATATTCAGTAAATATTAATTATATTATTTATTATTTATTCCTAATACTCAACATAGCTGTGATCATTTCAAGGATTTGATGGGGGAAGTTGCCCGTTTTTACTGCAGAATCTGCTTGCATTTTAAGTATAGTCTAAGTACTCTTTCTAGCCTCCCCACTTCTCTCCATTCTCCTCAGAATCCAAACTACAAAAGTCTTCTCCACCTATGATCCTCTCAGAAATACATCATTAGAGGATGCCAATTTGGGAACTCCAGAGCCTCCTTCTAAACAGAATCAAAAGCAGATGCACCACCTTAGTATCAATGAACAGAGCCTTCTGTTTGCAAAACGGCCCAAAACAAATCATTTCATTTGAGGCAAACAAATATGTCTGATTTTGTAAATGTTATACCTCAGCATGCATGAATTAAAAAACTGGTTTTATTCAGGGAAACAACTATCCGAGAGAAGGAAATGCCCAACTCCAGCCCACCTGATCCTTCCTATCCCACTTGAGAGGAAGACAAACCTGGGAAGTTCTTATAAAACACAAACCCAGTGACAGAGGTTCACTAAAAGCCTGAGACTTCATCCCAGCAGTGTATAGTACCTCCCCTCACCCACCCCTCACAACCACATCACTGTCTGCATCTCTGCCTTAGTTTCTTACCCTGTAAGTCACAACCAGCTTTATGATGAATACTAAAAGCAGAGATTGAAGAGACAGAACAAGTGTCAGAGCCAGGCCAAGATAGGCAGGGAAGTTAGAAATATCAAACTAGAAATTTAAGATAACTGTGATATATGTGCTAAAGACACTAAAAGAAAAAAAGTAGACAACATGCAAGAACAGCCTAATAATATAAACAGTGATATGAATAGTCAGAGAAAAAACAAAAAGATATACTAGATGTCAAAACAGTCTAATAGAATTAAGAACTGCCTTTCATTGGATTGACAGTAGACCAGACTTGATGAAGGGAAAGACCAGAAAGCTTGAGGATATATCAGCAGAAAGTTACAAAACTGAAAAAGGAAAAAAAAGCCTGACAATAAAAATTGCTCGGGGTGGTGGTACACACCAGTAATCCCTGCTGCTCTGGAGACTGAGCAGAAGCATCATAGGACAACCTGGACAACCGAGGGAGATACTACCTTAAAATGAAAAATAAACTAATAAAAGGACTGTGGATGTAACTCAGTGGTAGAGTGCCCCTGGGTTCAATCACTAGTACCACCAGAAACAAGAATAATAATAATGATAAGTTAAAGCAAAATGACTAAAAATTTCCCTAAATTAATGTCAGACACCCGACTACAGGTCCAGGAAACTCAGAACACTAAGCAGAATAAATGCCCAAATAACTAAAACTAGAAAATATATATTTGCTATATTCAAATTATGTGCCCTCAAATGTTATAGGTTAAAGTTCTGGCCCCCCAGTACTTCAGACTGTGACTGTATTTGAACACTTTTAAAGAGGTGGATAAGTTAGAATGAGCATGTTAGGGAGGGTCCTAACTCAATCTGACTGATGTCCTTACAAAAAGAGAAAATTTTGACAAAGACACACCAGAGAGACCCACAGAGAGAAAAAGCTATGTGAATGTAGAGTAAGAAAGGTGGCTGTCCGTGAACCTATGAGAGAGACCTTAGAAATGAAAGCTGCCAATGCCTGATCTTGTGCTTTCAGCTTCCAGAATGGTGAGAAAATCATTTTCTGCTGTTTAAGCCACCCAGTTTGTGATACTTTTTAAATAGAATCTCTAACAAACCAAAAATATTGAACCTACAGATCATTTTCAGGTGGGTGCTCTCAAAGCCTCACAGCAGATGTATGTGTGTGTGTGTGTGTGTGTGTGTGTGTGTGTGTGTGAGAGAGAGAGAGAGAGAGAGAGAGAGGTGTTGATTGAAATAATAAGTTTGTAAATATTCAATTAGGGTGTTTTTTAAACTATACACAAATTAAAAAATAAAATATATAGGAAATTTTATCTCCATCTCCATCAGAGAAATAAATGCAAAATATAATTTAACCATTTAACTTAGCCATTCATATATTCATAAAAGCTAAAAGTAGTTTTTCCACTGATAAGTAGTAGTTCAAGAAGAGTGATATGAAGCCAGGCACAGTGGCACAAGCCTATAATCCCAGCTACTCATGAGACTGTCACAGCAGGATTGCAAGTTTGAAGCCAACCTGGGCAACTTCAAGATACCCTATCTCAAAACAAAAAGTAAAATTTATGGTTGGGGTTGTGGCTCAGCGGTAGAGCACTTGCCTAGTGTGTGCGAGGCCCTGGGTTTGATCCTCAGCACCACATAAAAATAAATAAATAAAAACAAAGCTATTGTGTCCAACTACAACTAAAAATAAATAAATAAATATTTTTAAAAATGTAAAATTGGGTGAGACTGTAGCTCAGTTATAGAGCATCAGAGTTAAATCCCCAGTTCTGGAATAAAAGAAGAGTAATATAAGCAAGATGGTGGACCACAAGTGACCTATTCATGTCCCACCCATAGCAGCTAGAATTTGGCAGCCATCTACAAATGAAAGTGCCCTTATGGAACTGCATGTTGTAGGTTGTAGAGTCCAAGACAGAGGAACACTGTTTAGAAAGGACAGGTTCACATCCAAATGGCAGGCCTGCCAAATGTTGTTCTGGCTATGGACCCAGTAAAAGCCTGAATCCCTGCACATTGAACAACAGGCCCTCTTGGCCTCAGTTCTACTACCAGCACCATTGCCAAAGGTCCCAGGAGGAGTCATGCCCACTCTTGAATGACTAGCCTGCCAACCTCAGTTTCAACTGCATATCCTGAGGCAGTCCTGTAACTTAGGCCCCAACCCCTGTCTGCCTTAGCTGCAGTCTGAAAGCAACCCTGACCAAAAAGGGACTCACTGGAAGTCATGTCTGTGTCCACAAAGGCAGCCTGTAGACCTCTGTCCCTTAACAGGGCCTCAAACAGCTCCATCCCTACAAGTTGGCTCCAACCCCCCACCCCAGCCACAGTCCAGGAACACGTTGTCTTGCTCACCAGGGATTGACAGGAACACACACATATCCATGCCCCTGGAGGCAGGCCAGCCAACTGTGGTCAGACTAGATCTTGAAGGAACCACCATGTCCCAGTTCCAGACTTGCTCACCTGTAGTCCAGAGGTAGCCCTTGCCTGCCCAGGAAACCAGCAGGTAGCATGCCCACCTGTGCTCTCAGAAACAGGCCTTCATCTCAGCTGAAGCAACACTGTAACTCAGTTATGTCTCCTCTCAGCTGAAGTCTGGAGCCAGTCTGCCAGAGCAGGGACCCATCCAGGGAACCAGCAGGAGCCCTCCCAGGGACCTAGAGAAGGCCATACTAATTTGCACACCTGGGAAAAAGTTTAACCAATGAAGTGAATGGTATGTATACTGAAAACTTCAAGACGTTAACTAAATAAGTTGAAGAAGACATAAATAAATGGAAAGATATCTCATGTTGACAACTTAGAAAAATTAATATCATCATAATGGCCATATTGGGATTGAATGCAATCCCAATCAAAATTCCAACAGGATTTTTAACAGAAATAGAAAATCTTGAAATCTATATGGGACCACAAATAAATAAAGCAATCTTAAGAATAGAGAATAGAGGTAGAGGCATCAACTTCCTGATTTCAAACTACAATTATCCCTTGGTATCCATGGGGGACTGGTTCCTGGACCTCCCATGGATACCACAATCCCTGGATGCTCCTGCCCCTTACAGGCATAGTATTTGCATACAGCTTATGCACATCCTCCTATATATATGAATCATATCTAGATTACTAACAATACCCAATACAATGTAAATGCTATGTAAATAATTGTTATGCTTTTTAGAAAATAATGACAAGAAAAAAGTCTGTGTATATCTTGTAAAGATGTAATATTTTTAGCATGAATACATACAATTTTTTAATTTTATTTTTAAAATTTTTTTCCTTGAAATATTTTGGATTGATTTTATTTGTCAAAAATGAATATCAAGTAGGAATCTTTTCTAAAGTATTGCATATACTAGCCTACTTTATGCTTATTAGGAATAAAATTGTTTACAACATTTTAGTGACAACATTTTTGGGGGGGTTAGCTTTTTTACCATTTTTTATTATTTTTTACATGACGGTAGAGAATATTTTGAAATATTATACATACATAAAGTAACTATAACTTGTTCCAGTTAGGATCCCATTATTGTGGTTGTCTTGCTGTGGAGTTACATTGGTCATGGATTATTCATTTATGAGGATAGGAAAGTTGTGTCCCATTCATTCAACTATCTTTCCCATTACCAGCCCTCCTCCCTTCCCTTCAGGCTCCTTTGTCTAGTCTGATGAACTTCTAATCTTCTCCTCTCTTGTTGGAGGTAAGCATCCACATATCAAAGAGAATATTCTGCTTTGGGTTTTCAATGATTATAGCAGCTCAATTCATAACAGCCAAGCTGTGGAACCAACCTAGGTACCCTACAACAAATGATTGAATAAAGATAATGTGATACACACACACACACACACACACACACACAATAGAATAATACTACTCAGCCATAAAGAAGAAAAAAATTATGGCATTTGCTGGTAAATGGATGGAACTGGAGAATGTCATGCTAAGTGAAATAAGCCAGTCCCAAAAAGGTTCAAAATTTTTAACACTTTCAATTTGTGAGTGGTTGAAAATGTAGATGCAGAACTCAAAGATACAGAGGGTCAACTGTACATTACAAAGTGAGCAATAATTATCACAAAAGTTTGGCACTGGCACAAATATATACAAATAGAACAATGTAATAGAGTAGAAAGCCCCAAAAGAAAGCAATGCAAATATGGTCAAGTCATCTTTGACAGGGTCCTGATAATACACATTATCGGAAAGGATAACCTCTTCAGTAAATCGTGGGGAAATCATGAATGGGATGGTTGTGATTGCTGCATAATATTATAGGTGCATTTAATAACACTTATCTATACACTTAAACTGTTAAGATGGTAAATTTTATGTTTTGTATTTTACTATGAAAAAATGGAAAAGAAATTCAAAATACTTTTTGGAATTCCAAATTTTTAAAAAATCTGGAGAAAAGTTTTGAGTCTTCCCAACCCAGCTATATAGTGACTCTGGGTGTGTGTTAGGATAGGAAGGAGGTGAGGAGAGGCTTCCATGGCTCAAAGATCCCAAGCCATATTTCATTTTGCTGGGCAAGAGAGTTTTCTTTCATGATTTCAATTACATTGATCTCAAGCAATCTATTTCTCTTTTCCATAAAGTAGATTAAACGATCAAAAAATAAATAATTGAGCTAGGCACAGTGGTGTACACCTGTAATACCAGCTACTGGAGAGGCTAAGGCAGAAGCATCACAAGTTCAAGGCCGGCCTGGACAATTTAGGAGACCTTGTCTTAAAATTTTAAAATGGGCTACCAATGTAGTTCAGTGGTAGAGCCTAGCATGCACAAGGCCCTGGGTTGAATCTCCAATATGGCAAAAAATAAATAACATTTTATATATTTTCATAAATATATACTATATATATTTACACTATATATACATGAAAATATAGGGAATGTAATACATATATATTACATTCTTATATATAAGAATGTATAAGAATGTCTATATATATTACATTTTATATACATATGTATTACATTATTAATATATTTTCATGTATTCTCTAAATTGAGAAGACATTATCATTGGTATTGGACAACATGACAGAGGGTTTTTTTTTTTAATCCCACTTAGAGTTTGTTTCATGTGATCCTTCTCAGCATGCAGTTTACTTTCCTAAGAATTTTTTTCTTTGCTGCTCTGGTTCACATTATAAATTTATAATTATAGAATTGTGCTAGAAACAATATTTATAAAAGTTCATATGCTTGCTCACATTCAAAAATATCCTTAGAAACAGTTTTCTGTACTTTTCAGTAGGAGAGTAGCTAATCTCTTTGGTTGTCTTTCTGCATAATGGTTAAAAAGTAATGATGACATAATCATAATGATTTTTTTTCCACACCCTATTTCAAAATAAAAAATTTTAAAAAATATTGTATCTTAAAGAGAATATTCTGCTTTTCCCTATTTCATAGGGAAAAGGCTTTTTGTTTGTTTGGTTGGGTTTTTTTTTTTTTTACAATATGCATGTGATCCTGATTCTAAAAAATTCCAGTCTAAAAATGCTCACATCAAAGTCTAAAAATGTGACACAAAGGTGACTCATTGGATGCTATCTTCATCTGAGTGGAATGCTGTTCCCATAAATCCAACAACCACTCATTTTTTATACACCTTTAGTTTATTTATTTATTTATTTATTTGTTTATTTTTATGTGGTGCTGAGGATCGAACCCAGGGCCTCACACATGCTAGGCGAGTGGTCTACTGCTGAGCCACAACCCCAGCCCCTAACCATTCATTTTTAATTAACTCTTTTTAAATAAGTTACTATTAAACAAATAATGGCCCAGTGTTTGCCATGTAATGTACCAGGTCTCTGCTGGGCATTGGGAGGGTGACCATGAGAGTTATTCAGGGAAAATGCCTCTGAGAAGTGAAAGGGAGTGCTAAGATAATGAAAGCATCTATTAAAAAAAAATTGACCACAAATGGCAGCACACTGATACAAACCATATTAAAAACTATGAAATTCCATTTTAAAACTATTTTTAATAAAATTCTAACAATACTTGGTTAAGAAATGAAATACACAGGATAGGAGCTAAGAGGGACAGGATGTCATCAACTGATTCAGCAGTCACCCCAGACCTTGGACTTGGGCAGCAGGAGTGAGGCAGAGCTGGTGTGTGTCCCCCTTTCCTGCTCAGGGGAACATCACCAGGGATTGCTATTTCAACCAGAGTCTTTGATCAAGCGAGATCCAGCTCCTGCTATGCCTACTTACTTATGTCTGCCCATGATGCAGTTTGCTTCAGCACCTAGGATACAGGTTACCAGCACCAGCTCTGGAGCCAGGGCCCAGCTCCACCATTTCCTTTCTGGGACCTTGGGCAAGTCACCTCTCATCTCAGAATTCCACATCCCTTGCATGGAAAGCAAGCATGCGACAGGGCTCTCCCCACCACTCCTGCAAGGTGAAGATTCCGTGGGCTAAAGCCTGTCAAGTCTAGAGCAATGCTTGATGCCCAGGCTGCCTGACTGTATGGTTTTATTGCAATTAGTACTTCAAGAGTACCAGAGGTGACCTATGAGCTGGGTACACCTCAAGGATTTGTAGGGCTTCCCTGGGACACACTGATACAAACCATAACTGGGGGCCAAAGACAAAGAGGTCTCCTAATAAAGAACCAACTACCTGTCTTTTCTAGAACAATCAGAAAGCTGCTGGACAGGAGACAGCCAAACAGCTGCTCTGCAAGCCTTTGGCTGGTGGGTCCAACCACCGGCTCCAGGTGCCAGCTGCTTCCTTTCCCACCTAGCAACTTCAGGGCTTGTTCCACCTGCCTAAGTACTTCTGAGCCCACCACCTGGCATAGAGCCACAAACCGGACAGACCCCTGCCCTCACAGGGCTCACAGGCTACCTGGGTCTGAATGCAGGTGGATTTCTCCCCAGAGGTTCATCTTCAGGAAACCTGTAAAAGCTTGCTGGGTTCTAGGAGTTCCCTGTTCCACCTGGTTCCTCCACTGTAGTAACAGGATCACCAGGGAGAAACGCAGAATCAGCCCAGCCCCAGACCAGCACTGGGAATCCGCACTGCAGAGACCTCAGATGTGCTATGAAAATCTGAGAAGCATGGCCTACACCTCAGAGGCCTCCCAGGGATAGATGTTGACCCTGCCAAAGTTGTACAGGGGCCTACTGAAGGGGCTGCTCTGGCGCCCAGGGTTGTGGTAGGGAAGGGGCTGTAGTAGGAAGATCACTGACTGCTGCCATGCTGGTGCTCAGCGACGGTGTCTGCGGAGGCTTCAGAGGTGGAGGTGGCAGGGGAAAGCACTGCTTGAGGGCAGCTGAGCGCCTTGGACCCCCAGGTAGCAGCTGCTGGGCTGGCGCGCTTGATGCTCCCGCTGCTGCAGATGCTAAGGGTGCCGAGGCTGCTGAAGAAGGTGCTGATGCAGGAGCCAGAGGCCAGCACCAGGCCCCCGGAGGGGACACGGGATTCTTGGCACCCTCGGTCTCGGGCGACTGGCCACAGCACCGAGGAGGTGTGTATCCCTCCAGTGTGCCACCCACTCTGGTCAGTCCGCAGTCCCGAAGACAGGTGTTCTGACTTGGAAGTCTCTGCAGTTACCACAGAGCTCCTCTGGCCTTGGAACGCCTCTTTCGCTTCCGACGAAGTTTCTATTGTCAAACATCATGTCGCAGTTTGGATCCAGAGTCCAGTAATTACCTTTCCCTGGGTCGTCCTCGTCATGGGTCACCTTCCTGAAGCAGTCGTTGAGCTACAGGTTGTGGCGAATGGAGTTCTGCCAGCCAGCCTTGCTGCACTGGTAGAAAAGGAAGCTGATGGCCAGGAACTGGAAGATGTGGCGAGCTTGAGGTTGTCCCCGGGCGCGCTCTGGATGGCTATGGCGATGAGTATGAGTAGGGCGGCCGCACCATCTTCATTAGGTCCTCCCGAGTGGCCAAGAACAGCCAGCCCGGCTGTGAAAGAGGATTTTCTATGAAAGTAACTCTGGGAGAGAGCCGCGGTAGCTTTGCTCCCATCTGCTTCCTCTTTCGCTTCGCTCCGGGCAGAGAAGCTGAATGTGTAATCAGCAGTGGATTGTAAGTACCCGAGGCAAAGAAAGCTCAGTGTGCCCCGCCCTTTTTTTTTTTTTTTTTGAATATTTTTTATACAGGGAGAGTTTGTGGATTGGGATTGTTGGCTGGGCTGTGGTTTCTGTGCCGAAAATCCACTCCGCGGGAGCCGCCATTTGCTTTCTGCTTGCTGTATTGATGGCTCTGTATACACTGTCCGGCAGCAGCATCTAGAGGTTGGAGCTGGGCTGCGTGCCGAGCCCTGTCCTCCGAAGGCTGGACTGCAGCCTCGAGCGCCTCGGTGGCCTGTTCGCCGCTGCACCTTAGGGCAGAGCCTGCTCTGGGGTCGTTCTGCACCCCCCTGCCAGGGGACCCGTGCTCCGGAGGAGGGGGACGGAGAGCCTCGGCGGCAGCCGCTTGGGCCCCAGGGGCCGAGCACCGGGCTGAAGAGCTGCGGAGGCCAGGGCGGCTCTGCTAAGGTCGCAGACAAGCGCGGCGCTTGTGAGCGTGGGAGGCGACCGCGGCAGGGTTTCATTTCTAGAAATCTGGACTGGAAACAGAAGCAGCAGTTTGCATAATCCCAAGAACTTGCTTATACCAGGAAGCTGTAAGGGGAACATGAATATCACTGATGAGATGTAACACGGTGGCAGGCGCAGAGAGATCAAGTCTCTGACATCTTCAACTGCGCGGGCATAGGGAGCCGTAAACTGTCTAAATGCTGTTTGCTCAAGATCACTAGGCAATGCTGAGCTGACGTGGATCTGGGGTGTACAGGCTGGGCCCCTCAGAACACACACACAGAGCCCGAATCGGAGGCAATTAAGCTCCGGTTCGCCTGCTTCGTGTGACTCAGCACTAAGGATCCCGCTGAAATAATTGGCCGGCCCTTAGGAACTTACAGAGGTAAAAGCCAACCGAGCCTTCATAGGCAGTGGCCACAGGACTGAAACGGGGATTGGGAGAGACAGTCAGGACCCACCCGTTGCATTGGTCACCCGGCAAAGGGAACAAACGGTCACCATTTGCATGGGA
>NW_026000016.1:14526742-14546908 GCF_001458135.2 Marmota marmota marmota | reverse complement strand
AAAAGGGAAATTGCATGGTGATGGAGGTAGAGTCTCATTGTTATACAAAATTACATATAAGAGGTTGTGAGGGGAATGGGAAAATAAACAAGGAGAGAAATGAATTACAGTGGATGGGGTAGAGAGAGAAGATGGGAGGGGAGGGAGGGGGGATAGTAGAGGATAGGAAAGGTAGCAGAATACAACAGTTACTAATAGGGCATTATGTAAAAATGTGGATGTGTAACCGATGTGATTCTGCAATCTGTATTTGGGGTAAAATTGGGAGTTCATAACCAACTTGAATCTAATGTATGAAATATGATATGTCAAGAGCTTTATAACGTTTTGAACAACCAATAAAAAAAATAAATTAAAAAAAAAAGAAAGTAACTCTGGGCAGTTTATGCAACATGAACAGATGATCTATATTGGGTCAAGGATTCCTGCTAATCCAGCTCATCCTTCAACATGTGCAGAAGGATGCGGATGGAATTTGAATAGAACACACCTTCAGCTGGAGACTTGAACTCAGAGCCCACTAATTAAACAGATCACAGGAAAAAGAAAATCTGTTGAATATTAGAGTAATTGGTTAAACTAGGTTTTGACTGTCAATATGAAAAACATAAATAATATTCCTGGTGCACTGTGAAATAAAATGACCTACTAGGCACCCAAGAACTTTGTCTTGTTTGGTGCTGGGAATGGAACCAGGGGCCTTGTGCATGCTGGGCAAGCGCTCTAAACCCAGCGCCAGAAGACTACGTAGTGTACTTTTTTTTTTTTTTTTTTAATCTGGAAAGGCATTGAGGCCCCAATCTGAATCTGACAAAAGAAATTTAAAATTAAAAGTAACGGGGGTTTCGAGTGTCTGTTTTGGGGTCCGGCAGCGATCCTGGTGTTGGAAAAGCGCAACCACTCCCGGGAGCCCCCCTATGGCTGCACATGGCCGGGCCAGACTGTAAAGTGCGGCAGCCTCATGCCCTCCAGGACCCCGCAGCGGAGTCTGGTGGAGCCCTCCACTGCCGGGTCTCCTAGCCCAGCCTGTCCTGCTCAGGCGAGGCCACCACGGAGGACAGGCGCGGTGGTGAGAAGGGTGGCGCGGGAGCGCAGCGGAGGCTGTCAGCCCCTTCCAGCCCAGAAAGGGCAGAGGACGCCCTGGCTGGACCGCGCATTAGACCTGGGCGGCGGGTAGCGCCCTCATCTGCGGGTGGATGAGACCTCACCACAATGGACAGAAGCCTGAGAGGTCCTGGGGGGGTGGGGGGCAGACCCTCCGCGACCAGAGAGAAAAGGCGGCGGACAAACCCTAACTGGCCAATTCCAAGCCCTGGACCCTTTGGGAAGATTTACTGGGCCTTAGCCTAAGACCTGTGCTTGTAACATGGAAAGGCTGCTCTCAACTTTCCCCCGACCTTTAAAAAAAAAAAAACTTTTGCTACATCTGGACTTTCCAAATGTAAAAAGGTAAATTTCATTTTAAAATGAAAAGTAACGGGAATTTTCTTGCAATTTGATAATTTCAATTTTGTCCAAAATTACTTTGGGAATATCCTGAAGCAGAATAGATGTTTGAAAATGTTGTTGATCTGAATTATGAATAAAACTTTTGACATGATTTTATTTTTTTGGCATAATTTTCTAATTATTTGATTTTTTTTTAAGATATTAAAACTTACTGCCTCGGCCTCCTGAATACCCAGGAATTATGGGCGTGCTCCACTGTACCTGGCTTGAAACAGAATATTTTACAACTTACCATCATGCCTAAATCATGTTAAAATCTCAGAAATTTTTGTTGAAAATCAGAGTGGGTCAAAGTGAGCTGAGGAATACCAATTTGGATGTTGGTTAATGCCTGGTTATGGATTACATTAAATGGTATTTTTGAAGGGGTCAGACTTAACTGAATGTACAATGGGAAGCCACTGCAAGTGTTTGATTATGAGGACAATATGAGAAGACCTGTGATTTAGAAAGAGCATTATAATAGCATTTAGGAGTAGGCATTGTAGGAAAGAAAATTAAAATTGATAAGAAGGGCAGCACAATACAATAGACACTAGTATGACCCTATTATAAACGTGGCTGTATAACCAATGTGATCCTGCAATCTGTACACGTGGAAAAATAAGATTAAGATTACGTACCCCATTTGAATAAAATATATGATATGTCAAGATCATTGTAATGTTTTGAGCAACTAATAAAAAATTTTTTTAAAAATTAGATTATGGCTATGGAAAAAATAAAGTGAACTCTTATGGGTACTATTATTTACTTAATTTCATTGATTGAATTTTAAAAAGCATTTTTTGTACCTGGTATTAGAATTAACCTTTTTATTATAGGAATGTCTTAAATGTATATCATATCTTTTGACGATTTTATCTTCTCTCTTGGATCTGCTGTGCTGACTTTCCTTTGAGTGTAATGAATCTTCTAATTTGAGGTAATAATCCTAGTAAAGACATCCTTACAGTTTACAGCTTCAACTTTTTGAAATTAAAATGCAATTATATGAAATTTAATCGTATTATAATTTCAGCATGGTATCACTCAAAATTGATAATGAACATTCAATTTGACTGTTGACTTTATACAACAAAATCAGTTTTCCAAAGTGTGTTTTGAGGAATGTTAATTCTATGAGATGTTTCTAGAATAGTTCTGTGTGCAGAAAAGTGCAGCAGACATCTTTTTTTTTTTTTTTTGGTAGTTTGTTTCTAAAGTCATTGTAGAAGGTAAAAAAAAATATGTATATACAAAATTGTATGTATGAATATTGGTTTTGGAAATTCCTTTGCTGCATCAAATAACATAAATATAATTTAGTAGGGTCACATTTTTCTCCAGCATTGTTCAACTTTGCTCGGTTTTGTTGTTAATTTTGGTTGTTTCAAGTGACACAGGATGCTGCCAGTTACTATGTGATTGGCAGTACATCCATTCAGAGTTCATCTTAATTGCATACACTGTATCTCTTGTTTTCAGGAATAATTTTGACCCCTGTCTGATCCCCTCATTGAAACTAACATATACATGCACCAGATGTTCTTCCTGTGACTTTGTCCATTCTAATGTATCCCCACAACCACCCTGGGAATTGTGTACCACTAGAATCTTCATCTAATCTCATAATCACAGATGGTCTTAAGTGTTTGGGGGATGGGGAGAAGCTATAAACCACTTAGAAAACTCCGTGAAAGCCTAGGGATACTTTGGGAACAAAAAATATATGTAATACCACGATACACACACAATCCATATAGTTTCAGGAACTCTGTAAGTCCATAGGTGAAGTCATATATGAACTTGAAGATAAGAAATTTTGAGTAAGAAACAGACTCAGAGAGTCACCAGCATCAGTCACTTAAGGGGCTAGGTTGATGAAACACATCTGCTTAGCCCCAAGACTGCTTCAAACATCCTAGAGTCTCTCAAGTGGTAACTATCAATTCAAACCCAAGACTGAGTTGCACGCTCACGAAAAGACTACTGCAGAACATTAAAGAAAATCATCACAACTGTCAACAAAACTTCTTTAACCTTGGGGAAAGGACATTTGCTTTGCAACACAGGAAAAATCTGAAGGCAGGAGAAGTCCCATCCAGAAAACGCATACTAACCATTGGCTGGGACGTGTCCCATGGAAATGCAGTCTGCATGGTCCTCAGTATGGTCCTTCCCCGTCCTGGCTTGGCCTCCCTGGTCTATACACCCAGCATAGCAAAGCCAACTCCTTCTGCCATTGACCTCCATGGCTCCTTCCAGGCTGAGCAGGAACTAAGCCCCGAGCTGCTGCTGACCATGTCAGAATCAGATGCAGAACAAGACATGCCAACTATGAATAGCAAGGGGCTCCAGACTGTGCCAAGCAAAGGCAAGTCTCATATTTTAGACTTTTTATGATCTCTTCATGTGAAGTGCAGAGAGAACACGATGATGAGCCCTTGACTGGGACAATTAAACGAATTTATCTCTAATCTAGTCAACTTTGGAGAGGGTAGGCCTCTGGGCTCTTTAATTTGTTGGTTTCTGTGCATGCAGGTGGTTAAATGATAGCAATGGCCATTTTTAACAGGGATTTTTAAAAATATATATGGAATTATCATGTCTTTTACACTCTAAGGAAAGTATCTTTCTATTGTTTCAATAGCTTGAAATTTTATTTGTACCTAATTAATATTCAAATATAGTTGTTTTATGAATCCCAGTTTTTATATACATTTGAATAACAAGAAATTAGAACTCTGAGTTCTACATATGTATATACATATATATTCATTTTATTCTTTTTAGTTATATAAAACACCAAGATACACCCTGAAATAATCACAGAAGCATGAAACACAACCTGCTTCAAATCAGTCCCCAGCACTTGCCCTGTGCTACCCCACTCGCCTCCCTCCACTCCAGCCTTCCGTCTTCAATCCATTTATACTTCATTTTGTTTTGGTTTTTAATTGGTGTCCATGGATACACCTGATGCTGAGACCCACAGGGCCACATCTGTGTATGCTCATGTCAAAGTTGGTCAGATTCATTCCACAGTTTTTTCCCTTTTACTTCCCTTCTTTCCCTCATTCACCTTCATTGGCTTTACTGATATTTCCTCTATTTTGATGAAATTCCCTCTCTTTCTTTTTTATCACTCCTGCTTATTTTGGATTAGCTTCCACATCAGAGAAAACATTTGACCTTTGACATTTTGGGATTGGTTTATTTCACTTAGCATGACACTCTCCAGTTTCATCCATATATTTACCAGCAAATGCCATAACTCATTCTTTTTTATGACTGAGTAATTCTCCATAGTGTATATAAACCACCTTTGCTTCATCCATGTAACTGTTGAAGGGCACCTAGGTTGGTTCCATGCCTGGGCTACTGTGAATTGTGCTGTCATTTGGAAAAATAAGAGACCCAGAATAGCCAAAGCAATCTTTAGCAAGAAAGTGATGTAGGAAGCGTCACAATACCAGACCTCAAATAATACTACAGAGCTATAGTAACAAAAAAGCATGGTACTTGGTACCAAAACAGGCATGAAAACAAATGAAAGAGTTAGAAGACAAACTCACATAAATACAATGACCTCATACTAGACAAAAGTGACAAAAATATACATTTGGGAGAAAGCCTTTTTAAACTCTATAATCTATATTTATTCTCTCTTTGATTTTATTTATTTATTTATGACAGCAGAATGCATTATAATTCTTATTATACATACAGAGCACAATTTTTCATATCTCTGGTTGTATACAAAGTATATTCACACCAATTCATCTTTATACATGTACTTTGGATAATAATGATCATCATATTCCACCATCATTTATAACCCCATGCCCTCTCCTTTCCCCTCCAACAACTCTGCCTATCTAGGGTTTGTCTATTCCTCCCATGCTTCCTCTCCCTATCTCACTATGAATCAGCCCCCTTATATCATTCGGCATTTGGTTTTTTGAGATTGGCTAACTCCATCCATTTACCTGCATATGCATGTAAAGATAGCCTTTCTAACAAATTATTCTGATAAAACTGGAAATCTACATGTACAATAATGAAATTTGACCCCTATCTCTCACCCTGCACCAAAGTCAACTCAAAGTGGATCAAAGACCTAAGAATTAGACCAGAAACCTGCAACCTCTAGAAGAAAATGTAGGCCCAATACTTCAAAGTGTCGACTCAGGAATGGACTTCCTCAACAAGACTCCTAAAGCAGCAGAAATAAAATTAAAAACCAATAAGTGGGATGGCATCAAATCAAAAATCTTCATAGCAAAGGAAACAATTAAGAGTATAAAGAAAGAGCCAACAGAATGGGAGAAGATCTTTGCCACTTGCTCCTCAGTTAGGCATTAATATTCGGAATATACAAAAACTCAAAAAAACAAATAACCCAATGAATAAATGGGCAAAAGAACTAAACAAATTTTCAAAAGAATAAAACAGATGACCAACAAATATATGGAAAAAATGCTCAGTATCTCTAGGAATCAGTGAAATGCAAATCAGAGATACACTGAGCTGGGCGCAGTGGTGCACACCTGTAATCCCAGCGGTTCAGGAGAATGAGGCAGAAGGATCATGAGTTCCAAGCCAGCCTCAGCAACAGCAAGGTGCTAAGCAACTCAGTGAGACTCTGTCTCTAAATAAAATACAAATTAGGGCTGGGGATGTGGCTCAGTGGTTGAGTTCCCTGAGTTCAATCCCCAGCAACCCCCCCCCCAAAAAAAGATACATTGAGATTTCATCTCATTCCAGTCCGAGTAGGTGGCAATTATCTAGACTGAAAATAATAATAAATGTTGGCAAGGATGTGGGGGAAAAAATAAACCTCTTACCTTGATGATGGGACTGAAAATTAGTGCTACCACTCTGGAAAGCAGTATGGAGATTCCTCACAAAACTAAGAATGGAGCCATGTATTACATGACTCAGCTATACCCACACCTCAATACATATCCAAAAGATTTAAAATAAACATAGTACAATGGTACAGCCACATCAGTGTTTATAGCAGCACAATTCACAGTAGCCAAGGTATGGGTTTCAGATAGATAGAGATAAAATATATATGTATTATATATTTTGGTACCAGGGAGTGAACCAAGGGTTATTAACCACTGAGCCACATCCACAGCCGATTTTCTATTGTTTTTTTAAAATAATTATTATTTTATTTATTTATTTTATTTTTATGTGATGCTAAAGATTGAAACCCATGCCTCACACATGCTAGGCAAGCACTCTGCCACTAAGCTACAGCTACAGCTACAGCCCTTTGTTTTTGTTTTTGTTTTCAGACATGGTATCACTAAGTTGCTTAGGGCCTCACCAAGTTGCTGAGACTGGCTTTGAAACTTAAGATCCTCCTTCCTCAACCTCCTGAGCTTCAGGGATTATAGGCCTGGCTTATCAGGGCACCTGGCTTTGAGTTATATTTTTAATGAGTTCAAGGCTGCATTTTGAGAACTGACCAGCAGGTGGCAGTGCCTGACAAGGAGTTTTGATGTTTTCTGCCTCTGTCCCCTCTCCACCCCCAATCTCAGCAGAAGTTGCTATCAAAAGCCACATTAAATATGTTTTAAAAAGACATTCTTCAGTTCTTAGCATTGCACCATACATGAGAAACCATCTGCTTAAATCCTTTGGAAAAGTAAAATAAATAGGTCTTTTTTGTTTTTCTGCTGGGTTAGGGATTAAACCCAACGCTTTGTGCATGCTAGGCAAGCACTCTGCCACTGAGCCACATCCCCAGCCCCCAAAATAGTTATTTTAAACTATTTTTTCTAAATATCCCAAATAGGGAATTCAATTTATTTATTTCAATAAATCAATACTATAATTGTAGACTGATCTATGGAAATTTAAATGAATTTGCAGAATCTTTTTAATAAAAAATTGATTTAATGGAGGTGTTACTCATTTCTTTTTTGCCTCATGAATTCGCAAAAACATTATCATTAGATTTTGCTATTATTTCAATTCAATTTACTATTATTGTGTGGCAGGTAATACATTATACTCTATCTGCCAGGCATCTCCTCTCCTGTAAGAACCAACTACTAATAAACAGAAAAGAAAAAAAATCAAGTGGTAAAGGCAAAAGAATTTAGAGTTTGACAGTTTTAGTTAGAACCCCAATTTTAGTTACTCTGAATATAACACTTTCACTGCTGTTTAAATACTGCTCTTTGTTTATATGCCTGTCTGGTTTAAATGATGTCTCAGAAACTGTGCTAATCACACCATATATAATGTATTATAATCAAACACACACAAAAAAAATGACACCATTTTATTCCACAAATATGTCATGTATTATGCTAGTCATAAAATTTCAGAAGTGGTCATAATTACTTACTCTACAGACTAAGTAGGTAAAAGAAAGAGAAGTCATTCAGTATACTGAAACACATGACATAAGGCAGAAATTGGTAGGAGACAAATGGCTGAAGTAGGAAAGGGGGAAGCTCTTGAGAGTTTTAGACTTAATCTGTAGGAACTGGTTTCCAAATACTGGTCTATGGACCAGTTACAGATTGCCTGTTTTACAATTGTTAGATTCCTAGGCTCTGTCAGTGTTCACTGTTCCTAGGTAGCATTCATGTTGCTAATCATGGGAACCACACTTAAGAACCAGGCATAATGTGTTGCATCTCTGATTTTGGCTCTGATGAACTCCTTTTCTACCACTGAATATAGTCATGGAGGACCTGTCAGTCAGAGTCTCACCTTCCCTTAGCTGCAGCAGCCTAGCTAGGTTTCAAATAATGTTCAAAAGTTTGTATCATAGAGCTGGGCATGTTGGCACTGTAATCCCGGTGACTCAGGAGTCCGAGGCATGAGGATCTTAAGTTTGATGCCAGCCTAGGTAATTTAGGGAAACCCTATCTCAAAATAAAAAATAAACAGGGCTGGGGATGCAGCTCAGTGATACAGGTACCCCAGATTCAATCCCCAATATCCCTGCTCCAAAAAAACACACAGAAGTTGTATCATAGAAAGTTCCCCAGTTATCTTGATGAACTCCAAGACTGGAAATACAGGGAAGCTATTAAATGATTCTCATCAGGAGATAAATGATCATGTATGTATTTTATATAGTTTACTCTGAACAATGTTTGGGAAATTTAAGAGCAGAGCATAGAGATGAATTAGAACACTATGGAAATCATCTAGGCAAGAGGCACTAAAGGCCTACCTTAAATTAGGATGCAGAAGAAAAGCAGTGAGGAAGATAACGGTATTTAGGTCAAGATAAGCAAGCCTTGATTAATCTAATCAACAGTTCTCAAAGATTGGCTTCCTTCAGAACCACCCGAAAGGTGAGGGGCTATCTCACTTCCCATAGACTTTTTGAGTTTCTGTTACCTAGAGTTCCTAACTCTGTAGGTTTGAGGTGGGTCTCATGAATCTACATGTATGACAAGTTCCTAGGTGGCATTCGTGTTGCTAATCATGGGAGCCACACTTAAGAACCAGGCATAATGTGTTGCATCTCTGATTTTGGCTCCAATAAACTCTTTTTCCACCATTGAATACAGTCATTTAGGACTTGTCAGTCAAGAGTCTCACCTTCCCTCAGCTGCAGCAGCCTAGCTAGGTTTCTTATTCTGAATTTTCTTTCTTTTTTTTTTCTTCACTTTTTTCCTCTAAGTATTTCTGTTGATTCTTTTTAGTTATATATAGTATCAGGATACATTTGGACATAATCACAAAAGCAAAAAATATAATTTGGTCTAATTCTGTCCTCAGCACTTGGATTTCCACTTCACTTGTTCCTTAAGGTGGTCAGAGTTTTTCTGTTTCCAACCAAAAACTCCAACCAAGAGAGTGAGGGAATCTTGGTAAGATGACCCTATTAGAATTGTATACCTGCTGTAATAAGTGACCCCAAACTTAGTAGTTTAAAGGGACAGAAATTTATTCTCTCACACAGGCTAGCAACCCAAAACTGACATCACTGGGCCAACATTAAACTTTCAGCAGGGCCACACTCCTTTGGAGACTCCAGGGGAGAATCTTCTTCCCTCTTCCTTCTGATGCTCACTAGTATGACTTGATTTTTGGCCACAGCAACCTCATCTCTGCCTTCATGATCATCTTTCCTTCTCTTCTGTAAAGAATTTCCCTGCCTCTCTCTTCTAAGGACACTGTGAGTCCATCTGGATAATCCAAGATTATCTCCTTAGAGATAGATTAGATCCTTAACTAAATCACATCCACACAGTCTTTTTTCCAAATAAGGTAACATTTATAGGTTCCAGAGATTAGGCTGTAGATATTGGGGGAAGGACACTTTTTTTGGCCTAACACAGTGACCAAGAGTCATCCTGGTTTTAGTGCTGAAAATCTTACATTCTAGGAAAACTCTCAATCCCAAAAAACTTGAACTGGTTTGCTTTTTCCTTAAACTTCTTTGCCTTTGTATGCTCATTTTTTTTTATTCTGATGGGAAAAGGTTAAAAATGCTATATCAGGGGTAGCTTTAGCTGTGCCTATAAAGATATGAGAAATTTTTAAAAAAATATCATAGGGCTTTGGGATCCACTGGAGTAAGTGTCATTTATTTTTCAGCCCATCAACCTCACAGATAATGCCCTCAATATCCAATAGGGCATTCTTCTAGGGAAAGAGAAGGCTGCCCTGCAGTTTCCCATGACAAGCCTAGACACCAGAATCTGCCAAAGGTTGCAGGCATCTAATAGATGCAATATATGGCTGTGCCACCTCCAAGAGATCACCATCTGTCCTGGTGCAGCAGGGACAACAGTGTGAGTCCTGGATGTCATGAGACCACCGGCCCCTCCCCATTCCCTCCAGCTGCTGTGAAATCCCCCACTCTACCCTGCTCTCTCCCTTCACCCTCCAGGACACTGGGGTAGATAATGTACCTTCTGAGATTGGGTTTTCTGAAAAGACAATAAGAAAGATTTTTCTTCTAAGAGCTATTGCTCAAAATCCTATAGATGCCCTTGAGGTAGGAAACACAAGGGGACTAGCTACTAACTCAAAACAGGAGACCAGGGTGGGGAGAAACACAAAGAACTTGACACACACATTAACATCTCACTAAAACCCACACTCTGCTGTGTATTACCCACCACAAATCCACAGCAGCGAGGCAGTAAATCATGTAGGACTTTTAATCCTCTGAGTTACACTGGGATTCCAGCTACTCATGAAGTGTGAGGAGGATGGAGGCCCGCAGCCAACTACTCAGGCTGAGAGACTGCTGGCTCTGAGCTTAGCAAAGATCATAGCAGCAAACACTAGGTACCAGGTCTCCTGTTAGTGCCTTATGCACACTATGCCTTTAACATGCTCGATGTCCTCAGGTAGCAGGTGCTCCAGATACAAAGCCCTTATCTGAAACCTTTGGAGCAAGCTCCATTTCATAATTCAGAACTGCCAGAGTTTTAGAAAGGTATAATGAACCTAATTTATATCACATAACACTCCAGCAGGGTCTGAAGCAGCTCGTATACAAACTAATTAACGTTCCTTCAATAAATGAAATAATCATCTGGGTTTGGTGGTACAAACCTATAATCCTAGTGACTTGGGTGGCTAAGGCAGAAGGATTTTAAGTTAAAGAACAGCTGGGCAATTTATTTAGAAACAAGGTCTTACTGAATTGCTTAGTGCCTTGCTTTTGCTGAGGCTAGCTTTGAACTTGCAACCTCCTATCTCAGCCTCCTGAGCTGCTGGGATTACAGGTGTGCAACACTGCACCCAGCTTGGCTTTATTTTTTACTTTAGAATCAGCAACACTTCATACCAAAAAAACAGAATAAATGGTCTGATGAGCCAAGTAGAAGAGATTAGATTTCTAGACAAAAAAAAAAGACTGAAAACCTGAAACAAACTAACAAAACCAAAAAGTGAATTGGCCATTTCAAACTTACTTTCATTGTAAAGCAAGGATAGAGAGACAAAACATTAAATAGATAATTGGTAACAAAAGTTTACTTTCCTGTGTAAAGATTAGGACACTTCATTATCATATCAATTGAATCTAGACCGGGAAATTTGTCTCTTCTTTCTCTAATCCTGATAATAGATGGCAGACATACATAAGTGTGGCAATGTGAGGTTGGGAAGATGGTTCTGTGGACTGGGTGAATTGTGTTGACACCCACATGCTTTCTTTTGAAGGGCATATGCCTGAGGCCACTCTGGCCTTGCCTGGCTTGAGTTAGTGGGATACTCTACATTCCTCAGAAAACAACCTGTTATCTGAAGGAGAAATGCAGGCCCAAGGACTCCTACCTGCCATTAAGAAGTGCATGGGTTTCCCTGAAAGGGGATTTTTATGACCTTTGCACAGACCAGGACTTAGGGAGACCTTTAATCTTCCAGAACTTAGGGAGACAGGATAATTAGAAGTGAAGCCTCTAAAAATAAAATCTATAAGAAAAAGTTACAATTGGAACAAGTCAGCACAGGCCAGGGTGACACAGAGTTGACTTGGGTCTTTAGCATGTCATTGTAATAGTAAAATCTCCTCTACATGGGGTAAGATGATACACAGTGGATCCTTCTATCAGTCAAAAGTGAAGAGGTGGACCTGGCCAGGATTCCATGGAAACTTCCCTGGAGCCCCTAATGAAATAGGAGTGCAAGAAGAGCTGAGAGGACCCACTCTCTCCCTTTCTCCTTTGAAAGTGTTTCCTTTTCCCCATTCCTTCTAATAAACTCATGACTGCCATTGAGTGACTCATCTGAAATTTTTCTAGCATGATTATAAGAACCAGTGACTGAAGACATCTATGGCTATGTTGGCTCTGCAGACAGCCTTGCTATGCAACACTGAAATCTCAGGTGGGATAAATAAGTTATGCTCTCTGATCTGGGGTCCCACAGTTTGTTTAAGCTTGGTGAATGGATCTTTAGCTTGAGTGACTTCATTTTGACTTTTAGTCTGGTCTTTTGGGGCCTAATGCAAAAAATTAGTCCAAAGCAACATCCTCCTATAATTTTTATTTAACAAGTGGAATGTGCCTCACACCAGGTACACTTAGCAGGTCCAAGAGGGATTCTCTTCCCAGGGGACAGCTGTAACCACATCTCTGATGCTTGAATTATCCCAGTGGTTATACAACAACAAAAACCTCAAGAACTTTATATTCTCATTCTCTCTCTCTCCTTCTTCTTCTCCCTCTCCCTCTCTCTCTCCTTCTCCCTCTCCCTCTCTAACTCTCCTCTCCCCAAGGAGCATGAGAGTTATAAAATGTCCAAAACCTCTCCTTTGAATCCTCCAAGTTCTTTCTTCGGCATCAGGAAACAGAATACTTGTGGCATTTACATCCTTAGAGTTGAAAATTGGTGTAACTGGCAGGAACCCAAAGAGGAAACATGTTGACTCCAGAGTTGCCAAGGGACATGGGGTCGGTGGGGAAAATCCAGGCTGGCCACAAATCTTGATGTGTTTAGAAGTGGCTTCCCTATTGGATGGGTGGGGACCACTGCATACATTCAGGGACACCCTGAAAATCCAAATAGAGGTGCTGCAAGTTTTGGAAGAGCATCCAAAGTAGTCATGGGAAAGAGAATTTAAAAATGTCAGGCATTGGTGACAAAGCCCCTAATGTGTGCATTAAAGTAAGTCACAATCTGGGAGTTAGCTACTCACATTAGAGTATAGAAATAATTTAAACTAGAAAGAGAAGTCCAATTAGCACAGGTTGAGAGCAAGGATGGGCTGTCATGGCATTTAGAACTTGCAGACAAACACCTGCAAGTCATGGAGTACCCTTAGGATAAAATGAGTGGACACCATGGGGCCAGAGCCTGTATTTAGGCATTGGTGACTAGCAAATACTTGGGCCCTCAGACATAGGACCCACTCAGAAACTCTACTAGTTCCAGTGACTCAGAAGTTATGGTCAAGGATGTAGATATAATGGAAGCTAGACTGGTAGTTGTCCAAAAGGTAAAGACTCACCAGGAATGGCCTGAGGGTACAGATCCACATCTATTTCCAGCTCCAAATCCATATTTACATACTGCCAAAAGACCACATACCCCCCACTGCCCCTGTGGAGCTGGTGGGACAGAGGTCCAAGTTCAGGCAGAAAGTTAAAAAAAAAAAAAAAAAAAAAAACAGTACACCAGCATGGCTGCTTCATTTGTGGGGATAATATTGAATGGCATAGAACTACCTAAAATGACTTCAGTAACTGCTCACCCTGCTTTGCGTCAGTGACTTTAGGCCAGTGCTGCTAATGTAAGTGTGGGGTCATTACTAGCTTGGCTGCTTCTTGGTCAAATTTAGGAGATACTTCTATGCCCAGAAGCACCTGGGCTCCTAAGAGAGAATTACAGGTCTGTTTGCAGGACCTGGGGATGAAACATGCTATCTATGTGCAGCCCTTTCCAGGGCTGGTCAGTATGACTTTCACTGCCAGGATGAGAGATGCGGTGTTACACGTAGCCCCTTCATCCATTTATGGTACTCCATTAGTAGGGCAGCCCCTCCAGCAAGCAGCCATTGATAGCAGATCTAGAGGAGACAGAAAGATTGAGAGAGAAAATGGGAGTCTGTAAACTCAACCCAAACTGGAAGGACCTCTCTAAGTCTCCCATAAATGAATGTGGGTGGACTTAATAGCAGCAGGAGTAGATGAAAGGAAAATGGATAAATAGCCTAATGCCACCCTGGTAGTTATGGAAGC
Organism: Marmota marmota marmota; assembly: GCF_001458135.2. NCBI lineage: Eukaryota > Metazoa > Chordata > Mammalia > Rodentia > Sciuridae > Marmota > Marmota marmota. Next base: position 14,532,731 of record NW_026000016.1, on the reverse strand, counting down.
AATTATTAAAAAGGACAAATGATTTCAGCCATTAACTCTCAATAAGGAAAAGAAAAGGGAGACAGTCAGAAAGGTAGACTGGACTCCTACTTCAAAAGGAGACAAAAGCATCTCCTATTAGGAGATGTAACAAAAGCAGAGCCCACACTCCCCTCACCCCCAACACACACTAGAACCCTTTGATTGTGGGATGACTAGGAGGAGGTCAAGGTTCAGAGGTCTGAGCTATGTCTCTGGATCAGAGACCATATGTAGAATCAGTAACACATTAATCTTCAAAAAATATGCAGAAGATAACAGCATTAGACAAGAGAACTGAAGGTACATTGATAAATGGCAATCCTGACAAATTTTCAAACAGGTTAACTGCTATTGATGGATATGGGGAAACAGTGAGAGTCAGAGTTGCAACACTGATGTTGCAGCTTGAACACCTGCCACCCACCCCATACCTGGAGTTCATAGCTTCCATCCTGTATACAGTGTAGGTGTTGATACCTTATGGGGTAAATGTTTACAAACCACAGTAGGGGAGCCCTGTTTGCCAGGAGATGTGTCAGCTGTTAAGAATGTGTTAGCACATTAAGAGAATGCTGAACATCTCCCTATTGTTTTCCTGGCTTCCTGCTGAATTTTTGCCACCAAACAAGATCAGCTCCCTGGAGGCCAGTAAGAGATAACAGACCATAAACGCATTAGCTAAAGTAAATATAATTCACACAATCCACAGTTCTTTTTTTTTTTTTCTTTTTTTGCTGGGGGAGAAGAGCAGTCTGCTTTAGCTCCTTAATGCTAAATGATGGAACATTTTACCATGATACCTTTTTTCTAGATCAATTTACTTGTGTAAGACATAAATGTAAGAGGTTCAGAATTGAGTAAAATGCTTTATCAGTGTTTTCCATTCATAAAGTAGCCATTCTCATGACTAGTTCATGAGTATGCATTCCTTTGTGCTGACTGCTTTACGTAGAAATCGCATGGCTTAGTGGCTCCGCAGGACCTGCTGTTTCTATTGGTGGTAGCATTGTCTCTGATTGCCTACAAGTTCTTCACAACCAAAAGCAGAGTGCCATCCTCTCATTTCCAAAGAACAGACAGAGGNTTTTTTTTTTTTTTTTTTTTTGGTGTTTCGGGGGATATCAGGGATTGAACTCAGGGGCACTAAACCACCGAGCCACATCCCCAGCCCTCTTTTTTGTACTTTATTTAGAGACAGGGTCTTACTGAGTTGCTTAGTGCCTTGCTGTTGCTGAGGCTGGCTTTGAACTCAATATTCTCCTATCTCAGCCTCCCAAACAGAGCTGCTGGGATTATAGGCGTGTGCCACCACGCCTGGCTCCACAGTACTTTTAACTCTCACATGGCTGGCTGGTAAGAAAGCAGGATGGAACTCAGCACATGGCAGTAGACTATAGGAAATTAAATAAGGTGATACCTCTATGCAGCCATTCTCATCATAGCCACATGAGAGGAGCACAGCATTCAACTGGGAATATACCTCTCTGTGCTAGACTTTGATAATGCCCCTTTTAGCACAGATACAACTTCTGAGGATTGAGACCCATTTGCCTTCATGTGGGAAAAGCGTACTATGGACTTTCACCATATTACCTCAAGGATATCCCCACCTTGTGTCATGATACGGTAATAAACCTGGCTCCAACCTCCACTGGTAAAAATATTTACATAATGATCATATCTGATTCTCTTTCAGTGCACACCAAGGCTACTCCCATGCTTTTGACTGACTTGCAAAGGAGAAGATGAGCTGTAAATCCTAAAAAAGTGCAGGGGCCTGGCTTATTGGTGTTGTCTGGTCAAGTAAAACAGAGGTTATAACTCAGGTTGTTATAGATAAAGCTCAAATATGTCTACCTCCCAACATAGTAAGCAAATACAAGAATTTGTGGGGCTACTGGGCCATTGGAGGGCTTCCATTCCCTTATCTGGGTCAGTTATAATGATCCCTATGTAATTTGTGCAGGAGGGGTACATTATAGGACTCTACTGACTGGAGTACTGAGTTATTTAATCAAGCCAAATGAACAACAAAACAGGTGCATGCCCTTGGGACACTAGACACATTGATTGATACCTACTGAGCTTACTGTCCATGTCAGCCCAAATGATTTTGGTTGGGGCTCCTGGCATTGGATTAAGGGACATGAGACTTCTTGTTGATTTTTTCACAGTATAGAAAGGGGTGAGGGAACATTATTGCTTGTTGGAAAAATAATTGTATGCTACTTATGCTACCCTTCTTGCCACAAAGCCCATAACCATCAGAGTAGAACCAGTCAAGATCATACAACTAGCAAACATAAGATGGCTGGAGGAAGATACAGCAGAGAAAATTGCTACTTGGCTACATCATAGATTAATCATGCAGGACAAGACTGTGTGTCCAGCTATAACATACTGGGGACTGCACATGAAGATATCTGATATGGTCACTGCATTCCAGCAATGTCTTGCTTGCTGTCAGCACTACTCACAATGACTGGATGCCACCAAGGGGCATTTCAAACAAGGTGCTGTCCCTCTTCAGCAGTGGCAAATAGAGTACATTGGCCCTCTCCCATTATCAGAAGGGACCTGCTATGCATTGATTTGTGTGGACACAGTTACAAGCTTGATGCAAGACTTCCCCAGTAAAAGAGTCAATTCAAAGGCAATTATTAAGGGACTGATCCTGCTGAGTTCCATGTATGGCACACCACAGGTAATTGAGTGACTGGGAGACTGTTTCACGGGCCATGACATATAACAGTGGGCTCAAAACCAAGACATATTGTGGGTTTTCCATCTGCTATACTATTTAAAAGGAACTGGGTTAACTGGAATGAATGGCCTGCTGAAAAAAGTCTTAAGGACTGGGGGCAACTCTATGCAGGGGTGGAATGCTTATCTGCCTGAAGCACTGAGGGCATTAAATGAGAAACCCAGACATCAGCAGCATGCAGACTTTTCTATGTTATCTCACTCATGTAAACTCATGGGCTGGGGCTGAGCTCAGAGACAGTGCACTTGCCTAGCCTGTGTGAGCACTGGGTTAAATCCATAGCACCATATAAAAATAAATAAGTAAAGACATGCTGTCCATCTACAACTCTAAAAAAAATCTACTGGACATTTTCTTAAACTGGCTTGGGGCACAAGTAACAGTTTACTGTTTCTGGCACCTGAAAACATATCAGAGACAGGAGTATTAGTTGACCATGGAAGCTGCTGGTGATTTGCCTTACTGTGATCCCTTGTGGGTCTAAACTTTACTTGTAAACCTAAACTAACAAGTAAAGCCCACTGTGTGGGGAACCTGGCCCTCACAAGTACCAGTGATGTCACCCTTGTACACCTGAGGAACACTTTGTATCAGTTTATGCCAGTTACATTTCAGAGTGTCTTATTCTTTCTATGCCCCCAAAGTGCAAACAGATAGCTTGGCATGGTGCATTTGCTTAGGCAGGGCTACTTTGTAGGGTCCTCTACTAACAACAAGATCACACAGTAACTGGTATACTGCCCCATGGAGCTTATTTGCCATTATTGGTGCCCATTAAACATTTGTCATATTCTCCATAGGTTAGCAACAAGTAACCTTTTCCTGGACTGGGCAACAGAAGTTGCACATCATGCCAACCAGACCCACTGTTGGATCTACTCAGAATTCTGTGTACCTGCAGCAGAAGAACTTCCCTGGGTATGGAATGGACTTGCAATCTTAATTACTTTAACATCCTTGTTGATAGGTTCTTGCTCTTTGTACTGCCCTAGTAAGATATGGATGCAGGGCTCCAGAGCTCTGTCCTGAGGACTTTCCAAAAGACATGGGCAGTACATTTAAGGGCTTCTGAGGCACTGAAGGAGTGGAGTGTTTGGGAAAACACTAGTTAGTACCTAGGAAAGTTTGTTGTTCCAAAAAGTAGTTAAGAAGGACTCTGAAGAATGTGATAATGGAAATAGAGAGGGGAAACTTTAGATGAGGATCAAAGCAGTGACTTTGGTTGTAAAGTAGAAGAATGTACTCATAAAATATCTAAAGAAATGTTAGATTGTCCACCTGGGCAGTGGGTATGCCCCCTATCCTGTACATTTCCCCTGCTTCTAAATGCAATGCAGCCCTCCATTGTAATACCCAAACCCCCTCCATTGAATCCTTTGATTTTTTTCTTTGTGATTAGTAAATAGTATGTTTGTGGCATTTGCAGCCCTGGGGTTAAACAAAGGGGTTCCTGGAAACCCCAATTTATAGTTAGTTTGTCAGTTGGCTAGAAACTCTTGTCAAACAACCTGGATATTGCAAATGGCATTGGAAGTGGGGGTCAGTCCCATGAGACTGAATCCTTATCCTGTGGTATCTGCCACTACATCCAGGTGGAGAAAGTTATAATTGAATTAATGGACACCCAGCCAATGTCACCCACAGAGCTGGTTGTTGTTGGTGGTGGGGGGACATTTTAACACATACACACACTTCTTGGTGACCAGAGGTCATAGAACTCTTCTGTGTTGATTGTGGAGTAAGAGTATGGGAGAAACTGTTTTTGTCCTATATTCTCAGACCCCAACCCACTTTTGGTTAATTAACACCAGGGGACTGTTGAGAGCCAGGCAGCAGGAGATCTAGACAGCAAAGCTATACCTTTGCAGTACACCAGGAGAGGGTGTTTCTGCCTTTTCCCTTTTTTGGGTTAGGAGGGTTTGTGAGTGTGTGTTGCTGCCAATGGGATCCAGGATCTTGCACATACTGGGCAAGTGCTCTACCACTGAGCCACATTCCCAGCCGTTTTTGTTTTAGTTTGAGATAGGAACTCACTAATTCTGCCCAGGCCAGCAGAATTTGTGATCCTCCTGCCTCAGCCTCTGCAGTATCTGCGTTTATAGGCATGCACAATGGCTCCTGGCAATGATTAGGATTTTGTTTATTTCCCATTTGTGAGCAGCCATAGATTAGTAATCATGCGCTGCTTACTCCCACTGATATGAGCAACCCTCAACACTTATATTCCTAGATCAAGTTCTTCCCTGTTATGACATTCTTTTCTACCTAAACACAAATCTGCTCACAGACGCTTTCCCAGACCACCTGGGATCCCACTCTAATTTATTTAAGTGTCTTGCTCTGGGATCCCCTTTTTGATCTCAACACTTTGACTAAGTCCTTGCCCTGTGATCAGATGAAGTCTGTGTCCTATGACAATGCCTCACTGATGCTTTCTTTGATGTTTGGATTGCAAACCAGGACGGATCTTCTCTCCTATTGTTTTCAGCCCTTTAATTCTACTATCCAATGCAGAAGCATCTTCCCTTCTTTGGCATAATAGATCAATACTTCCCACAGAAGCAAAGGCTGCTTCACAAATATGATCCAGATTGATCCATTAATCCCACCTGTCTGGGGCATCTGAAGCATCCAGATGTTAACAGATCTGTAAGAATAAGAGCCCAATCAGCATCCTGAACACTTTCTTTTCAATTAAGGCAAAAGGGGAGGTGCCTTTGGGATGCAAAGCTGTTATGCTGTTAATTATGCCTAGATTTAAAACAGATAAAGGTTTCATTTTGAAATTGCGGGTGGGGGTGGGCTGGGGTTGTGGCTCAGCGGTAGAGCGCTCGCCTAGCACTTGCGAGGCGCTGGGTTCGATCCTCAGCACCACATTAAAATAAGTAAAAATAAAAGTATTGTGTCTACCTACTACTAATATATATATATATATATATATATATATATTTTTTTTTTAAAGACATTGCCTGGGACCCTCTTCCTCCTTCCAAGACCTCCTGCGGCTCTGGTCAGGGAAGACCGATTCTACACGCTTCTTCTAATTCGTAGTTTATCTTATTTAACGACATTTGTCTGACACCTCAGCGTTTTCCCTACCCACTGGGGTGGGGAGCTTGGCACTGCACGAAAGCAGTGAGGGTGGAACGCTGGACACAAGCAGGAGAGAGGAGGGGCGGGACGTTGGGCGAGGCCGCGAGGGGC
>NW_026000016.1:14504811-14526733 GCF_001458135.2 Marmota marmota marmota | reverse complement strand
GGGGAGCTGGCGCTGTGGTCAGCTGAGCCGCGCCGGGCGGGTCGCGAGGCCGAGCGTAAGCCCCCCAGCCCCGCCGCTCCGGTCCCCGCCCTTGGCCCGTCTCCCAGCCGGCGTCCACATCCGGGCCGGGAGCTCTCCTCCAGGGCCACGATGCCTAGGGGTCAGTGACATCGAGAGAAGCCGATCGCCGGCGGCCGGTGAGCTGTGATAGGGGGCGACAGGGACTGGGTGGGGGTGGCTCCTTCCTTGGCGAGTGCTTCTCGCCCGGGAAGCGGTTCCCCCCTCTCGGCTCACTGCGGCCCGAGCTTGCCGGCTGAGGATGACGAGGGTTGGGGCGGCCATGGGGCATACCTCCCGTGGGACAACTGCCTTGCGAGGGTTTTCAGGCCGGGATCATGACCTGCTGTGAAAGGGCGACCGGTGCGGCCACCCCAGAGGGTCCCTGAGCCCCGGAATGGTAAAAACACCGGCTTGGTTAGCTGCAGGTAATTTCCTCTGCAGGTCACCGAGGTGTTTTGAGGGTAATGTCCTCTTGTAGGAGGAAGTGGTTAAAGGTGCACTCTTGGAAGACATGAAAACACTATCAGTGAGGTGTTCCAGGAACAGGAAAGAGTAGTGACCCCTCTCCAAGGTGGTGGGCTTACTGGACAGGTCAGAGTCGTCAACGTAAACCGTTGTGTCTGGGAAGGTGTGTGATCTCTCTCTCTCTCTCTCTCTGAAATCTACATATATATGTAGATTTTACTTTATGTAGCTATACAGATAGATATACAGCAGAGGAGGAGAGAATGAATATTTGATGAGGCTGAGAACTTTAAAGGAATTGCTTTTACAGTCAGAAATGTGTAAGATGAGGCAATAAACAGGCTCAGAAGAAATGAAACCTAGCTTCTGGCCAGGCCTTGCCACCAAGAGTACTGTTTATGGAAATGTGTGCCACAGAGGTGTTTAAGGATGAAATGGACAACTAAAGCCTTACGGAAAGACTTAGAAAAATACAGAAGACAGTATCAGGATGCTCAGAGGCTTAAAAACTAACTAGCAGAGCAGCACTGTAACAAGGGCAGCCAGCCATCTGGCTCTTTTGACCTAGGGAAAGAAGAGGTGGGGAGCCAAGGCTGCCTCCCAGGACAGGCCTATTTGTATTGTACTAGAGAGGACCCAGAGCAGAAGCCAAGGCCAGGGACTGCCCTGGAATGGACAAGACAAGGGCAATTTGAGTGTGGTTTGTAGTGGACAAGGACTGATTTGAGTCTGAAGGGTGTGTGATCTGTTATTTCACTGAATCTGTTTTAGGAGTTCTTTATATATTGTGTACAACACTATAAAAGTAACACCGTCTTTGTTTTACAACAAAACTTTAACCTGTATATTATGATACAGAATCGAGATTTCCCTCTAAATAAACTTGAAAGGACTTGATCAGTGTATTACTTTCCTTCTGATTCTCAAGTAGTAGCACGTAGGTGTTCTCACCATGAAAAATACCCAGTGATCCTCAAACCTGCTTATCTGAATTTTATAGAGTTGGCCCATTTTTTAAAAATATTTATTTTTTAGGTGTAGATGGACACAACACAATGCCTTTATTTTTATGTGGTGCTAAGGATCGAACCCGGGTCCCGCCTCGCTCCACCGCTGAGCCACAATCCCAGCCCCTAGAATTAGCCTATTTAATAAGTTCTTTAGAATTTATGGTATGGTAAACAAAAGGCAAGGGGAAAAAATTAAAATCTTAAAAATAAAATCTATTTTAAAAGTTTTCATTGTTTCCACTTCAACATGTGTATTACAATGGAGCATGAGAATATATGTTATGAGATAATATTTTGATGCCTTTGCAGTGATATTAAAAAGCAATTTTGATTTTTAAAATAGGTTTTAAAGTTGATTTAAAAAATCTGGAAGCGAATGCCATAGAACTGTAGGAAAACATAATAATACCAGCATGTGGGGTTTGTCATTTATACAGCAGAAAACATTTTATAGGTGTTAGACTTAAAAATACTTCATTATGCTGTATTTTCATTTCATTTCAGCAAACATGTTTGGAAGCCTGCTGTATGCAGTCTTTAGTAAGAATAACATGGAGAGAAAATAGATGGGCATAAGATGACAACAGTGTGGGGAAAGAAGGCCAAGGAGGTTGAGACACAAATTGCTCTTGAGTGCTTAGGAGAAGAAAGAGTTCATTTGATACATCATATTTGAGATGGACCTTGAACTGTCCAGTGCAAGTTTCCCAGGGCAAAAAGGGAGTCAGAGATCTAAGGCAAATGACAAAAGAGAGACAAGGGTGCAGAGGCTAAGAACACAGAGAATTATGAGCCTTTCAGTGTACCTGAGTATGAGTAGTTTGGTGACAGATGACACCGGTAGATAGGTATGTTGAAAGGCCATATTTGTCTTGCCAGAACTCTGTCTTATAAGAATAGTTGTACTCAGGTAATGACCTCATGTTATAGAAGAGACAATGGGACTGAAATGGAAGGAGATAAAAGTCAGACCATTTAGGCAGCTATTAAAATCCATTCAATAAGGATATATTGAATCTTTCATTATATGTTTTACATAATGTCCTTAGGACTGGGGGTACAGCAGTAGACAAAATAGACCAAAACGAAACAAAAACAAACAAAAAATCCTGTTCTCAATGGTGGTCAGCATTTCCAAAGTCCAGACAAACTAAGAAGGGCCTGAGCTAAGCCTATGGGGATGAAGAGGAGATTGAGAAGCATTTAGTGGGTGGAAGAGACTACTATTTGAAAATCCATTAGACTTGACAGAAGAGGGAATTGGAAGTATCAAGCATCACTCCCAGGTTCCTATCTTGGCGACTAGATTAAAGCTGTTTCTGTTTTCTGTGTAATAGGAAGATACCACATCAAACTAGAATTTCTGGTATATAATAGTAAGACTTCTTTTACCTCACTGGTAGGATGCATAAATACTCTTTAAGTTCTTTTTCCAGTATGGTGATGGGTTTAGCTGATGCAATCTTGGAATCTTAGCACCTCTGTTAATACATACTGGAAGAACCAACTATACTGCCAAGAGCCAACTATTATCTCTGATCAAGAAACAAGTTTTCACTTTAAGACTAATTTATCCCAGCTCAGGAGACTGAGGCAGGAGGATTAGACAGTTGTTGGTTCAGAGCCAGCCTCAGCAATTTAGCAAAGCCCTAAGCAACTTAGTGAGACCCTGTCTCAAAATAAAATATAAAAAGGACTGGAGGTGTAGCTCAGTGGTTAAGCACCCCAGGGTTCAATCACTGGTACCAAAAACAAACAAACACAACAACAACAACAAATGTGATTTATCCACGTAGGGATTGAACCCATGAATACTTCAGTAGCAAATTTGAAGGCACAACTGCACCAGGGTAAGGGCCTAATCTTATTTTGTGTCTAATGTCTAGTGGGTAGAAGCCAGTGTAAAGTAAATTCTACTTAACACATTACAGTTTTCTGGCCATCAGCCATCCTGTAATAGAAGAGACAGTGCCCACAACTTGAATTATTGCTCATGTTTTCTGTCATTGAAGTATTCAAACCTGTTTTGTGAACGTGCACCATGTAAACTAGACAAGACATTCTTGCTTTGAATAAGAAGTTGGACTAGATTATTTCTAAGGCCAACTCAGGAATGAGATTTATTTCCATGTCTCCAAGGTCAAGTCATTTCTATAATTACTTGATCTCTGGAATTAAAAATACGAATGTATGATGTTAGGAATTCAGGTAGCAGATCTAAGAATAAAATCTAGATTTTTGCTTTTGACCTTCTACCTACCAGGTAGTTATCAGTCTTCCTTAATTGTGAAATATTGACAAATTCTGTGCTCAATCCTTCCATTATTAAATATCACTTTTTCTGAGAACTGACACACTTCAGATTGAGGTCATTTAGATTATTATGAGAAAATCTGTTATTAGAATTTTGGACTAAATGACATTGTTCCAATTTCTGTAATCCTTGAATATACGTGCAAAGATTTATAATATACCTCCGTGTTTGCCCACTTGAATGTTTCTCAAGGTGATGTTAAAACTTAATTGTAAGTTTTCCCTAACTGGCATTCTACCAATAGATATTTCATATGTGCACTCTACAGAGATCACTCATAATGATTCCTCCAGAACATTCTAAAACCATAAAGTGCCCTTGAGTCATCGAAAATTATTTTATATTAAATTACTGTTAGTAAAATTTTGATAGAATCTATATGCTATGGTTGCCATGCATGCTAACTTCTTATTTACTATGACATTTGAATTAAAAACTAATTTTTCCTAACAATATTGGATAAAAAGAGTTTCCCGTAACTAAGACAGGTATATGAATTGGTGAGAGGCATGCTCATGAGGGTGTGTCTGTATTGAAGGGTAAAGTAGGACTATAATCTTAGAAACCAAAGAATACCTTTCACAGGGTTGCTGAGCTGAGAGCAACAATGAAGCATATCATCTGCTATACCAGTCAGTGAGTTATCACAACAGGTCAGGTGACTTCCTAAGGCCACACATTTGGCTAGCGGTATAAGTGCTTTTCTACTGCCTCTTTTAGCACAACCCTGCTTTTTCCAATGTCCTTATAAAACCTGGACAATCTGAAAAAGCTGGAAGCACTGATATAACAACTAGAACTGTTTTTACCTTTATTATGGATTTATCTATAGACTTGGTAAAGGTGTCAAGGAAGGTCAAGGAGGAAAAACATCTGAATACTTTTCAAGGGAACATCCCTCTCCTTTCCCTTCCCCTCTTCCTTTCCCTTTCTATTCCTTTTCCCTTGGAAAGACAATTAAGGGAAAATTTGTTCATATGAAAAGACGAAACTGAGCACATCTCCAGATAAGTGTTTAGATATTTAAAAAAATATTTTGGGCTGCAGGTGTAGCTCAGTAGTATAGCACTTGCCTAGCATGCACAAGGCCTTGGAGTTGATCCCTAGTACTAAGAGAAAAAAAATGTGTGTGTGTGTGTGAGAGAGAGAGAGAGATATGAACCCTTGCAAACTATAATGTAATTGATGAATACCTAAGGAAATTTTATATTGGCTGATGAATTACACATTTAGGCCTATTACCTAGAACTTCATTATTCCTCTGCAAAATAGGTATGAAAACTGTTATCAGAAAACCCCATTAAAAAAAAAGGAAACCCTCATTTTAATGAAATGTTGGCACCAAGATCATTCTGTACAGAAAATTCATGAAAGTCATAGACATTAGCAGTTTATTTCTTTTTCTTTTCTTTTTTTTTTTTTCTTTTTTTGCTGGGGGAGAAGAGCAGTCTGCTTTAGCTCCTTAATGCTAAATGATGGAACATTTTACCATGATACCTTTTTTCTAGATCAATTTACTTGTGTAAGACATAAATGTAAGAGGTTCAGAATTGAGTAAAATGCTTTATCAGTGTTTTCCATTCATAAAGTAGCCATTCTCATGACTAGTTCATGAGTATGCATTCCTTTGTGCTGACTGCTTTACGTAGAAATCGCATGGCTTAGTGGCTCCGCAGGACCTGCTGTTTCTATTGGTGGTAGCATTGTCTCTGATTGCCTACAAGTTCTTCACAACCAAAAGCAGAGTGCCATCCTCTCATTTCCAAAGAACAGACAGAGGGCTGAAACCCTTGCCTCTTGTTATATGTTAGAAGGCAGTTCTCTTGCCTCTGTCTTGCAGTGACTGATTTCATGCACAATTCAAAGGGGCCACACAGGCTCTGTAATCATGAGGAGCTGATGGGTCTTAGAGCAATGCCTTTCTCCCATTAAAAATGGGCTTGCACACTTCTTCATCCTAGGGCCTTCTTTGGTGTCAGTGGCTTTTGTATAGCTTTATAACCCATCCACATCAGTTCTTGATGAAAAAAAAAGTGTGAAGATAAAAGATTTTTCACAGAGCATATAGCCAGTCATGGAATGATGTCCCTGTTTCTCTGGGTGGTACATAATAAAGAAATAGAGTTGGTATGTACTGTTATCTTGTATTTTTAAGTCCACATTGACCCATTTACAAAATAAAGTGTTATGTGTAGAAATATTTTCAGAATACAAAATAGCAAGATGACTTAAATTTTTTTGGTATATGCTTTGAAAAATATGATATTGAAGGCCATGTATTTAGTAGCACCTTTATTGTATGATTGGGTGGGTGTGGAAATCATCTTTTGATACTTGTTTGTGCCACTTCTTGTCCATGAACAAGCTGTATACCTCTGTGAACTCAGCTTCTTCATAGTAAAATAGCTACCCGGGTGACTTTTAATGAAGAATATAGGGCAATGACAGGTTTGGGTGGTGTTTTAGCACAAATTAAGCATTGAAAAAAATGTTAACTCTCCCCTTCCTTTTAACCAAAAATTTGAGAAGTAAATATATGGAAATTAACAGTTTTACTGAGGTATAATTCACATATCATACAATTCACTCAAAGTAAGGAGATTTGAACTTAAAGATTTGCATTGGAAAATTTATTTAATTATGCTTTGCACATGTCTACACATACCCTTCCTTCTCATTTTCCAGTCTTTCTTACTGTACCCCTTTGTACACTCATGTATACACACATGCATGTTTCTCTGAAACTGGGATATGCCTTTTTGTTTAAAACAGAAAAAGAATTTAAAAAGTTCAAAATGCAAGTGGAGAAAGTTGGCAACTTTGGAAATAAATATTAGTAATTATTAATGGATCTGTGAGACTCAAGGACACCCCTGGTGGAGGGGGGCATGGCTAGATTTTTAGGTTGTGGCTTTTCCATAGGAACTTCTGCCATGTCCCACCAACCTCTCAGCTGCCTGACTGAAAAGGGGGACAGTCCCATTGAGACCACAGGAAATGGACCCCCCATTCTGGCTCACCCCAGCCTGGATACATTCACCCCAGAGGAGCTGCTGCAGCAGATGAAGGAGCTCCTGGTTGAGAACCACCAGCTGAAAGGTGAGCAGCCACCCTACATGTGTTCTCCACTCACCTGGGGCCTTTATGAAACATAATTCCTTTGTAACAAACCTCCTCTTGAGCCCAGATGGCTTTTGGTAGAGTTAAAATGCTTTCTGTTTTTTACCTCTTGATAACGTAAGAATAAAACATATTCTGTCAGGGGACTGGTGATGTTGCTCAGAGCAGAATGCTTGCCTATCATGTGTAAGGCCCTGGGATGGATCCTCAGCACTGCAAAAAAAGAGAAAAAATATTCTCTCAGGGGAATAGAAATAGTGATATTTAGTCTATTAAGGAGGAAAAGAAAGGAAGGCTGCTTTGAATACAGACTTAGTCCTAAATATTACCTATTCATAGGAAACATTCTGATATGTCAAACTATGGCTTTTGGCAGAATGGGTGTTCTCATCACAGAGTGATAGGACCTTTCTTAGTCTCCTAGTTAGAAATGGGAATCTGGGCTATAGTGGAGGTATCCAAATCAATTTTTTTTTTCTTGATACTTTGAGGACTAGAAATGTTAGACCCACTAGTCCTGTCTGAAAGCAAAAACCACTCACCCGGATATAGTCTTTTCTCCTGCTGATCCTTGGGCCCAGGCCAAGGCTGGCCTGTTTAGATCCAGAGCCAAGTGGCGAAGTGGGCTGTGGGCCTATTTGGTCCATTCTCCTGGTGTGTGTGACTTCCTCATTCTGACCTCCATACAGAAGCCATGAAGCTAAATAATCAAGCTATGAAAGGGCGATTTGAGGAACTCTCAGCCTGGACAGAGAAACAGAAGGAAGAACGCCAGTTTTTTGAGATACAAAGCAAAGAAGCCAAAGAGCGCCTGATGGCCTTGAGTCATGAAAATGAAAAATTGAAGGAAGAACTTGGAAAACTAAAAGGGAAATCAGAAAGATCACTTGAGGTGAGAAGACTGATAAATTATGATGTTATTTCTTAGTATTTTCAATAGAATCTTACTTGTCTAGACTCCTAGGTGAAAACCTTTCATGATTCAGGCTGGACAAGTTTTAGTATAAAGTGTTTTGGTGAAAAAAAATTAATTGCAGTTTTTTTTAATATGTTCTTAGTTGTTGATGGACATTTATTTATTAATTTATATGTGATACTGATAATCAAACTCAGTGCCTCACACATGCTAGCTAGGTAAGCGCTCTACCACTGAGCCACAACCCCAGCCCTTGATTGCAGTCTTAAGCCTGTATAATCTCTGCTGGGGAAAAGAAATTTGTAAGGCTTTAATCATGTTGACTGTAGTCCAAAGAATACTGAGGCGATAAATCAGCGTTTCATATTCATTATAGCGATTCAGGTGGACCTCTGCTTTGAATCATCCAATTGTTGGCTTTTAGATTATGTCTCTGATAAAAATTACATTTAAAACATCTATTACTCAGTATTTTTACTTATTGACTTTGTCCTTTCTCTCAATCTAAAATGGAGATAATTCACTTTACATTTCCTTTTGAAAAATGACTTGTCAAATGCCACGTTGTGATGAGAGGCTGGCTATAGAGTTGCCATGGTTAAAGAGAAAGAGACATATCACCCAAGTAACCTGGGAAATGTATTCATACTAGAGAGTAGATGTCAAAGGTGTTAGTGAAAAACAAACCAGGACACATTGGAAGTCCCTGCCAATATACCAAGGGTCACTGGTTATTGTTCATTTGGGTGGACATCTGCTATTCATTTTCTTCCAACCTGGCACTTAACCCTTTGGAAAATGAAGTACTTGGTTGTATTAGGGAGGATGTATTCTAGCTATGAGTGATTTTTTTCTTGAGACTTTTTACCTTGAACTTTGTTGATCTCTATTTTCTTGAATGGGTAAGGAATAGAAAGAAAATTAAAAGTAATTGAAAAGGGGGATGAATAATCCAAAACATGAAAAGTTGATTACAAAAATACTACAGTTCATATCAATGATCTTACTCATCATCCTGCTCATGGAATGATGAATATTCTGCTTGAATAAATTTATATTTGTATTGTTGGTAAGATTTATCATGCCTGATCCGTCAACTTGTCTTACTATTCAAAGTGCATGAAGTTGTTTCTTTGTGGGGGGAATTTCTCATTAGCTAAATATTGTTGAGGTAAAATTCTCTGAAGAAATGATCACCTAAGATATATGAATGATTTTCTAATCTCAAGAAGAAAATATCTTAAATTATGTTGCTTCCTTGGATTTTGGAATGTGAGCTGACTATTGGCTTTAGCCAGCTGAGGCCTATTACCCTGAAGCCAAGATGGCAGCTTCCAGAAGCAGTTTATCTTTTTGAGCTATCTGCCTATGGGTTTTCCTAGAAAGCTCCAGAATTGGAAGAAGTTAAAATCAGAAACTGAAGCTTTGGATAGCTGTTTCAAGGCAGGTAATCAGAGGACACAAACTCCACATGAGGATGAATAGAGATCTCCCTTGGATGTCTACCTTCTGATCCTCAGGGTGAGGCCAGGCACCAGTGGTTCTGTCTGATTTCACTGAATTATGCATTAAAATTTTCTCCAAGGGAGTGTTTTCTACCTTAATTGTACAAATGGCTATGCAGGGTCAATAGATAGAATCCTTCTAGGATTCTAAGTTTGCATATTAACTTAGGCACATTTTCAGGACAGTGGGAGGAAAGATTGTACAAATACATGAAAAGACAAATTGTGTCACATGAAGGTCAGTGGTAAGGGCTCAAAGTGATGAAAGAGAGCAACAAAGAATGGAGTTGGAATAGAGATCAGAGCTAAACCATAGGAGCGCTAATCCAGGAAGCAAAGGAAAGGATTTCAGTAGTAAATGAAGGGAAATTTGAAGGATTATCTTATAAGGAGTTTCATGGAAAAATAATTGGATTTATTATTTCCTGAGTACAATTAAGGGAATTGTGAAAAAGAAAATTTAGACTAATAATCTGAGATTCTAATGTCAGTTTTTTATCCTTGATCCTCAAACACTTGTTTAAAACTCTATTTTCTCTCCTTATACCAAAGTGTATAAAAATGCTTTCTACAAAATGTCCTTAGAGAGGTCAAGAGGGCACACACAATGATTCCTAAAAAGAAATCGTTCCTGGTTCTAGGTGAGGTAGTACCTATCCTTTTCCTGTTTCATTCTTCACCTTTGTTTCTTTTGTGTGAGTCATTGCTGAGAGAGACTGCACAGCTTCTGACCTTTCCTTGGAACTTGCTTCTTGGGGTTCTTTTAGCTGCTTTCCTTTGAATGTGTGGTAGTTCCCAGCACGGCACTGCTCCAGCTGAAGGCAGAGCATCACCTGGGCAGCGGGAGGCCCGTCGGGTTACAAGTCAGTAACTGGTTTGTGGTCCAGCCACGTGTCTTTCTCATACTGCTAAAGTTCCACTCTGAACCTTTGGGCCTGTTCTTTGTTTCTTGGGAAATCTTTTAGAGAGGTTAAGAGAGGAAATTTTCAGACAATGCTGACTACAAGTTAGGGATCACTCATTTAAATTATTTGTTTAGAGATCATGTTGATAATACTTAATTAGGCTAACAATTTCTGAGAATTAAGATTTTTCTTTAAAGGCTGGTCTCAAATATTTGTTATTTTTCACTGTACTATTAAGATGCAGGGAATGCTGAAATTTTCTGGTGCTCTCAAGCATCTATACTCCTAATTTGGAAAGGGAACTAAATGAAGCATGTTGTCATGCACATAGAGCCATGGAGGTTTCTTAGGGAGAGAACCAACTATGTGTGGTGTCACATTTTCCTTTCTAACCTAAAAGAACTGAGGCCAGGAATTTCAGGGATTCTGTTAAAGGCCATATACCTCCAGTGATGGGCAGAGTATAGACAAGATCTGTTCTGCCTATTCCCAAGTGAAAATGCCACACCTGAAAAGGGTCTTTCTCCTGTGACGTTGACATATGCAGTCATTGCAACAGGGTGAACACAATGCATAGTAGGCACTAGTGGGATATTAGTTTTTATAGGCTAAAATTTATTTATTTATTTATTTATTTATTTATTTATTTTGCTTTTGGTACCAATCTCTGAATTTTAAATTTCCTATTTCTCCACAGATTTATTTTTACCAACTTTCAAACACCAACATAGAATATTGTACCCACCAGCTTACATATTGGGAGGATTTGGGTTTTGCTGTCACGGGACCAAGTAATATCCTTGGTGCTTTGGCTTCTAATTAGATATCATGAGTATAAGGAGAGCGGGGATAAGTGGACATTTCTAGGAAGGAAAAAAGGTAGGAGTTTGAGTTAGCACAGCTTTTTCTTCTTGTTTTCTAGAGTTTGGGCCTAAATCACCATTGCCAAAATCTGGTTGGTTCTTTTCATAATATCCATATTCCAATGTGCTATTGAAGACTTACTTTCTTGTCATGAAGTCATTTTAAATTTCTGTTATTTGAGTACAACACAAATAATGTAAAATGCTGGGCATTGTGTCATATGAATCCTAGCTACTCCGGAGACTGAGGCATGAAGATCTCAAGTTTGAGGGCAGCCTATGCAACTTATCTGTCTCAAAATAAAAAATAAAAAGGACTAGGGATGTAACGCAGTGGTAGAGAGTCACTGGGTTCAATACCCAGAAACGCACACACAGTAAAAATTTCCACCTTAAATGTTCTGTTAAAATACATGTCAAGTAAAAGCTGGGTTTTCTATTTAAACCAGGGGACAAAGATATTGAAAACAGCCTTGTCCATGAGTGTGAGGACAATCAAATTTGATGGGTAGGCCTTTGGTTTGATTTCCTTATGTGCTATTCTCCTTGTCATTTCCAGGACCCCACTGGTGACTCTAGGGTTCCCAAGGTGGTAGCAGAGCAGGAAGTGGAACAGCTGAAGACCCAAGTGGCACGCCTTCAGGCTGAAAAGGCAGACCTGCTGGGCATCGTGTCTGAATTACAGCTCAAGCTGACTGCCAGCGGCTCCTCAGAAGACTCCTTTGTTGAAATCAAAATGGCTGTAAGAGTTTTGTTTTTGGTCTTGTTTTAAGCAAACTATAAAGCCTCATCTAGACAGAGGAAACAATTACCACAATTTTTTGCCAACGATGGAAGTGAAATAATGAGGAAATTTCAGTGTAGCAATGATAAATTGGCTCCCATTTTTTTTAAGTACAATGCTTGCAAGGGTTTCCTAGCTAAAATGAAAAATATAAATTACCTTTTATGACAAAAGATATAAACATTTTTCCCAACTTGTCCTGGCAAATTGGATGTTTTGTGACTGACCTAAAAACAACTCAAAAACAAAAAACATGTATGAACTTTCTGGTCATTTTTTAAATCAGGTCTCAAAGCTGTAAGACCATTTCACTTAGATGAGCAGAATTGTGATCAAATGTAGTAACAAATGGTTTTTAAATACTTTTTAGTTGTGGGTTTCTCTTTTCAAAATCTTATGAGGAACCATGGAAATTAAAAATGAGAAGAGAGGGAAGAGCTGTTCTGGTGGTAGATTTGTGGCCAAAATCTTGGTCATTGTCCACAAAGCCAATCCAATAACAAGGACAGGATTTTGAGAAAAAGGAAAAAAGAAGATTTATTGCTTTGCTAGCAAAAGAGAAACACAGGGGACTCCTGTCCCAACGGCCATGACTCTGCCCATCAGCAAGAACAGGGGGCTTTTAAAGAGGTGACTCAAAGGCTATATTCTGTGTGTTCTCTGGAGTTGTAATTCACTTGTTCATTTGGGAGATAAGACCTTTCTGAGAACTTCTGGTACCATCCCCAAAGTCTGGATTACTTCATTCCTATGGTGAGTGTGTACTCTGCCTAGGATGGGGAAGAAAGGTAATCCTGTTTCCCCTGAGATTAGGGAGGAGCCAGGAGAGAGGAGGAGAAAGAAACATGTCCATTTAAAAAAATAAGTTGCAGTGGCAGAGCAGTAAGAATTATACTCAAAGCATAAAGTGGACCACTGTTACAGGTTGAGGGGTATATGAGAACTGAGTTTGAATCCAGTGCTGTCAAAGTCAAATTCCTGTCAACCCAAAATGAAGTGAGCTAAGCAAGGTGGTGTATATTGATCCCTAAACTCTTGTGAAGTGTCTGTTACGACTGTTTCTGGATATACACATAGTCCTGTTAAAGAGCAGAATGGGTATGTAGATCATGTAGGGGCCTCTCCTTCAATGACACTACAAAAGATTGGACAGTGAAGGAGAAAAACACACAAGGATAAAATCCTCTGTAATATAGGAGGGTCATTTGAGCTTTGTCAAAGTGCAGATCTGATATAGGAAAAGAGATAAATTGTGCCCTGAAAAAGGAAATGGACTTTATAGATCAGTCAGGGGTAGTGGGGATCAACTTGAAAAACACCTGAACTGTTAGGTATTCTGGAATATTACTGTGGGTCTTCCTTATTCACTTACCACACTAAAGATTAACAGAGTTGGAAAATGGCTCTTAGTGACCTTACTATCTATGCCAAAATCAGGAGAAATTTAGGTTTGAAAAGGCTCCTTTATCAGAGTGTCCCTCCTGGAAGATTACTGAAGCAGAAATTTGATCAAAGAGCTTTAACCTTCTGCAAATAACTGATAAAATTCAGGAAGCCCAAAGAGTATATCGGACTTCTCCAAATTAGGCTTGTTCTCTTACAGTTAACATCATCTTCTGCCTCACAGATAAGTGACAGTTGTGCTTGTCTCACTGCTGTGAACTTGAAAATACTGCACAAGATTTAGAAAGTGTAGCTCAGGAGGCTGAGGCAGGAGGATTGCAGGTTTGAAACCAGCCTCAGCAACTTAGTGAGGCTATAAGCAACTTCATGAGAACTTGTCTCAAAATAGAAAAATTAAAAGGGCTTGGATGTGGCTCAGTGTGGTATCAAAAAAAAAAAAAAGATTTAGGAAGTATATCTACAATATCTGTTATAATTTTTGAAGATTTCCCTATTAGTTTATTTGAATATAACTGCCTTGCAAATACTGCTTTAGTCTTACTTAACATCCCTAAATGGCCTATGGTGCATGCAAATTTCTAACAAGACCTAATTTGGCAAAAAAAAAAAAAAAAAAAAAGATGGTAAGCCTCATCCAAAGAAAATTGCCTCTTTGTCAACTTTGATTCACAGAGTTCTAGTATTTTACATTTTAAAGGGCTGCACAAGAAAGATAGGTGGGATTGTTAGCTGTGTGGTCTTAACCTAGGGAAAAAGGGAACTGCCAAGAAGATAGGAGATAAGCTTATGTTTATGGAGTCTGGGTGAGTGTGTTCAATGAGAAGAGTCTGACCTTTATGCCTTGGCCTAGATATTCATAATCCTGACAGAGTGTGCAGGCTGAGGGAAGAGTAAATTTCCATTCCACTTGAGTGACCTAATTTAATCATTTCACATTCAAATGTTGCGTAGTTTCCTGGGTTGTATCATCAAAATTCTTGATCTTTTCCCTTTTTCTTTTCTTTTGACAAACAATTTGTCTTGTAGATATATTGTGTTAAATCCCTTTCATTTCTGCTTTTACAGGAAGGAGAAGCAGATGGAACGTTAAAAGAAATCAAGAATAGTCTTGAGCCTACAAGAACAGACTCCATTGACATGTATGTGATGAAAGACTAGAACTGTCAGGCAGAAAGATGGGGCAGTCTTGTCCCTTTGAGTCTGTCACTGGAGGTCAAACATGATGGGCTGGAGAAGTAACTTTTTATTGATTTATAGTAGGACCTTTCATTAATATTCAGTTTGAATGCTATTTAATGTTGTAGCCCAAACTGGCGGAGAATAAAAACAATGTTTGGTGCCTTTTTTAGGCTGACTAATGCAGACTACTCTGTTGTAGGTGTTTCATCTCCATCAGGTAAGAAGTGAAAAGAGTCCTGCCCTCCATCAAAAGAAGATATTGCTTCCCAAAGACCCATGTTTGCTAATTTGTTTACCAGTGCTATGTGACTTGGACCAGGCTGCCCAGCTTCCATAAATGAGATGTATCACTTTCATCTCCCTGTTCATCCCTAGTTATAAGCCAGAGTGACCAGTGCTGGTGATCCTCTCTAACGATTATTGTTAGTGCTAGCAATCATTGTAGGAGTTTCTTGAAAGTGCCCAGGTGTCTTATCTGTGGAGTCTCAAGTTTACCTGAACCAAGTAGATACTGGGAAACAGACATCTTAAATAATGAAAGGGCAACAGGTTCTTGCTAAATTGAGGATGGCCTCAAACTTGCAATCCTCCTCAGCTTTCCAGGTAGCTGGGATTACAGCCACTGTGTCTAGCACTGCGTAGATTGTTTTTGTTGTTGTTGTTGTTGTTGTTGTACTGGGAATTGAACCAAAGGTCTCACACATGCTAGGCAAGTACTGTACTACTGAGCTACATCCCCAGATTTCCTCATAGACTTTTAAAGCCTTTTTTTCTATAACTTGATGAATGTACATAGATAATGACTTATAAAAGGTGAAAAAAATCCAATCATGTTTCCAAGCTTTTGTATCAGAGAGAAAATATTAGACAATATTCTTTCATCAAACATGGCTGTTGGCATAAGTGAATATTATTCTCTTTTTAGGTTAAAAATTCTTAAAACTTTTCCCCAAGTTGCTATTTTTAATATCAGAAGACTTTCCTGGAAGTATAAGGAAGGAAGAAAATTGTTTGACAATTTCAAGCCACTTCCTCCTCATTCATACCACATGCAAAGATCAGTTCTTCTTTTAAGCCACCGTGCTATTTAAAAAAAAATAACAACAACTCTATGTTATTTATGATAATCAGAAGGAGTTTGAGATTGATTTCTAGATTTAGAGTTTGAGCTTTGGAGTCCTAGTAATGGAATTCAATTTCTTTATTAGATTTGTGAGCTCCAGTAGTTTACTGAAATAGTGCCTGCCATAGGCATCATCATAGTCCCTGAATGTTTTTAGAGTGGTAGCCAAGGTTTTGTTTGTCATTAAAATGTCTCTATTCAATCATATTTTGAAGTCAAGAAAAATATTTGACAACATTGGCTATATTTGTCTTTGATTACTTGAAACAAAAAGAAAAAAAATGTTTTCTTGACTTGTAAAATTGACTTTCTCAAGTTGGAGAAAGGCCAGTGTAGTTTGTTTGGCTGGGTCCTCTTTGAGACTAGATCTCTGGAAAGCGAGTTTTGGGGTCTTACTTACACAGTGACCATTCAGAAACAGCAAGTTATACTTTAAGGCTATCTTCTCTGGAGTCTCACTGTCAGTCTCTACACCTTCCCCAGAAAGTAAGGAGGAGCATAGCAATATGGGTCTTGGGACCATGCATCTGTCAGTAGATGAGAATTAATTGGAGAATGTTCTGGAAAACAATTTGTTTAAGCTGGTCTTAGTTATATTGGGCTACTCTAAGTGTTGGTTTTCATTTTTTGATTTAAAAAAACCTTTTAACCTTTATACTGAATGTGGTGGTGGTATCAATATAGGAGCAAATCTGCCAAAGATGCCAAGAATTATTTGGAATTTGAAGAATTAACTGTGAGCCAGCTCCTACTTTGCCTAAGGGAAGGAAACCAGAAGGTGGAGAGACTTGAAATTGCTCTCAAAGAAGCCAAAGAAAGGTATGAGATAGCTTGACCTGAAATGTGTATACACTGTTTTTTAATAACTTTATTAAAATATAACTAAAATACCACACAGTTCTTCCATTTAAAATTTACATTTCAATATTTTCACAATATTGTGCAATATTCTGTATTAGGGTTGTGCAATCATTGCCACAATATAATTTTAGAATATTTTTTCCCTCATACCATACAAGAAATCCAAATCCCATTAGTGTGTCTATACTACCCATGCCTCCCAGTAATCTTCTTTCTGTCTCTATACATTTGCCAATTCTGGGCATTTCATATAAATGGAATCACAAAATATGTGATCTTTTATGACTCTTATGACTGGCTTCTTTGACTTATCATAGTGATTTTTTTTTTCTAGTACTGGGGGTTGATTCAGAGCCTCACATGTCTCACATATGCTACTAGTGCACTATATCCCAGCCTCCAATTATTATTTATTTGTTTGTTTATTTTTGGAGAAAGAGTCTTGCTAAATTGCCCAGACAGGATGATCCTCCTGCCTTGGCTCCTGAGTAGCTGGGATTACAGGTGTGCAATATCATGCCCAGTTAGCATAGTATTTTTAAGGTTCATATATATACAATGTACCATATATCAGTATTTAATTCCTTATTGTTGCTTGTTTTACTTAGCTTTTTCACCACTGTGAATAAAAGACCTGACAAGAACAATTTTAGAAGAGGAAAAGTTTATTTAGGGGTTCATGGTTTCAGAGGTCTCAGTCTACAGAAGGCCAGCTCCATTCCTTGGGGCTCCAGATGAGGCATGGTGTAAGAGTATGGTGGAGATGAGGTTCATATGATGATCAGGAACCAGGGAGGGAGACTGCACTTGTCAGATACAAAATATATACCCCAAAGCAACACCTCAATGCCCACCTCCTCCAGCTATACCCTACCCACCTTCAGTTACCATTCAGTTGATCCCCCATCAGGGGATTAATTCTCTGATTGGGTTAAGGCCCTCATAACCCAATCATTTCTCCTCTTAACCTTCTTGCATTGTCTCACACATGAGCTTTTGGGGGATACCTCACATCCAAACCATAACACTGCTGAATAATATTCTACATTGGATATGTGACATTTTCCCATTTATCACTTGATGAACATTTGTTGATTGTGAATGCTTCTATGAACATATAGATATATAAGTGTTTGCTTGGACATGTTTTTAATTCTCTGTGGTGTATACCTAGAGAATGGAATTACTAGTCTGTTTAATATTTGAGGAACTACCAAATCATTTTCCAAAGAGGCTGTACCATTGTGTATTACCACTGGCAGTATATGTGTATTCCACTTTCTTCACATCCATATCAACACTTGTCTACCATTTTTATTTTAGCCATCTTAGTAGATGTGAATTGGCATCTCATTGTAGTTTTGATTTCTAATTCCGTAGTGAGAATCTTTTCATGTTTAATTTTCTTAGGAGAAATAGCTATTCAAATAGACTAGTTATTTATTAAAAGTATGATTTGCAAATATTTTCTCTCATTCTGTAGGTTGTTTTTATCCTTCCCTTTCCCTTTCCATTTTTTTTTTCCTTCATGTTACTGAGCTACTGAGGATTGAACTCAGCTCATGCTAGGCAAATATTCTACCACTATAGCACATTCTCAACCCTTCACTTTCTTGATGATATTATTTGCAGTGCAAGAAAAAAAAATTATATTGATGTGATTTCTCTCTTTTAATTTTGTCATCTATTCTTTTAGTACGGTATCTCAGAAATCATTGTCTAACCCAGTATCACAAAGCTTTACTCTGTGTTCTGAAGATTTTTATTGTTTTAACTTTACATTTAAGTCTGTGGTCCATTCTGAGTTCATTATTATGTATGGAGTGATTAGAAGGCTAATTTCATTATGCTCTTGGTTCTGTTTCGTTGATCTATATATTTGTCCTGTCCTTATGCAGGCATAGAGTCTTGATTTTTTTTAGGGTTTACATTGCATCTATATATCAGTTTGGGCTGTATTATCATTTAACAATATCCTGACTTATGAGCATGGGATGCTTTTCCATTTATTTGTATCTTCTTTAATGTCTTCCAATAATGTTTTGTATTTTTTTTATTTTTTATTTTTTTTAAATTTTTTTTTTAGAGAGAGAAAGAGAGAGAGAGAGAGAGAATTTTTTAATATTTATTTTTTAGTTTTCGGTGGACACAACATCTTTGTTTGTATGTGGTGCTGAGGATCGAACCCGGGCCACACGCATGCCAGGCGAGCGCGCTACCGCTTGAGCCACATCCCCAGCCCAATGTTTTGTATTTTTAATAGTTCAGGGATTTTTGGTTTGGGGTTTTGTTTGTTTTGGGGAAGTTGTTTGTTTTTGCAGTGCTGGTGATTGAATCTAGGGCCTTGCACATGCTAGGCAAGTCCTGTTTTGTACTTTTCAACACATCCTGCCTTTTTTTTTTTTTTTTTGCAAAATTTATTCCCAAATATTTTAGTCTTTTTGATGTTATTGTAAATGGAATAGTTTTCTTATTTTTTGGCTTTCTCATTGGCATTACATAGAAATACAACCAAACAATTTTTGTATGTGGATATTATGTCCAATAGCCTTACTAAAGTCATTTATTAAGTGCTAATTTTTTAGTGGAATCCTCAGGATTTTTTTTTTATTACAGAATCAGACTGTATCATTAGCATATAGAGATAGTTTTGCTTCTTCCTTTCTAATCTGAATGCCTTTTATTTCTTTTTCTGCCTGACTGCCCTGGCTAGAACTTGTAATGTGGTATTAACTAGAAATGTAGCATCCTTGTCTTGTTCCTAACCTTCAGGGAAAAACTTTCAGTGTGTGTGTGTGTGTGTGTGTGTGTGTGTTGGTAGAAGAGAGTGGTACTGGGGATTGAACCCAGGGCCTGTTGCATGCTCAGCAAGTACTCAACTCCAAGCTTTCAATCTTCTACCATTAAATATAATGTTAGCTGTGGGTATTTCATAGATGCCTTTATCAGGTTGAGAAGTTCCTTTCTATTTCTAGTTTGTTGTAATTTTTATCATGAAAGGGGTTTGGATTTTTTCAAATGCTTTTTATGTGTATATGGAGTTGATCATATGGTTTTAGAAAAACCTTTATTAATATAGTATATCATATTAATTGATTTTCAGGTTAGACCAACTTTGTATTACCAGTTTGTCATGATATATAATCCTTTTTATATGTTCCTGGGTTCAGTTTGCTAGTATATTGTTGAGGACTTAAATATATAAGGGATAATAATTCATAGTTTTCTTGAGATATCTTTGTCTAGTTTTGGTCTCGGTTAATATTGACTTCATAGAATGAATTGAGAAATGGTACCTCCTCCTCTGGATACATACACTTTAAAAAATATCCAATGAATCTTTTTATATGGAAATAGCTATAACATAATGCTGTTGTAAACAAAATCATTTAGACTGGTTTCAGGGGTACATTTATGTGTCTTATGCATTTTTAAGTCAGTAATTTCTGTTTATAAATCTACTTTTTAGAATACAAAGTATATAGTATAAGATACAGGGGAGGTTATAAATAGTTTTAGGGTTCTTGTGACTGGAACATTTAATCATAATATACTATGGCATAATTAATTCTCTCAGACATTATCCGTTGCTTTTTTGTTTTGTTTTGTCTTTGTGGTACTGGGGATTGAACCCAGCGGTACTTTACCACTGGGCTCCATCCCCAGCCCTTTTTTAATTTTTTAATTTTGAGACAGGGTCTGGCTAAGTTGCCCTGTCTGGCCTCGAACTTTTGATCCCCCTTTCTCAGCCTCCTGAGTCTCTGGGATTATAGGAATACATCACCATGTCTGGCTTAATCTTATACTGCAGCACTTTAATACTTTCCAGAGCTGGGGATGTAGCTCAGTGGTAGAGCAGTTGCCTAGTATGTTGAGAGGCCCTAGGTTCAATCCTCTCTTAGGAAAAAAGAAAGTATTTTGCAGTTGAAACAGTTTAGAATTTTAACTATAAGGAGATCTCTTCTTAAATGTTAAATATAAGGTTTTTTTTTTCCAGAATGAAAAAAAAAATAACCTGAAAGACATGTCAGTATTTGTCCAGTGTCTTATTTGGTGATCAACTCTTTTCAAAGGTGAAAAGGGCATGGAGGCATCTAAGTTTTTACCCCACACACTACTATTCAGAAAAGTTCAGAGTTAATGTCTAGGAACCTACTACCTCCATTGTCTTCTAATGAGGAAATATAATCATCCTTTCTTTTCAGTAAATTCAAAAACATAGTAAGTAGTACAAATAAAAGCATTCTTTTTATTATTATAGTTGAGTTTTAAAAGAAGATGTTCTGTGAATGAGAACTTTAACAGCAATGGGTAGTCAGTATATTTGTATTTTAAAGGCATATTTTATTTTTCAAGTTCTATATACTATTCCAAAAAGTCAAGTTTAACACAATTCATCCTTAAACCAATATGATTGGCCTTATTAGTAGAAGTATAAACTTAGGAACTTGCTAGTTATAAATAATGATCTTTCATACGAAATTATATTACCTGCTTTCGAAAAAGTCATAGCTTTCTACCAGATGCCTAGAGGTATTTATTTCTTCAGATTGTAGGTAATGAGTCAGGCCTGCCTTTGAGATGAAGTCCTCATGCCTCACATGAGCACCCTGTAAAGATC
Source organism: Marmota marmota marmota (assembly GCF_001458135.2). Lineage (NCBI taxonomy): Eukaryota > Metazoa > Chordata > Mammalia > Rodentia > Sciuridae > Marmota > Marmota marmota. Next base: position 14,505,603 of record NW_026000016.1, on the reverse strand, counting down.
TCTTTCTCAATAACTCTCAATTTCTGATTTGTAACCAGCTTTCTCTCAATATTTAACAACTAACAAGTCAGTAACTAGCTGCTGAGAATAATGTTCTCTATGTGGGCATAGGAGGATTTCCTCCTAGATAAGGTAGGTCTGAAACTAAGGAACAAAATCACTGACACATGAACAACCTGGCTTGATTTTCACACACTATACACAGATATGATAAAAACACATGTGCAATATATAACATGTCTTTTTCTGAAATAAGTCAGTTTTCAAGCATTTTCATTAATCATAGGAAACAGTTGTTCTAAATGTATATATAAAAGTTACTCTGAAAAATTTTTAGGTGATTTATGGGGAAAGTGAATAGTAGATTTGTCTACAGTTTTGCCAGGATTAGTATTTCATGTAATATGTGTGTTTCTAAACATACTCTGATAGCCAGTAAGGAGCAGGAAATTCTATAAGAAATGTAGCCCTGGAAAATTAAGAGGTGGCAATGAAAAGTCAGCTCAAGGTAAAAAAATTAAGAAAGTTGGGGCTGGGGTTATGGCACAGTGGTAGAGCGCTTGCCTAGCACATGTGAGGCACTGGGTTTGATCCTCAACACTACATAAAAATAAATAAATAAAATAAAAGTTAAAAAATGCTTTAAAAAAATTAAGAGGGGCTGGGGTTGTGTGTGGCTTAGTGGTAGAGTACTCGCCTAGCACATGGGAGGTGCTGAGTTCAATCCTCAGCACCACATAAAAATAAATAAATAAAGGTATTGTGTCCAACCACTACAACTAAAATATATAT
>NW_026000016.1:14487135-14504499 GCF_001458135.2 Marmota marmota marmota | reverse complement strand
TTTTTTAATTAAGAAAGGTTGAGGCTGGGATATAGCTCAGTTGGTAGAGTGCTTGTCTCGCATGTATAAGGCCATGGTTCAATCTCCAGCACCACAAAAAAAAAAATTGTAAATTTAATTATAAAAATTAAGTTGTAACTGAATTATAAGTCAAAAACCTGTGTCCTGTGTGAGTGGTGGTGTAAAGGTTAACCTCTTGCCCCCTATCATCTGGTACTTAACCCATTTATTGGGCTTAGCCAGAGACAGTTCCTGTACACCAATTAGGTTTGGCAAACTTTAACAGAATCCAGTGTTATTTTACTTTTTATCATCACTAAGTCCTTATTTAAAAATCACTTTTACATTCATATAATAAATTGTTCTATAAGCTTCTTACAGAAAAATAACAGTTCTTTGACCAGCCATTCCAGATACTTTTTCCTTCTTCTCAAACACTTCCAACATATTTACTTGGTTTTATTGATATTTACCTTCATATATTAGGCTTAAATTGTTATTTAAATTTTTTAAAACATTTTGTACATAATCTATTAATCTCCCACTATGCATGTTGAAGATTTAACTCTCTTACACATCATCATCAACACCACACATATGTTTTTGGATCCCTCCATTTTGTCCTTTCCCTGCCTCTGAAATTGATTATATTGAAATTTATTTAGATGATTATTTAGCGCGCACACACAACACACAACACACAACACACACACACACACACACACACACAATTCACAGGTGAGCTATATTCTATGCCATGACCACTTTTCCTTTTGACAAAACGTTTTTTAACCTCTGTATATAATTCCTTTTTGGAAATTTGCTACTGATTGTGGTAGCACAAGCCTGTAATCCCATCCTCAGGAGGGTGAGATAGGAGAATTACAAGTTCAAGGCCAGCCTTAGTAACTTAATGAGACTATCTCAAAATAAAATTTAAAAAAGGATTGAGGATGGAGCTCAGTAGTAGAGCACTTGCCTGGCATGCACAAGGCCCCAGGTTCAATCTCTAACACTGCTTTATTTTTTGCTTAAGTCTTAGTCCGTTTTCTGCTGCTGTAACAGAATACTATAGATGCTTACATCTTAAACAATGTAAGTTATATGGCTTCTGGTTCTGGAGACTGGGAAGTTCAAGATAGAGGGGCTGCTTCTGCTGAAGTTCTTCTTACTATGTCATAACATGGAAGAAGGCAAGCAAGCATGCACAATAGAAAAAGAGAGCTACTGTCATTGTTTTATTAGGTTCTCACTCCTGAGCTTAAAGCAGCTTTAATCCATGCATGACCATACTGTTATAATGCCAATGGCAATTAATCAACATAAGTTTCAGTTTCAGAGGGCGACATTCAAACCCTAGCACTGAGTTTCCCCATGTACTCTCTTCCAGTGAGGAAATCTCTTAATTACTTTACAAAACACTGATAGCATAGTAGTGTGCTTTTCTTGCAGAATCTTCTCCAAGAGTCTCACGTGGTCACTTCTGGGTCCTGCTGTATTGTAGTCATCTCAACATCTTCCTTTGGCATCATCCTGTGGAATTCCTTTGCTCTCCAGTGTTGGATCTCATTTCCTTAATCCAGTGTCTTTCTTACTCTTTTACTAAGTAGTGTACACTACATCTCCATACTGAGAATATGAGGCGTATGTTTTCTGAGGTCTACTTATCAAAAAAAATCTCTCTACCTTTATACTTAATGGATAGTTGGGTTAGATACAGAATTCTAGATTGGACATTATTTTTTTTCCAGTTTTTGAAAGCGTCACCTCATTGTATTCTAGCTTCTAGATTTACTGTTAAGAAATCTATTGCTACTCTGATCCTTAATCTTTTCGTATGAAAACTTTTTGTTTTTCCTCTTCTCTGAAAGTTCTTTGCTTTGTCTCAAGTATTCTGAAATTTCACATGTGCTCTGGGTGTGAGCCTGTTTTTTAACCTTGCACCTTTTTCATTCTGCAAACTCATGACCTTAACTGAGCAACATCCCTGCCCTTTTAATTTCTTATTTTAAGACAGGGTCTTGCTAAATTGCTCAGGGCCTCACTAAGTTTCTGAGGCTGACCTTGAACTTATAATCCTCCTGCCTCAGTCTCCTGAGCTACTGACATTACAGATGTACCCTACTACTCCTGGCTGACCTTCATTTCTTGACAAATAATCTCAAGTTAAAAATTATTTCGTAGTCTCTTTTTCCTTTATTTGCCTTCCTAGAACCTATTATTGTTTTATTTTGAATTGGATCTCCTGGACCCATCATCTGATTTTCTTAACTTTTGCTCATCTTTGGCATCTCTTTCTCATTTTCCTTTTTCAGTTTTCATCTCTATTGTATTGGGGGAGTGCTCATGCGTGGGTGTACATGTGCACATGCTTCCTTGCTTTTAATGTTCCTTTCTCAATGACTGCGATATATTTCCTTATGTCTCTGGGGATAGCACTCCCACCTCCCACTGGCATATTTTACTTTCAGTAGAAAATATTTGTTTTATTTTAAGGTAATCTTGTCTGGAAATCTTGGCTGTTTGATGAGACTTAAGAGTAAGTAAGAGTTAGAAGTTACTTGAAGCGTTGTGAGCATCTGGAGGGAGATAAGCTGGGAGGTTCCTGGGGAAACCTCACGTCTGAAACTTAAAATCTTTTCCCTTGTCCTAGTCAGATTCTCCTGAGAAGATGCTTCTAACCTCCTGCCTGAAGGGCATTTTTCTAGATGCCAGTGTTCTTGAGATGAGTAGGTAAAGAAGGCTGAGGCCTTCAGCTGTATCTATGTAAATTGTTCCCTTTTAAATAGAAGGCCCAATCTCTCTGCTTAACTCTTTTGAGTCCAGAATCCTTTACTTTTTATCTTACAACATTTTTTAAACAGGTTCCACCTTTACCACATCCAGAGGTACCCACTAACCCCAGCCTTTTTGGAGTTTCCATAGTATAAATCATGTTACTTAATGGCGCTCCCTACTATTGGCTCAGGGTCACCTTCCTGGAATGCTGAGCCTGTCCCCACTCAGTCCTGTGCTTTCTAAATTTTGTTATTTGCTTTCACCTTCTCTTTGTTCCTATAGTCACATAGGTTTTTGAAAGTCATTTTCATAGCATTTGGGGTAGGAGAAGAATTATATGCACATACTCGACTTCCTATATTTAACCCATCTCCATTTTTTTCATTTATACTGGAATGGCTTTCCTACGATTATGACTCAGTGTAAAAATGTGCTGTGTCTGTCTGTTCAGGAACTTATAAATTCAGATAGATCCTAAAGGAAAAGTCTTTCCTTCTGTTAGTTTCTTATAAGTGGGACAAACACTCATGGAAGACACACACATATCTACATGTGTATACACACACAAGAAATTTTAAAAATATTTTTGGATAGTCCAGTCACATGAAAACAGGCAGTATTCAAAATGAGTTATTCTTGGGTTTCACTTCTACATATATTCATATCTTAAATCACATCAGTTCTAGCCAGTCTTAGAATGAAAAACAAAACTAATGCTAATACAGTGAATGTAGAGATTTTGAAAAACCCTGATTCTTTACCCAGATTTTGAAGTGTTCTTTGGAGTACTTCTGTAATTGCTACTCCTTTTGAGCCGAAAGTAACTTTTTAACATTCTGTAATTTTTCAGAATTTCAGATTTTGAAAAGAAAGCAAATGATCGTTCTGAAGTTGAGACCCAGACAGAGGGCAGCACAGAAAAAGAGAATGAAGAGGAGAAAGACACAGAGACTGTGGGTACTAAGATTCCAAGACTGCTGACACACCCAGTGGATAAAGAGTAATACAGTGGCTGTGATGTGTATTAGCTTTAAAAAATGTAGAAATAATAGTAAAAATTTTTTTTTATTTCTCTAATATTTCTTGTCCTAGTTTGAGCTTCACTCAGTGTTAATTATAGTGAGATATATTTCAATCAGTATTCTACAAAACCACTCCTATATCTCTTCTTGTCTCCTAAATCCTTATGTGAGAAAGCTCACTACATTAAAAAGGAACTTCATCTACTTTATAATGAGATTACTTGAGGATATAACTCAGAAAATTGTGGAATTCAAAGATCTTGGTTGTATGTCTCTAATGGTAGGAACAAAGTACTTGGAATAAGAAAGGTCCATGTATGTACATTCACTGTTGTGTGTAACTTAGAGATGTATCTTTCAGTCTGAAGAGTCTTAAATTTAGAAATAGTTAATGAAACCATGAAGTTATGATAGCCACAGTAGTCCATGTGGTAGGTACTTATATAAAATAGCCATTTTAACTAATGGACTTATTTAACAAAATTTATATATCAAATGCCTACTGTTGGCCATGTATTCAAAAGAATCGAGACTATTTAGAAAACAGATGTAGCAACCACCAGTGTGTAACCGCACTCTGTTGACAAAAACTAATTCAACTATCAGTAACAGAAGTATCAAGACTTCCAAGATATCGTAAAACTCATTTATGAATTACAGGACTGTCAAGGAAAAGGCTGTATAATGAAAATGTTGTGCAAACTAGAAACATAAATTAGTTAGGAAATATGTAGATGAATTGATAGACAATAAATAGGGATGTGCTTTGATACTCTCTAATCTCTATGATCACTGAGCCATATGTAAGATTACTTTTTAGTAGTAAAAAATCATTATTAGAAGAGCATTCAAATTGATTAATGCTCTATTAGGAAGTAGAATTGTATCCAAAATATTTCTTTTCATGCAAGATATTTGGGGTAGTAATTGTGAAAACTTTATTCACCAGTCAGTCTTATTTCCATACCAGTGGTTCAGACTCTTTTCTCACAAAGAAGTTCATTTAATCTTGTGATAATCAAGTGTGAATGTTTGTTATTTCCTGTATGATAGGTTGGAAGCGAAGTGGAAATGTTGAACCTTCAGGTGACATCACTGTTTAAGGAGCTTCAAGAGGCTCATACAAAATTGAGTGAAGCCGAGCTGATGAAGAAGAGACTTCAAGAAAAGTAAGAGAAAGAGGCTGCTTTTATCCTCTTTGGAAAAATACACATTTTTATTAAGTATGTTACTATATAGAAATATAGTTCCATAATATTTACTGTATATTTACTATAATTTTATATATGCTACTATGTTAGTGAGTAAAAGAAAAACAGGACTATGTAAAATATGAATTCACTAATGTACAGGTTAATGTATAAGCATGGAATTCTTGTTGTAATATGAAAGAATGGGGACTTTGATTCTAAGTACACTAGCCTATGTGGCACCTGTGCAAAGTAGCAAGCCAGATTGCCTGTACTGTGACAACACTGATGTGAACACACACAAAAGAAAGCTGAAAAGAGACTGAGTGAAGTTTAGGAAAAAGTCCATCTCAATTTGTTGTTTAATCAATCATTAAAGCTAGCATATAAATTGAGAATTTTACATTTGCTTATTTCTTTTGATCTAAGAAGTTACCCAAGACATAGCAAATATAACATGTTTGTGTTATTACCTTGGGCAAGTTATTTATTTAACCTCTCTGCACCTAAGTTTTGTCATGTGTAAATTATGTGTCATAATTTCTCTAATGTACACCAAGTTAAATAAGATATTTAATTTGCTTGGCTTTAATGCTTTGCACATAGCTGTCATTGATTTGTTTTTGCTATTATTATATTGAAATTCTCTTTTAAAAATTTTTTTAGTTGTTGATGGACCTTTATCTTATTCATTTATTTATACATGGTGCTGAGAATTGAACCCAGTGCCTCACATATGCAAGGCAAGTGTTCTACCATTGAGCCACAACCCCAGATCGAAATTCTCTTTTTGATATTTAAGAGAACCTGTGGGGGCTTCCTTTTTCCTTTGTTGAGTCTTTATTAGAAATCCAAGTTTTGGTGATTGACAGAACTTTTTCAAATATAAAAGTACCCATGGATCACTACATGAGAATAATTGCTAGCCAACTTCTACTTTGGTCTGTATTTAGCTAAGAAAAATATATTTATATGACTACATACACCAATTATTCAAAGATGACACTACCTCATGTCACTTTAGATCTGTACTTATTTATTTTTAGACATAAAAGTTCAGAAATATGGACATGTCTAGTAAAGAAGCAGAATGGATAAATATTTTACTTTACATTCATAAATCCTACAGACCTTAAACTTCTTTGAATTTAACCTGTTTTTTGGATATGTTGAAAAGCCACTGAGACGTGAAATTGCATTGTTTATCTTCATCTTTCTTAGATGCCAGGCCCTTGAAAGGAAAAATTCTGCAACCCCAGCAGAGCTGAATGAAAAGCAAGAGCTCATTTATAATAACAAGAAGCTAGAGCTGCAAGTGGAAAGCATGCGATCAGAAATCAAAATGGAGCAAGCTAAAACAGAGGATGGAAAGTGAGTACACTGTGCAGAATGGGAGCTTGCCCAAAAGAATACCTTTTTAAAATACAGATTGGAATTAAGAATAGAGAGTAAATTCACAAAATTTGTTTTTTATTTATCTGAAAGAGTACTATGAGATTCTTTGGAGGGATAAAATTTTAAAGGTTTATTATAACAAAATTATTCTTTGTATTTAGCTTTTTTTCCCCCCCAGACACTATTGTTTTGAGAGTAAGAAAATGCTAGTAAATGGTGGAATGATAAAGATAAGAGGAGATTTTGCTACTTGAGTGTTCAGAAGATGATTCAGAGGCAAGGCTTTGAGTTTGTGATATCCTCCTATAAGATTCTGTTTATTAATATCTTTTTTAATAGGTCCAAGTTAGCCATTCTACAGTCAACCCACAACAAGCTTCTTCAAGAACATAATAATGCATTGAAAACAATTGAGGAACTAATAAGGAAAGAGGTACTCATAGAAAAAATAGATTACTGATTAATGGAAACTGTTGAACATTTTATACCTAAAAAAAGGTTACCTGAATCCTTGACTAAGTCCCATTTCAAAAGTTGCTTTTCAGTTTATAATTGGTTTCTTGTGACATAATATTTACAACTTCTCACATATGTTCAATGTGCTTTGTGTTACAAAGGTGGTGTTCATGTCCCACTATCAGAGAGTAAGCATTTAGTATTTCTCAGAGTAGGTAGAGAGAGCTGTAGGAAAGCTAAGAGCATGGTCTCCTATGTGCACAGTGTACAGTAAGAAAGCTGGCTAGGGCTGGAGGGGCCATTCACATGTACAAGGCTAGTTTGCCTGCTGGCAGTGAACTTGGAACACTGGACTCACTGGTTTGCAATTTAAATTGATAATAATGCCCAGCATGGTGTGATAATTTATAGACAATGGAAACTTTGAATTAGAAAGTCTTTGAATTTATATTTTTATAAATATACTCTTTTTTAGAGGGCATTGTTTTTTTAATTGCTTTTATTTTTTAAATACATGACAGCGGAATGCATCACAATTTTTATTACACATATAGAACACAAGTTTTCATATCTCTGTTTGAATATAAAGTATGTTCATACCAATTCATGTCTTCATACATGTACTTTGGATAATGATGTCCATCACATTCCTTCATCATTGCTAACCCCCTGCCCCCTCCTTTCTCCTCCCACCCCAATGCCCTATCTAGAGTTCGTCAATTCTGGAGGGGCTTATTATGTCTCTATTTCAGTATTATCTTTTAAAAATACTGTTGTTTTAAATCAGGAAACTGGGCTGGAGCTGTAGCTCAGTGGTAGCACTGCCCTGTCCACTCAGTGGTACAGCACTTGCCTGGCATGTGTGAGGCACTGGGTTCCGTTATCAGCACCACATAAAAATAAATATGTTAATAAATATATTGTGTCCATTTACATGTAAAAAACATTTTAAATAAATAAATAAATCAGGAAACTATGATTTGCAAGCCATATGTTAAATGAATCCGATTTTCTGAGTAAGTTGGTATTGCTAATGAACAGACTAATTTAAAGCTAATGATTTTATTTATTTTATTTTTTATTCTTTATGTATTTATTTGGTACTAGAGATTGAATCCAGAGGCACTTTATCACTAAGCAACATCCCCAGATCCTTTTATTTTTTTCTTTTGAGACAGGGCCTCCCTAAATTGCTTAGGCTGGGCTCAAACTTGTTATCTTCCTGCCATAGCCTCCCAAGTAACTGGGATTATTAGTGTAAGTCACTATGCCCAACAAAGCTAATAATTAAAAAAAAAAAAAAACTAAAGGTTTATCTAACATTTCACTAACATAGACTACATTTCTAGAATCAAATTGTCTTTTGTAGTCAGAAAAAGTGGACAGGGCAGTGCTGCAGGAACTAAATGCAAAACTGGAAATGGCAGAGAGGGCACTGGCTTCCAAGCAGCTTCAAATGGATGAAATGAAACAGACCATTGCCAAGCAGGAGGAGGATCTGGAAACCATGGGTGTCCTTAGGACTCAGGTAAGAAATGCTGTGGAACCTCAACTGAGTGGGATAAGCCCCAAATAGATTTGCAAACGCAAAAGTGATGGTGTTTAATACACACACATTATTTTATATTCCTTCCACCAGTGAAATATTTAAAACTTTTAAATTGATAAAAAGTGTGCCAATGTCATATGTGTGTGTGTGTGTGTGTGTGTGTGTGTGTGTCTCTGTGTGTGTGATGCTAGGGATTAAACCCAGGGTCTCATGCATGCTAGGCAAATGTTTACCACTGAATTACACCCCCAGTCTGCAGAGTGCACAGCTCAAATGAATTTTATTCATCTGTGTTCCAAAACTGATAGGAAAATGGGTTATTTTCATTTGTAGCATTATAATTAATGCTACTGTGACATTCCTGTAGATATCTTTGTTCTCATGGCACTCATTTTCTGTTGGGTACACACCTGAGAGTGGAATTGCTAGTTCACAGGCTATGCATGTTACTCAGTGTAGAAAGTAAACAGTTTTCCAAAGTGGTTGTACCACTTTGGAAATGTTCACTCCCATCCACAGAGTTTCCATTGCTCTACGGTCCTATCTATGCCTTTATTATCAGTCAATTTTACTTTTATTGTTTTGGGAGTATGTAATGGTATCACATTTATTTGGTGTTTCATTGATGACTAATGAGTTTGAGTACTCTTTCAAATGTTTGTTGGTCTTCTAGGTATTCTTTTTTTTTTTTTAGGTATTCTTTTTTGTGATGTGCTTGATAAAACTTTGCTCATTTTTTCTTTAGGTCTGTCTGGCTTTTTCTTGATTTTATCAGTTCCATATATAGTCTGATATAAACCCTTATCATTGTTTTTGCCTTTTCACTCTCATAAAAGAGTCTTTTTTAAAAAATATTTTTAGTTGTAGAGGCACACAATACCTTTATTTTATATATTTATTTTTAGGTGGTACTGAGGATCAAACCCAGTGCCTCACATGTGCTTGGCAAGCACTCTACCACTGAGCCACAGTCCCAGCCCTCAAAAAGGAGTCTTTTGATGAGAAAGGTTCTTAACTTTATACTAGTCCAAGATACCAGTCTTTCCATTTATAATTAGTACCTTTTTTGTGTCCTGTTTAAAAAACTTTCACTACTCCAAGGCCAAGAAGATACTCTTTTTTGTTGTATTCTAAATACTTTTCCGTTTTATTTTTTATATTAAGATCTATGAACTATCAGAAATTGGCTTTTGTATATAGAGTGAGATAAGAATTTGGATTTATATTTTTTTCCTATGTGTCCAAGTGTCTTGGTTCCATTTAGTAAAAAGCCATCTTAAGTGCTCTGCTTGCTCCTTCTTCTTGTGAAGAGTATGAATACCAACAGATGGAGATCATTGGAGCCATCTCAGGGGCAGAGAAGTAGTTTGCAAAAATGGACTTTTGTCTAGGTTCATATACTGATATGGCCAATTTTTCCAAAGATTAAGAGCTATTAAACTAGTTTATAAAATAAGGATAGCAATTCTACAATCCCAGGACTTTTTAAAAAATATTTTATTAGTTGTTGATGGACCTTTATTTTATTTATTTATATGCGGTGCTGAGAATCAAACCCAATGCCTCACACATGCTAGGTAATTGCTCTACTACTGAGCCACAACCCCAGTCCCAATCCCAGGACTTTTGATATGGGAAATGAACATCCTCACGGGGACTTCACATGTGTCTGGAATTCAATAAATAGCATCTTTCTATTATTTTAAATTTAGCTTAAGAGCAGCATTCTTAAGTTTATCTAGCAAAGTGAATAAGCCACTTACTATATTGTATTAGTTCTGAATACCTTTTTAAAAAAAGAAACAGGAGTATTTTACTGAATTAACGTTGCATATATTGCCTAAACCACCTATATCAGTGCAGTTTCAGGGTCCTAACTGTTTAAGCACACATGAACACACAGTTCATATCTATTATTTGAAAGCAGCTGGAAAGTTTCTAGCAGGAGTATGTACCTATCATTCACAAGGCCTACCTGAGGATGCAGTACTCTCAACCTTATAAACAGGTGATCTGCAGGGAATCCACATTCATCTCAGTAGAAACTTCTTTACTTTTTTCCTCTAACAGATGGAGGTTTATTGTTCTGATTTTCATGCTGAAAGAGCAGCGAGAGAGAAGATTCATGAAGAAAAGGAGCAACTGGCATTGCAGCTGGCAATTTTGTTAAAAGAGAACGACGCTTTTGAAGATGGAGGCAGGTAAGGTAAAGCAAGAGGAAGGCAGAACATATGACGGCATGGGCTGTAGGAGAGGTAACCTGTCAAAGATGTTTCCTAATTTGAGCTATTAGAATCACTCTACCTACACTTGTGTTCCTACATTTGAGATTGGCTTATTAACAAAGCTGGACAGAGACTTGTTGGAACCCAGTCAAGTTCTTGGCTTTGAGAAAAGCTGTGAAAATATGTTTCATGTGTCCAAATGTTACCCTGCTAGTCGTGAGTGAAATATACTATACACTTTAAATTTCTAATGTGCTTTGAAAAAAAATACTTCCAAAATTTCTCTTGATTTTTAAAATTTCATCTTGGGAAAGTTTTAAATTCTAGAAAAATACAGAGGAAAAAAATAATACACAGCAAAATATACACAATTCTGAATTGACAGTTGCTAGTATATCTTTTTTTTTTTTTTTTGCTTCAAAAAAAATTTTTTTTTTATGAAAGGGAGCTTTAGATAAAGTTGAAGTCTCTTGTTCCACATCCTTCATTTATTCTCCTCTTCCTTTGCTTTGAACAATCAGAGTTTAGTGGGTAGCCTTCCCATCTGTATTATACATGTGTGTATACACACACCCCAATTTTAAAACAATATTATTTCTCTTTAAATTACAAAATAATCAGTGTAGAGATTATTCTGTAACTTTATGTAACATTGTGATTTCAAATGCTGTCTATTTTGATTCATGCTGATTTAATTCATTGTTTTAATACCTGTGTAGTGTCTTAGTGTAGAAATATGTAACTTATTTTCTAATCCATTCTAGTATCAATTAATAGTTTGGTTATTTCCTAGTTGATTTTTAAAGATCTTACTTTTACCTCACAGTATGCTGGTGCCAATATTATATAAAAATCAATTTAAGGGGCTGGGGTTGTGGCTCAATGATAGAGCACTCACCTAGCATGTGTGAGGCACTGGGTTCAAGCCTCAGCACCATGTAAAAATAAATAAAATTCATTCAGGTCCTAATGAAATTCTTTTAAAAAATCAATTTAATCTCACATTCTGATTTTTATGAACCTTGACACTGCAGTTTGACTCTTTTTTTTCCCCATACTTTTGTTGACTGCTTAATGTTGTCATGGTTCAGAGTTGCAGAACATCACATATAGTGTTGTTTTTAATCCCAGTAGGCAATCCTTGATGGAAATGCAGAGCCGGCATGGGGCAAGAACAAGTGACCCAGACCAGCAGGCTTACCTTATCCAAAGAGGTGAGTCACATTCAAGTCTAGGATATTCAGGGAATATCCTACTAAGAAGGCACTCAAAGAAAAAAAAAAAATCCCACTATATTCTATAAAAGGGATTTCAAATTAAGCTACCCAAAATACAGCACCCTTCAGTCTTATTCCCCTAGTACTCAGATCTCTATCCATTACTAATTCCAGACCTGACTCTTCACCCCATGCTGTAGTCTACAGATATTAGGTCATCTGCATCATCCCCTTCAACTCATCTTAAGCCTCTACTTGCATATATTCATTTGTGCAGTATCCTTCATGTAGGTGTCCTTTCCATATGCATATTCCTGTATTCTTATATTCTCCTTCCAATTAATTCTTATCCCATCTTTTAAACCCATTTCAGACAGGTACACTCCTATAATCCCAGTAATTTGGGAGGTTAAGGCAGGAGCATCACAAATTCAAGGCCACCTGGGCAACTTAGCAAGACCTCTTTTCAAAATAAAAAAATAAAAAGGAATGGGATATAACTCAGTGGTAGAGCACCCCTGGGTTCAATCCCCAGTACGGCCAAAAAATTTTTTTTTCATATTTTCCCGTCTCCAAATTGTTACCTTTCTGAACTTCCAAAATACTTCATTCTTTTGCTATCTTTTAAGTATTTATATGTTGAAATATGTATTTTAGACCTCTGTTAAATGATGAGCTCCCAGGACAGTACATTTTCTTGTTTTAGTACTGGAGATTGGACCCAGCAGTGCTCTACCACTAAGCTACATTCCCATCCCATCCCTTTTTATTTTTTATTTTGAGAAAGGCACTTGCTAAGTTCCCAGGTTGGTCTTGAACTTGTGATCCTTCTGCCTCAGCTCCCAAGTCACTACTATTGCAGGTATGCACCAACACACCTGGCTTCTGGATGAAATATTTTCACCCAATATCTGGTGTTTTGCACATAATAATGTTAGCATTTTTTTTTTGAGAGTTTACTATGTTCAGGCACTTTGCTGATCTAACTTCATCTGTATTATTTGATTTGATTCTCAAAAAATTCCATGAGGTCTATATTATCATTTTCTTATAAAAGACAAAACTAAAATTTTGACAAGGTTAAGTAACCCAGGATTATAAGGCTAGTTGGGAGCAGAATTGGAAGAGGAACCAAAGGTTATCTGACTTTGACTACTACATAGTATACTGCGTACAACAGATATCATTTAATTTGGAAATACATCCAATTTTTAATTTCCTAAGTAAAACTGATCATGATACATCTTAAAAGAGTGGTGCTTTTTTAATGATTTTATACTGGTACTAATACACTAATACACTAATAATATGCTAGTAATAATGTTCTGTAATTTGTAATGAATCACTGAAAGGAAAATATTATTCTTGATTCTAGGTATTAAAAAATAAAATTCCAAGATCAAAGACTAACATAGCTAGAAAAAATAAACTAATGGCAGTGCCATCAAGTAGAGTCTGAGTTCAGGATCCCTCTTAAATATCACAAAAAAACTTTCCTTAACTTTTTCGTTTGTAAATATTTTACCAGTTTAAGTCTCCTTCACATACCAACTGACTATTAAAATGGAACTGCAATATTATCATCAGTAAGGACACAATATTAATACATATAATGAACTGATAAATCTCAGGGAAATTTCTCTGAGTATCTTTTTTTATTTCCTATCTCTCCCCTTCCCCCACCGGCCAAAATCCTATTACAGGAACAACAACAAAAAGATTAAACATTAGAGGTAGCAATTCAGGTTAAAAATATGCATAGGATTATTCATGGGGGAAAATGCAGAAAAGCTATCATTTGATCTAACAAAAATATTACCCTAGGTCTGGGGTTGTGGCTCAGCGGTAGAGCACTCACCTAGCATGTGCAAGGCCCTGGGTTCGATCCTTATCACCACATAAAAGTAAATAAAATAAAGGTATTGTGTCCAACTACAACTAAAGAATAAATATTTTTTAAAAAATATTACCCTGAGGCATTTTTTAGCATCAGTGGGTAAAGCTATGTTTTTCTCAGAAACCTACAGCTTCCTACTCCTTTGATTTCTTTCCACTCATCTGATTTCTCTCCCTCCTTCCCTCCTTCCTTTCTTTTTTCTTTTCTTTCCCCAATCCCCCCATCAGTACTGGAAATTGAATCTGTCACTACCATGCCTGTCTATATGTGTCTGATTCTAGAAATGTCCAACAAGGTAGTCTTGGGTCAAATTATTGCTGACTCCTGTCCCAAAAGCTGTGATTCTGCCCATCAGAATGAACGGGGTTTTTAAAGAGGTGATTCAGAGAAAATGAGATTAAGAAGATCAGGAAGGAGAAGATTAGGGAAAAGAAAATCAGGAAGGAGAAGACCAGGGAGAAAAAGGTTGGGGGGAAAAAAAAAAAAACTTGTAAGATTCAAAGCCACAAGGGATATTACTCAAAGCATCAAGTGAACCCCTTACAAAAAGGTCAGTCTCTTGCACGTGGATGTCTTAAGGAATGGTTGTGTTCTTTATAAGTCAAAAACCTACTTACATAAAAAAGACTGGTCAGTTTCTGACTTACATTTATAATCTAAAAGTCTTTTTCTATGTATACATTTATTCTTGTCTAAATAAGCTGTTTTGTCATAAAAAATATTCCAGAGGACTGTCTTAAGATTTTTTTAGTGTCTTAACAAAACTGATTTAAACAAGTCTCTCTTGATAAATCTCATCATTGTCATCAGCAGCAGCCATTTCGGTGTCTGCTCTGTTCTAGGACTTGGTTAAGTGACAGGGAATAGAAAGGCATAAGGTGTGGTCAAGTCCTTAAGGGCTGTGGTATAACTGGAGACAGAATGTGCACATAAAAACATAAATTCATGTACAAGATAGCATGTAGGTAAATAAAAGGAATGGTGGTGAAGATAACAGAAAAAGCTGATCATAAAGGCACAGAGAATTGAGAAAAGCCTTGAAAAAAACATGACTCTAACCTTGACCTTGAAGCTAGGATTTGGATAAGTGTAATGTGAGAGTAAAAGGCAAAGATGGAAATGAGTATGATCAGTTGATAATAAAAACTGACTAAACTTTTTATGGATTGAAGAGGCAGAAGGCAGAGGGAACCTTGAGCAGGCTGCTATAGCACACACACAAAAAGCACACATGGAGGCAACAGTGTTTAAAATGCAGAACCAACAATGCCAATGGCAAACTACAATCCACAGGCCAAATCTGGCCTGTCTTCTGTTTTTACAAATCAATTTAGTTGGGATGTAGTCATGCCCTTTTGTTTGCATCCTGTCTTTGGCTGCTTTCATGCTACAGTGGCAGAGATTTTATTTATGATTTGCAAGGCCTATATAATATTTTCTCTTTGGTCCTTTACAGAAGTTTGTTGACTCTTGATCTCAAGCAATGGGACAATTAGAAAGCCCTGCTTCAAAAATCATGCTTTATGAGGAATATAGATAGTAAAATATGCTTCTTGGGCCAGGGATGTAGTTCACTAGTAAAGCACTTGCCCAGTTTGCAAAGACCCTGGATCTGGGTCTTAGCACTGAAAAAATTTAAAGAAAATAGAAAGTTTCTTAAGTTTCTTTTTTTGTCTGAAAGTCTTACATGTTATTGAATTCAGTAATGTATTTTGAAGCAAATAACAATGGTAAAGATCCAAAAACAAAGTTTTGGGGCTGAACCAAAGTATGGGCCGAGACTCTAAAAACACAAAATACTTTGCACTGGTCCAGAAAGGTCAGGCCAGAGAGATGCCCAGGAGACAGAAGTAAATTTCAGCAATGATCACAGTTTGTATTGATCTAGGACATACCCAGAGTAAGAGCTTGTTTCAAACATTCTCTGATTTAGGTTTCAACCTCAACCTAACTCAGAACTGGGGGCAATTACAGGATGCATTCTTCAGCTGTTTCTCTTCACTGACTTTCCTTGGGCAATTCCTATTCTTTCTAAGGCTCCTCTCATAGGTTACTCATCCAGGAGGCCTTTCTGCATTGGGGCTCTTTTCTTACTCCTACCCAAGCCCACAGTGCCTAACACTCCCCCACTTCCACATCAACACTGCCCCTTCTCTTACCTGGCTTCCCCACCTTGTCAGTATCCTGGCACACAGCAGTCTCTTGCACATCCATGAGGGCTTACAAGTGTCTGCTGAATAAATGGGAGTGAGTGTTTTGCTTCTGAAAAGGTATATACTGTTGCAGGAGACCCCTCCATACTCACTTTATTCCTTCCTTCATATTCTCTCCCTCTTTTGCTTCTATCCAGAACCTATATTGTCCTGTACCTAGAACTGAAACTGTCTTTTCAGACTCACACCTAGAATATAGTTTAAATCCTGAAATAATAGAAAAGCAGCAGGTACTATTTGTGGAGATTTCTCTGTGCACACAGTGATGTCTTCCATTAAAGAGTGTGGTGATGTACACCTGTAATCCTAGCTACTTTGGAGGCTGAGGCAGGAGGATCCTAAGTTCAAGGCCAGCCTCAGCAACTTAGCCAGACCCTCAGCAACTCAGCAAGACCCTGTCTTGAATTAAAAAAATAAAAAGGATTGGGAATGGTATCCCACTGGGTATTGATTATGAAGTTTAACAGATGACCAAATTAAAACCATGTTATTAAAATCAAGCAGAAGTTCTTTTCAAGGTGGAACTAATGAAACATTTAATTTCCTGCTTATTCCCAGGAGCTGAGGATAGGAACTGGCGGCAACAGCAACCACAGAGTATTCCAATTCATTCCTGTCCCAAGTGTGGAGAAGTTCTGCCTGACATAGATACATTACAGATTCATGTGATGGACTGCATCATTTAAGTGTTGATGTTTCACCTTCCCCCAAACTGTTGGTAAATGTCAGCTTTTTCCTCCAAGACTTGTACTTTTGTCTTATTTTTTTCACTCAAATATTTTGCCTCATTATGCTTGTTTTAGGAGGAAAAAAAAGATGTATCAATTCTAAGAGAACACTTTGTGGATTTCCATGAGCTCACAAAATGGAATCCTTAACCACTGCCCTTCTGATAATAAATTCAGTAGTTTTTATGTTCTGTTTATGTGGGCAAATACACTATTCATACAGTTAAATAGCAAGGGATGTAAAGTGACAGGGCTCAGGGAATTACAAGAAACTTCACTGATAAATTTGAGAATCTTTTAAGGAGGCAGGAAAAATGAATTGGTCACAGATTTAATCAGGAAAAAATGTCTTTTAAATAGTTTTAAAGCAAATTATTGTTATTATGTATCTATTGAAACTGGATCTTTTGGGTTTATGGGTTTTTGTATATGTTGTAGTTTTATTGTAGCCATAGTAATTGTACCAAAGTTGTGACATACCGCTTTTCATCTAGTATGGTGAGCTTTCAGTTAATATTAGGACAAGTCAAAAAATGTTGGCATACATGACATGAAGTTCCTTGGATTTCTCTTTTTTTCTCTCTCCATATATGTTAGAGAGGGAAACTAGGGATGGAACTCAGGGTCACTCTAGCACTAAGCTACATCATGCCCCACCTCCCCCAACCCCACTTTTTTTTTTTTTTTTTTTTTT
>NW_026000016.1:14483525-14487113 GCF_001458135.2 Marmota marmota marmota | reverse complement strand
CCCACCCCCCTTTTTTTTTTTTTTTTTTTTGAGATGGTCTTGCTAAGTTTCACAGACTAGCCTAGAATTTGCCATCCTCTTGCCTCAGCCTCCTGAGTCACTGGGATTAAGTTCACTAGATTTCTTATCATTCACAGTGTTAAGTTTCATAATCACAAGAACTGGTTATTACAAAATAAAATTTTGTTTATGAATCTTTTACATTGTTCATATATGATTGATTTCATAGTATGAATTTTCTGTATTAAGCTCATTTAGCTTAATATAAGCTTACTTTGTAAGATATATTTTATCAATTTGATGAAGTTGAACAAGATCCTTTAGTTGAGACCAACACACGTTTGAATTAGAAAGTTGTTCTTACTAAGAAGGTGAACAGATAGGGATTTGCCTTATTTTAGACCTGTAGTTTACTAACTAGTATTGGACAAGCCATAGAAGTTAACAATATCTTTATATATCCAGTTCCTAAAACATTTAAGAGAAAATAAAAGATCTCCTTTGTATTTACGATAAGATCTCTCCTAGACAAACTTGATTACACACATATGTACATGCATGTATGCATTTATGTGTATTTAAATATGAATCAAAATAGTTAATTCATGCCAAAAGAACATATTATTCAAATTACAGTTATCTTCATGCCAAGAGAATACACTGTACACCTTATTAATCTAGATTAAAAGATTATCATACATACATCCCAGGGAGAATGTTTGTAAAATACATTTCTAAAATTATAATGAAATTTTTTCTTTACTTGTTTATAGTTTCTAATATAAATGTTTTTATCCTTTTATATTGGATAAAATAGATTTCAATAGTATCCTATATAGAGAAGAAAACAAAATGGTTTCATGTTTAAGTTATTGTGGATATTCTTTTACTTTGTTCAAATATAGATATCCAGGAAATCTAAAGTCTAAAATAACGATATGAATGAGCTTATTAAGCTTGTGACCAAATCATTTGCTTGATAACTAAAAGTATGACAAATGAAGGCAAGTTCTTATGGTTGCTTTAAATTAAGGTCATTGAAGAGTTATCTGTATCCTGTGTTCATTACAGCATTATTCATAGTAGCTAAGACACTGAAGCACCCTAGGTGTCCGTCATTAGATGAATGAATAAAGAAAATGTGGTGTATATACACAATGAAAATACTATTCAGCCTTTAAAAAGAGGGAAGACCTGTCATTTGCAGTAACATGGATGAACCTGAAGGACATCATGTTTAATTGAAATAAGCCAGACACAGAAAGACAAATACCATATAGTATTACTTATATGTGAAATCTATAAAGTTGAACTCTTGGAAGTTGAGAATAGAATGGTGGTTACCAATGGATGGGGAAGGGGTTAGATAGGGAAAATGGAGATGTTGATCACAGGGGACAAAATTCCAATTATGAGGAGTAAGCTTTAGTGATATTTGGCACAAATAGTGACTGTAATAAATAATGTGTTATATATTAAAAAAAAAAAAAACATTAAGGCTGTTTTAAGGGAATCAACCAGTTCAGTAAACAACGTGTAAGCTCTGTATATGTCTTATCTAATTTATTTATTCTGATATATCTTCAAACGCTTTGTTCCATAATAACAGTTAATGACTCATCATAGAAATCTTGTGTGTGGGGGGGATGAAAACACAAAGAATGGTGTCTACCCTTAACAGATTTATAAGTATTGTTAACTGTAGGTACATAACTGTCAGAATATCTCTAGAACTTTTTATCTTGCATGACTAATACTCTGTACCTATAAATAATTCGCATTTTCCCCATCTCAGCCTCTGGCAACCACCATTCTACCTTCTGTGTCTATGATTTTGATTATTTTAAATACTTTACATAAGTGTATCATGCAGTATTTGTTGTTCTGTGACTGGCTTATTTCACTTAGCAATGTCCTCAAGGTTCATCCATGTTGTTATATATGGCAGGATTTCCTTCTTAAGGTTGCGTAATATTCCTTTGTATATGTATATCACATTTTCGTTATCTATTTATCTACTGATGGACATTCAGGTGTTTTACCTCTCAGCTACTATAAGTGATGCTACATGAATATGGGAGTACAACTCTCTCTTTGAGAGCCTGTTTTCAGTTCTTTCAGATAACTACCGATCATATGATAGTTCTGTTTTAATTTTCTGAGGAAACTCCTTATTGTACCATTTTACATTCTTACCATAGTAAGAACAGAGTTCTGGTTTCTCCACATCCTTGTCAACACTTGCTATTTTCTGTTTTTCTGATAATGACCATACTAATAGGTGAGGTAATATCTCATTATGATTTTGGTATGTTTTTCCTTGATAATCAGTCATGTTAATGTCTTCTCATATACTGGTTGGTCATTTGTACATCTTCTTTTTTAAAAAAAATGTTATATTTTTCTGTGGTGCTAGTGCCTCATATGTGCTAGGTAAGCACCCTACCACTGAGCCACAACCTCAGCCCCTATATGTCTTCTTTGAAAAAATGCCTATTCTAGTCCTTTGTATAGTTTTAAATTTTTCCCCCTCTTGAGTTACAGGTATTCCTTATTTATTTTGGCTATTAACCCCTTATTAAATACTTTCAAACCATAATATTTTGTTTATATATGGTTTGCAAGTATTTTTACCCATGCTGTAGGTTGCCCTTTCAACTCTGTTGATTGTTTCTTTTGCTAGACAGAGGGGTTTTGGGTTCAATGTAGTTCCATTTGTCTATTTTCATCTTTGTGGTTTGTGTTTTTGGTGTCATATGTAAAAAATCAGTGCCAAGACCAATTTCATGTCTTTACCTTTTGCTGTCTTTATTCTTGTTTCTTCTGTTTTTTTGCAGCAACATACTTTAAATTCCTTTCTTATTATCTTTTTTTAAAAATATCTTTATTTTGTTTATTTATTTTTATGTGGTGAGGAGGATTGAACCCAATGCCTCACATGTTTGAGGCAAGTGCTCTGCCACTGAGCCACAACTCCAGCCCCTTATTTCCTTTTTTGATGAACTCTCAGCTTTTGTTTATCTGTGAAAGTATCTCTTTCGTTTCTGAAGGATAGTTTTGCTGGATATATTATCTCTGTTTGGCAGTTTTTCTCTTCCAGCAGTTTGAATATATTATCCTAGTCCTTTCTGGCCTGCACGTTTTTCTGTTACAAATTGCTTACAGCCTTATGGAGACTTCCTTGAATGTGATGAGTCTCTTTCAAAATTCTTTCTTTAATGTTGGACACACATTCTACTCTTCTCATTCTCCCTGAGGGAGAGGCTACCAAAACGCCTCTGTATGCTACACTACAATTCTCTAGAGCAGAAGCAAGCCTCCCAACTCTCTGGGACCCAGATGTCTACAGTATGCTGGGTCCCACTAGCACCCTAAGATAAGTAAAACGGAAACTCTTCTCTTGGGAATTCCCCCCACAAAGATGGAACAATGGACATGTGCTTCACTCTTCTCTTCTCTACCCAAGGGAGGGCCTACCAAGATGTATTGGCCTGTGTCTGCTGTGATATAGATCCTCTACAGCAGCAGCAAGCTACTCAACTCTCATTCTTAGAACCCCACTCCACCCCCACCCTCATCCCCACCCCC
>NW_026000016.1:14410829-14483501 GCF_001458135.2 Marmota marmota marmota | reverse complement strand
CCCTCATCCCCACCCCCATCTGTAGTATACAAGTTCCTGTCCAGCACTCTGACCAGGCAAGACAAAAACCAGTCTCTTGGGTAGCTCTAACTAAAAACTGAATGCATGCTCCACTTTTTTTCCCTCCTCAGGGAGAGAAGCTGAGAGCTAAGGGTTTTCACCTACTTGTCCTGCACTGAATTGGGGGAAAGTACTATGGTAACTGAATGTATGCTAATCCAGATCTTCTTTGTTCTCAGAAGATCCCAGCCTGGTGTTGTGTTGTGTGTCCTGTGTGTCCTATCCTCATCCATGCGGTCCTGCCCCCACCCCCCGCCACTCTCAGTATTGGGCTTGAGATGGGATAGAAACCAGTCCCTCAGGCAAACCTTTGAAATTTGCAATATTGGGTGTATTCTCTCCTCTTTGCCACCCCAAGGAGAACTCAGAAGCTGGGAGTTTTCTCTTGATCATGTTATACTAAGTCAGGGGGAGGTACTCTGTCTAGCAATTAAGTGCCACAAATTTGCCTACATGTTTGTTTTATACTCAACTTCAGGTATAAGAACATCTTAACTATCTTCTTGATTTCTCACAAAAGGAATTGATATATGTATTGTTAAGTCAGCATCTCTCTGGGGGAGGGAGGGCTTGAGGCTTCCTATGCTGCCATCTTGATGATGTCATCATCTCCCTTATAAGAATTTTGGCCCCTTTTCTTTTTCTTACTTTCTTTCTTTCTTTCTTTTTTTAAATACTGGGATTGAACCCAGGGTGTTTAACCACTGAGCCTCATCCTCAGCCCTTTTTATATTTTATTTAGAGACAGGTTCTTGCTGAGTTGCTCAAGGCCTCACTAAGTTGCTGAGCTTGGCTTTGAACATGCTCCTGCTTAGCCTCTCAAGCTGCTGGGATTACAGGCATGTGCCACTGCATCAGGCTCTTAGTCCCTTTTTTAAGGCATTGATATATTGATACATATATCAATTCCTATAGTATGTGTATTGCTATATTCTTAAGTCTTGTTAAATGGGAACAATAGAAATATGGGGAACTAAGAAATATTAATGAACTAATGAAAATCAGATAACTAAATCATTTAATAATATTAAATCATCAACTATTATATTTAAAAATAACTTTGATCTAGTTTGGCATGTGAGGAACTTGGAAGTCATCACTCATCTCCAAAACAAACATTTTTTTTTAAATATCTTTATTTTGTTTATTTATTTTTATGTGGGCTAAACTGAAATCAATTACTTTTTTTTCTGGTACTGGGGATTTGAAAGCAGGGGTACTTTTCTACTGAGCTACACCTTCAGTCCTTTTTATTTTTTACTTTAAGACAGGTCTCACTAAGTTGCTAAGGGTCTTACTAAGATGCTGAGACTGGCCTCAAACTTGTGATACTCCAGCCTCAACCTTCTAAATTACTGAGATTAAAGGCATGCACCATTGTTCCTTGTGAAATTTTAAAATATTTTAAACTAGATGAAAGTATACTTTGTCAAAATTCAAGGTATACAGAGAAAGTAGTGCTGAGAGGGAAATTTGTAGCATTGATTGCACATATAGAAAAGAAGAAGTATCTAAAATCAGTAAGTTTCCACTTAGGAGACTAAAAAAAAAGAATAATAAATTAAATGCAAAATAAGCAGAAGAAAAGAAATGAAAATTACAGCAGAAATTACACTCAGTTACCATAGTACTTTCCCCCAATTCAGTGCAGGACAAGTAGGTGAAAACCGTTAGCTCTCAGCTTCTCTCCCTGACTTGAAGAGGGAAAAAAGTGGAAAGCAATGAAATTGAAACCAGGAAATCAATAGAGGAAAATTGATAAAACCAAAGTCTGGTTCTTTGAAATAATCAATAAAATTGGTAAACCTGTAGCCAGATTAAGAAAGAAGAGACAAATTACCAATTTTAGCATGCCAGCAATGAGGAATGGTCACTTGAAATTTAAAAACACAGTACCACTTACATTAGCACACACACACACACACACACAAAATGGAAGACGTAGGTATAAGCCTAGTAAAATATACACAAGACCTATGAGGAAAGCCATAAAACTGTGATGGAAAAAAATTCTAATAAACAAAGAGAGATCATGTTCGTGGACAGGAAGACTCGAATATTCTAAAAATGTCAGTTCTTCCAATTTGATGTATAGATTCAATGTAATCTCAATTAAAAGTCCCAACAAGTTATTTTATGGATATTAACAAGGTAATGCTAAATTTTACAGGGAAAGAGAAGAGTATGACCAATGCAGTACTGAAGAGTAATAAAGTAAAGACACTGATACTACTGACCTCAAGACTTACTAGAAAGCTATAGTAACCAAGATGGTATGACGTTGGCATAAAAACAGAAAAGGGACCGAGGATATAACACTTGCTTAGTATGTGTATTGCCCCAAATTTGATCTCTCACACTGCAAAACAGAAGAACAAAAACCAAAACAAAAACAAACAAACAAACAAACAAAAACCTAGACCAACTGATCAATGGA
Organism: Marmota marmota marmota; assembly: GCF_001458135.2. Classification (NCBI taxonomy): domain Eukaryota; kingdom Metazoa; phylum Chordata; class Mammalia; order Rodentia; family Sciuridae; genus Marmota; species Marmota marmota. Next base: position 14,481,004 of record NW_026000016.1, on the reverse strand, counting down.
ACAGACAGAAAGCCCAGAAATGGATTCACACAAATATAATCAACTAATTTTTGAAAAAGGAATAAGTGAAATTCAATGAAGAAGTTTGTTTCAATAAATGTGTCTGGCACAAATGTTTATTCGCATGCAAAAAAGGAGGAGGAGGCAGAGGAGAGGAAGAGTCCAGACATAGACCTTACACTTTTTGTAAAAATTAAAGCTGGGGCTGGAATTGTAGCTCATTGGTAGTGTGCCTGTCTACTATGGTACTGGGTTCAATCCTTAACACCACATAAAATAAATAAATAAAATAAAGGATTAAAAAACATTATTTTAAAAAAATAAAGTCACAGACTGAAAGAAAGTCTTTAGTGAACACATTTCCATAAAGAGCTGCCATCTACAATATACAGCGAACCCTTAAAATTTAGAAAACAGTCAAATCTTAAAACAGGCAAAAGGATGAACAGATATCTCACCAAACAAGATATAGAGCTGGAAAACAGGCATATACAAAGATGTTCAACCTCATATGTTATTGAAGAATTGCAAATAAGGCAGGCATAGTGGCACATGCCTGTAATCCCAGATATCTGGAAGGCAAAGGCAGGAGGAGCAGAAGTTTGAAGGCAGCCCCAGCAACTTCTGATTTGAAGCCTTGTCTCAAAATACAAAAAGAACTGGGGATGTAGCTCCACGTAGAGTGACACAGGGTTTAATCTCAAGTACCACAAAAACAAAAGCAAATAAAAAACATCAGCAATGAGATACCACTGCACAGTTACTAGAATAGCTAAAATCCAAAACATTAACAATTAAATGCTGGTGAGGATGTGGAGCAACTGGAACTCTCAGTGCTGATGGGAATAAAAAATGTACAGCAACTGTAGAAGACAGTTTGGCAATTTGTTACAAAACAAAGCTGACTTATCTTACACTCTAACTATTATTCTCCTTGGTATTTACCCAAATGAATTGAAAACTTACAGCCACTAAATTCTGTACATGAATGTTTATAGCCACTTTATTTATAATTGCCAAAACTTGGAAGCAACCATGATAACCTTCAATATATGGAGGGATGAGCAAATAGTGGCATATCCATACAATGAACTATTATTCAATAATTTAAAAAAATGATGGGGCTGGGGTTATGGCTCAGTGGTAGAGTGCTAGCCTCGCACGTGCAAGGCCCTGGGTTCGATCCTCAGCACCACATATAAATAAAATAAAGTTATTGTGTCCAACTACTGCTAAGTGAAAGAAGCTGTCTTAAAAAAACTATAAGCTGTATAATTCCAACTATATGACCTCTGATCTGATCAAAACTATGGAAATGGGAAAAAAGATCAGTGGTTTCCAGGATTGGGAGGAGAAAAGGCTGAATAGGTGAAGCCCAGAGACTTAGGGCAGCGAAAGTATTCTTATGATACAGTGATGGTGAATATATGAAGTCTAACATAACAAATGGACTATAGTTAATGTATCAATATTAGTTTATCAGTTATAACAAATGACCCACGTGTATTATTATTACAAGATATTAATAATAGGGGAAACTGTCTCAAGCAGCTATATGGAACTCTCTTTTCATTCCACTCAATTTTTCTATAATCCTAAAGCTGTTCTAAAAACTGACACTAATTTTAATGAAAAAATAACTTTGAACTAAAAGATTATTTAGTATGAACACCCTAAAATTCATTGTGTGCATCAGAAAATCAAGATTGTTGTGAAGATTGGCTAAGAGTTCCATTGACCCTAATGAAAGAGATAACTTGGGATTATTTTAATACAAAATCAAACTTACCGTGCCATCATTAAATCAGTGGTGGAAATCTGATATGACAGCTAGTTGCAGCTTTTAAGTGCAACAGGAATCAAGTATATGGACCAATCTTCATATGCTTTAATGAAACAACAAAAAATACCCAAATTACTTTGCTATGAAAGGCAGATGAAATATAAATTTAGCATTTTCTTTGGCATCCTTTGACTTACATGGTTCATGGCTTAAAAATTATTGAGATAAATTATGTACTCTTCTCAGGAAAATGTTTTTAATTGTTGAGTGATTTTTTTTTTTAGCTAAGTAATTAGAAATGTAAAGTATATAATACAAGAAGTACCGATTCCAGAACTCTTAGTGAACTTTCTGTAGCCATTTGTCTTTTAAATATATGGATCTATAATCAAGGGTGAAAGTTATTTCATATCTCTCTCTCTCTGTCTCTCTCTCTCACACACACACACACACAATTATTTATCCAGCAAAACCAAGGAAGAAATATGTTGAATATTCTTATGGATTAATTGGAACACTGAACTTCCTCCCCTCCCCCTTCTAATAGGTCTCATTTTAAATAGCATTCCCTCCTCCTGGGTCAAGGACAGAAGAACTGGTTTCATTATTTGGCTCATTAATTAGGTAAATATACTCAAAGATAATACACCTCTACTCTGTCTACTTAGAGAACTCAACTATGTTCACTAGCCAATACCCCAAACTGTATTTGAAACCTTTTAAGTTAAGAGGGTTTCAAATACAGTTTGGGGTATTGGCTATATATCCCCCTGGCTTCAGTCACAAATTTAAAGAACCTGCTGAAATTCACACCACATCTCTGCCTATCCAAAACCAGCTCCTCTCTAGGTCGCTAGTATATTTCTATGGTTCTGCCAGTATCCCAGGTAGTAACACCTGGACATTGTCCTCTCCTTTTTCTACCACTGGTGCTTTCCTCTGGTCAGTTACCAAAGCAGATAGGTTTACCTTCATATGCTCCCAATTTGTCTCTGTATTCTCATAGTTGTGACTGTCACAACCTTCTAACAAGTTCTCTGCCCCTAGTGTCTTGAATTTTCAATTCCTGAGCACCCATCTTTAATAGGTTTAATCTTCTGAAACAACTCCTTATGGAGTAATGAGAATATAAATTAGTACACGTTTAATGCTTCCATGTACCAGGCATATTGTGTATATTTTCAAGTCTTTCCATTTAAATATCTTCAAATGTCCTATGGAATAACAATTACCATCCCTACTGAACAGAGAAATAAGTGGAGTCACTGAAGAGTAACTTATCCAAAGTTGCATAGTAGTATGTGGCAGTTAAAATCATGCAACCTTCAAGGCTGCAGTCTGAGTACTTAGCCATATCTTTCTTCTGTATATCCACCTTCCTCTTCCATTTGCTCAAACATGTCTTTTTATTATGTATAAAATAAAGGTTTTGGGGGCTGGGGTTGTGGCTCAGTGATAGAGCACTTGCCTAGTATGAGTGAGGCACTGGGTTCAATCCTCAGCACCACATAAAAAAATAAACAAATAAAATAAGGATATTGCATCCATGTATAACTAAAAATATTTATAAAAAAGGTTTTGACCTGTGTCCATCATCCTCCAGATAATTAGTTTCTACATACTTCCTTTAATGTTTCTGCCTCCTTTTCTCTATATGTTCCTGCCCCTCTAGCAAAATTGGTAGTCACCTGTTGTTATTTGTCTCTTATACATTATCATATCTCCCATATTACACTGTTAAAACCTGGAATAGGAACCACGTGTTTGCCTAACACTTTTCTACATAAGGCAATGGACTATTATGGCTGTTTTGTGTGAAAATGTACTGGATATTCTCATGTGATCCTCCCTAAAATCTTCTAATCCAGACATTGCCCCAAATGGTCAGTAACTTGTTAAGAAAAAAAAATGTGCTATTTGATTTTTCCTTTCCATAAACATTGTACGCCAACAGCAGTAGCGAGAGAAAATAGAGGATGATGTAGGAAGATGAGCAAGACATGGTTCCCTTCTCTCCAGATGCTCACGTTATAGTAGGAAGAAAAAGATACAAACAATTAGGGAGCACCATGGCAAGTTCTATGAAAAAGACCAGTCTGGAGCTCAAGGAAATACCAAATAGGAATGTTTAGTCCAGGGGATCCAGAGGAGCTCCACAGAGGAGAGATGCTTGGCCAGAGCTTAGATGGATGAGTAGAAGCTGACCAGGTAGTTGATGTTTACCCAGTGGTTGAAATCATTCCAAGCAGAGGGATTTACATGTACAATGGCTCTGAGGCATGCCAGTACTTGGAATACTTGAGGAAGAAGGAATAGTACAGTGTAGCTGGAAAAAAAAAAGACTACTTTAGTGGTGAAAGACAAAGAGTTCAGATTATTGGAAAATTGGGTGGAAGTTGAGTCTACAAGTTTGAAATTTATAGGAACTGAGAGGTGACTGATAGATTTTTTTCAGGGAAAAGCGATGCCAAGATTATTTTATAAATGGAGGCAACAAGAGAAATGGATAGGAATCGTATGAGACTGGAAATGGATCAGCATAGCTAAAAATGAAAGATGATGAGAGACTAAAGAGTGAGGATGCAGGGGAAAGAAAAGGTTCAGGAGATATGAGCTAGAGCCTATGTAACTGGACACAAAGAATGAGAACTTCGGCAGCATAATGGACTCACGGCATTTGTGCCCTTTGGAGACTAACCTTTCTCTTTTGTTTCCCTTTCTTGTTTTGTGATATATTTTAAAAGGCCCTCCCTGTGATTCTGATACACTCTAACCAGTGCTATAGAAAGATATTACAGAGGCTGAACAGAGAAATGTCCAGTCCTATCTTGCATTTCCTATTCAACAGATATGAGATGAGGCCCAAGCAAGTGATATATTTTTTCTTTTTTTTAATATCCAAAATGTGTTTATTGGTATGTTTTCCCACTCATCTTGATTCAGGTTGCTTTTAGTGCTGCTTCCTTCTGAAGGAACATCCTTCTGTAAGTCTTACTTTTCCTCCTGTAGGCTGGCAGAGAACAGTGGAGCAGCCAACACACAAAACTACTCTTTGTGCATGGCTAAAAACTGTGGTGATTTTATAGCATCCTGGACATTTCACATCCATGAAATAGAATTGGGGCTCTGCACCAGGCACCACTTCTTGTGTTTCCTCTTCTCTTCTGGAGAGAGATGAAGGAGATTTTTTGCGAGAGGCATGTTCTCGTGGGGAGGTCATCACCGCCGGAAAGGCAAGCATATGATTTCCAATGAGTTCCCAGGTAATACTGATGCTGCTGGTCCAGGGACCATACTTTAAGAAGCACTGCTTTATAGCACTGACAATGGCCATTTCCTTCCTAAAAGTCTCCTTTCTTGGCATTCTATGCCATCATTTTTCTGCAGACCCACCTCTTCTTATACTGGGAAAACCTGGGGGCAAGAGTATAAACTGAGGCCTATATAGTCTATGTGTACTGTTTTAAAATTTATGGTTAAAACTAACCATCTCTTAGGGTATCACACTGAATTATGGCACATGAACAGTGAGCCTCAGGCCTCCCAACCTTGTTTTGTGCTGCATTTGATGGCCTCTTTCACAAGCGACAAGACACCCAGCCTGCTATTCAAGCTTCCTGCACCCCTACCCCATCCACTATCTTAGACAAAAGGATTGGCCCTTGGAAGGACAACCAGAGGCTGAGGCCCAAGTAAGGCCCTTGACACAGGCTTAGATCAATTGATTAGGAAATTCCAGGAGCCTAGGACATAAAGCTTTGACTACAGGGGGTTGTCCATGATGCTGGTGGTATATTCCCTTGGTCCTGGGGTTCATCTCCCTGTGGGAAAGGGTACAGCTGGAAGAAGGATGGGAGAGAACAGGGGCATGTGAAGGTCATGGTCAGGGTGCCCTATGGCCTTGGGATAAGGGTAGTTCAATTTTTTGTTTTTTCTCTTTTATAGTAATGAAGGTTGAACCTAGAGGCAGTCTACCACTTAGCTACATCCCCAACCCTTTTTATTTTGAGACAGGTTCTCACTAAGTTGCTTAGGCTGGCCTTGAACTTGGGATATTCCTGCCTCAGCCTCCCAAATTGCTAAGATTACAGTCATGCACTATCACACCCAAATAGGACCATCAACTTTCCTAACCATTCTGGCTGCTCCTACTCAGTTTCTGTCTTTGGCTGCTCCTATTTACCTCTGCTTCTTGCCCCTCAAATTCTTGTGCTCCCCAGAATTCTTACCTTCTACACCTGAGGCTCTTAATCTGAGAGGTGTCTATGGATGAACTTCAGTAAAATATGTGAACCCCTGAAAAAGGATACAAAATCTTCAGATTCTGAGTGTATATTTTTCCAAGACGAAAAATCAAATCACTTTCAGTATTTTCTCAAAGGGGTTTGTGATATCACACACCCCAAAAAAGATTAAGAACCCCTGCAATATAGATTCTGTTTAGATTTCATTTTTAGGTATTTTTTTATGATTCTCAAAACTATTGTTCATGGGCCTCTGTTTTTATTCTAAGGAGACATCAAACTCTCCCAAGAACCTCAGACTGGAGATTAAGTTGACTGTTTGGCCTTTCTTAATCAGTATCTTAGATACATCTCATTATGAAACTGAAAACTGAATCTGTTGTCTCCCCTAAACATGTTATGTTTTTCCTGTGTCCCCTATTTCATTGCATTGCCTCAAAAAACACCCAGTTGCATAAATCCAAAATCTATCAGTCATCCTCACCCTCTCTTTCTTTAATATCCCCACTTTCAATGGGTCCAAAATCTACTCTCATTTTTTCTCAAAATCAATCCCATCTCTTTCCTCAAAATTGCCACTATACTAAATTCCATAAGAATGACTTGATCCCTCACTCCAAGAAGATTTGAGGGCTTAAAGATTGGTACTGTTTCCTACTCCTTGCATAGCATGGGATGCAAAGAGGACCTAAAAGTCAAGGTGAAGAAACCAACTTTAGACTACCAATCAGAATTGGTCAAGGATTTTCTACACCATAGCTAAAATTAAATCAATGATGAACTTTTATAATTGGATGCAGTGATACATTTAAACACCTTTCTTCAATTTGATTTTTGTAGTCTCTTCAATACTGTGAAATTTTCAGCACTCACAGTTCTCAAAAGGTATTGCTCCCAGGTTGAGCTCATAAAAGGAGCATTAATACACGGAGGAAAAAAATCCATGTAGATGATTGTTTGTTTTTCAGTCATCTTAAAGCTGGTTTTAATTGTTCTAAAATGAAGGCAGATGCAGTGGACAAAATAACATCTTACATGAAATGCTTTGGGGGAATTGTTGGGAAAAGGTATAATGGCAGCTTCACCCCAAATAACCCCAGCATGGCGCCTGAGGAGCTTCTCTTCCTGCCTCTCCCTTTCCTGCCGGCGCCAATTTCAAATCTCGCTGGCAGGAAACCTTAGCCCCAATAAGAACTAATTTTGTGGGCTCCGGAACTGACATCTGGAAGAACTTACCAATAAACGAGTGACAGGTCATTTACCTAAGCCCTGTCACCTCTCCTTAGATCTGTATAAGCCCACAGCCTTTTGTAATAAAGTGGAACTCTCCCCAGCGAAGTGTCTTGCTTGGAGGAATTCTTTCAGGAATACCATGCCTGAATAGTGTCCTCAAGAGAAAAAAAAAAGACATGATCATTTTGGTCCATTAAAAACTTGTCTGGGGCTGCGGATGTGGCTCAAGCGGTAGCGCGCTCGCCTGGCATGCGTGCGGCCCAGGTTCGATCTTCAGCACCACATACAAACAAAGATGTTGTGTCTGCGGAGAACTAAAAAATAAATATTAAAAAAAAATTCTCGCTCCCTCTCTCACTCTCTCTTAAAAATAAATAAATAAATGAATAAATAAAATAAAAAATAAAAACTTGTCTGCTCGGAAGTCTTTGAACTTATGTAGAAGATAAATCGCACTTAGAAACTGTATTCTTAACATTATGTACAAATACTATTTTTAAATTTTTTTCAGTTGTCAATGAACTTAATTTTTTTTTTATTTTATGCCATTATACATGTCCTCTTTTTTTGCATTACAATTCTTAATACACATATATACCACAATGCGGTGCTGAGAATCGAACCCAGCCTCACACATGCTAAGCAAGTGCTCTACCACTTAGACCAAATACAACCCCAGCCCCGGACACTATTTTTAGAATGTAAATACACCAAGAGGTCTGAATTTACTACAGAGTGTTCTGTGAAAAATATGGCCTCTTGCCAAGTTATTGTGAACTCTGACACCAGTTACAATTCTCAAACCTGTGGACCGAGAACTGGTCTGGGAATAGTGGTTTGTAAGTCAAGGAATGTCATCTAGATTTCCCACATTTTACAAATGGTGAAAGGAAACCTAAAAATAAAAGTCTTTCCCGAAGATTGCAGTCAAAAATAGAATTTTTTGTTTACGAGTTCAAATATCAACTGGACATAAGGCCAGCAAAGCTAAGTGAGATAATCAACCAGCTTGTTTCGACCTCTATCTACTTACCCCACAGGAAATTTGTGAGCGCAGCAGTAAACGTGTGGCAAATGTCGGGGCTTCTCTAAGGCAATTCTTAGCCTCCACCTCGTGGAAACGAGAAAATGCAGTTGCGAAGAACTACATCATTCAGTTCTTATCATGGTGAAGAACTGAGTTTGGACCGCGAATAAAAATATTGTAAAGGCATCCTGACGCTGGGGGGCGCCAGACTCTGTTTTACAGGGTCCATCGAAGCACTTCACGGAAGTTCCGGTGCCCTCAACAAAGAGGGCGCCCGGTGACGTAGGCAAGTCAGATTGCTCTGCCCAGGAGCCGCATTTCGCTCGCTCCCCTGGTATTCGCCTAGGAGAGCTCTAGCGTAGCCAATCAGTACGGTTCCGCAGCCGCATGCGTCTGACGTCAGAAGCCGGGGCTGGCCAGAGTTTTAATTTTGGCGGGTTCCGCGGTAGACTGGGTCTCGTAGCCGGCGCCTGGTGAGAAACGCGGGTTTTGGGCGTGCGGGTGGCCCTCGCGCGTCTGTGGGAGGATTTGGAGGAGTCTGAGCATGAGAGGCGCAGAACCGTGGGCGCTCGAGTGGGCGAGGTCCGGGATCGGGCTGCAGCGGGGGCGAGCTGCTGAGCACCGGCTTGGAGCGGGTGCACTAAGGGTGCGGCACGGCGGGGAAGGCGCCTGGGCTCCGGGTCTCCTACTTAAGAAATCAGTTTTGTTTTGTTTTTTAAAGAGTAATCTTTAAAAATACTTGTCAAATGAATGCCTTTTGTTCATTATTGATTCGTTTCTTTGTTTGTCTAATCAGTAATTTAATTTCCTAACCAGTATTGAAAGCGTGCATTTGCCGGCCTCCGGACACAGGATGTCTACCCTTAGGAGGAGGCTTGCGGTCTAAGGAGGAAAATAAATAACAAACAAGTTCACGGTGATGGATGATGTGCCATGAGCTAGTCGAAAGGATATCTTCCTTTCCTCTATGATGAGAAGAATACAGAAGGAAGCTTAGCAGATAGGCTGCTCTGGAAAGACTTAGAAAAATGGAGAGTTAAGTGAGGATGAGAAGCTCTGGTGGAGCTTTCCAAACAAAAGTGCCTGAGGCCTGAAAGTAGGCCAGTCTGGCTGGAGCATAGTTTGGGAGGTGGGTAGAGTTGGATGGGGTATATACAGAAAAGATGAGGAAGTAGAAATACAAGGTGAGACAGTATCCATTGCCTCGCAGGCTTTGTAAATTTAGTTTTTAAGTGCAATGAAAAACCATTAAAGAATTTCAGTTAAGGAAATACTATGATCTTGTATGTGTTCCTAAAAGTTTACTAGGGAAAGATTACAGTGACTGTTGTATGAAAAATAGATTGTAGGAAGCAAAGAAACCAATATAGGAAGCTAACATAATAGTCCAGATAAAAGATTAATGGTGGCTCATATTAGGGTTTTGTCAGTGAGGTTGGAGAGAACTGAAAGATTTGAGCTATAGTTTGGCGATAAAACCCATAATACTTGTTGAATGGCCCTGGATATGAGAGTGAATGAGTATGTTCTGAGAGAAGGTGGGGGCTGGTTATAGCAGTGAACCAAGTTTGCTCCTAACTCTCCACTGGATTCCCTGGTGAATAATATCCTACATTACACATGATGGGGTCCATGGAAATGTTTGTTCAATAAATAAAAAGAAAGCACCATAATCAATATCTTGACATTGCACTTGTGAAAGTGACATATATGTAAGTTAAGTCTAAATAGCCTTGCAATTTAATAAGTCACTTTAAATGAAAAACTGGAGAGCACACAGAATGATATATTTTTATCTTCAAAAGCTCCTCTGTGCTTTGCTAACTAGTATTGAATTAAAATTCTGACAAAGGCTGGAACTAAGTAGTTACACACTAAGCCACTATGAATAAAGTCAACATCGTTTGCATTATAATAATATGGGATACCAGCCCTAATATTTAGACCAGCCTCAATAATTCTTATTCATAGTCTGTCTCATTTCTACCACCTTGTATTATACAAACTACTCTACATTTCACCAATGAATGATTTCTGTAATCGTAGTGTGAAGACAAGTAAAAGAATATTGTTTACGTGTAAAGAGGAGATCGTGTTGGCTGTGGGCAGAGAAAAGATGAGAAATTGTCAGATTCTAGATGAATTCTAAGGTTATAGCCCATGGGATTTGTTGGATATGCACTGTTAGACCAAAAAGAATCAAAGGTGACTTCTTGTGTTGATTTCACACAGCCAAGATTCTACAGTACTCATCCTCTTGGCCATCTAATCCTCCTTCAGTTCCTGGTCACAACTTTTGACAGCATGGATGGTAAGACCTGGTTATTTTCTTAATTTCTCTTTGTTTCATGGAAAACCACCCTTTCCTGCATGGACTTGTTATTCTATTTACAAAATAGTGAAAATGCTTTCCTACTCTGAGCATAATATTATTTCAGTGGTTCAAAATAGATCTCATTTTAGTCTCTGAATGTTATTTGTTTTCACCAGGTGAGATTTTTCTTTTCTCTCTGGCAACTGTAATTGTCTTTCATAATACTGCTTGCTGAGGTTCTTAAAATGTGGCAAGCATTTGCTAAGATCCTTACATATATTAATTTACTTAATTTTCACAGCCACTGTATTTTATAGACAAGAAGTCAGGGATGTTTAGTAACTTATCACAGGTCAAACTGTCAGATCAGGGATTTGAACCAGGAAGTCAGACCTCAGGAGCTTCCATTTGATGTGGAAATATGTTGAAATCGTTTTAGTCTTAGTCTAGATCTGACTTAAAATTCTGACTGTCCTTTCTTCTTTTGAGGGTGATGATAGTGGGGGATTGAACCCAGAGTTGCTTAACCACTGAGCCACATCCCCAGGGTACCTCCCACCCCCAAGGACAGCATCTCTCAAAGTTAAAACTTCTTAACAGTCTTTTCTGTTGTTGTTTCAATGTTGGGGATTGAACCCAGGTCCTTGTATATGCTAGGCAAGCACTGTCCCACTGAGCTACATCCCCAACTCTTAACAGTCCTTTCTAACTTTCATTTTTTCATAGATGTGTACACAATACTAGTCAGTAAAGAGATATTTCTCTTATTTGCAAAGCTTAGCCTGAAGCAGCATAAAAATGACTGTGTTGATTGTAAAGGGATCTTGACAAATAAAATGCATTATTTTTCTGGTTGCATATTTGAGGTCATTGTTTGAAACTAGATTTTTTTAAAAATTCAAGATTATTATACTTTTTAAAGGAAAAAAGATTATAAAACTGAATGTAGAAATTCATTACCCTGTGATATATATGAAACTCATTGCAATTCCTGTAGAATAGTTTATGTAACACAAACCATAACTTTTTCTGAGGTGGTCATGAAAATAAGAGGTGCTTGGATATGTGCTAAGAAATCATAGTATCCAATAGGAAAAACTAATTTGGTTGGCATGGCTTCACAATTTGGCCAAAGTAAAGAGAATAAAAAGTTTACTGGTACTGGGGATACACTGTTGAACATTGTTCCTGCTTACATTTTCATCAAGGGAGTAAGATAATAACAAATTAAAAGTTAAAAACAACAACAACAAACTGTCTTACCACGAGTCTCGAGAATGACTTTGTCTGCTGATAAAAATGCTCAGAAGAAAAAGAAAAATTGTTGATGCAGGAGACAGAGTTGGTAATTGTAGAGTGACATTCTTGAAGCTGAAGGAAAGGGAACTAGTATATAAACAGGAGAATTTGCTATAAATAGGACTGCACACTATCCATTGTCAGGAGGTAAGCAGAGAACATAGTTCAGATTTGGTAGTGAAAAATGAGGAAGCTAGTTACTTCTATTTATTCTGCAAAATATAAATCAAGGTCATCAGCCAAGAGTAAAGAGGGGTGGGGGTATAGGTGGTTTGAGGAAAGGCTGTGTGAAGTAGGGAAAGGGAAAGGAAATGTATTAGGGAAGCATTTTTTGAGCATTGTTGAATGCCTGTTTGATATTGCTGGCATAAATTTAAAAGTAGGCCAATTAGCATGATAACATGTCTTTTCCCAGTAATATTGACCAGGTAGCGTGCTGGCGTAGAGGTGGTAGTTGGTTGGACTTATTCATGGTTAAGATTTTGTCAGGGAACTTGAGAACATGTGAGAGAAGCATGGGAATTAAGAGTCTTTGGGGGCTAATGATGGAGCCCCCTGGGAGCATTTGCCTAGCATGCACCTGGGTTCATTCTCCAGTACTATGAAAAAAGAAATGAAAAGAAAAAGAGTCAAGCCCTCTTCCTATGATGTACTATCTTTGGCAGCTAGAAATGAGAGGTAGTAGAGGCCTCTCTGCTTTGATTTAGAGATGTTGCAATTTCTCTGAAGCACAGGGAGCTAGGATCACCTCTCTTCTCATGCCCCATGCTGCAGTCTTGAAGTCTTTGTTGACCAAACAATTGAAACCAATTTTTATATGACATCTGACTCTTAACCATTAGGCTTGTCAGAACATTCTAGAATATAAGTCTAGCCCTTTGCTCTTTCCATCTGCTATGAGAGTATAGAGTGGTAGAAGGGGTTGGTTTGTTGATCTAGAGAACTCCTTACTAATCCAGGCTGCCACTGTCTCCTGTGAATCTGAACAAGTTCCTACTCATTCCAGCCCTTAATCTTTCAAATGAGGGCAATCGGTCAGATATCCTTGACATTTTGCTCTAAATACCTCTGATTTTATAAAGGAATAGTGCCCAAATGTGGGGAAGAGGGAATGAGCAAAGAAAATAAGCTAATTAAGAAAGAAGAAATACAACTTGTCAGTAATCATAAAAGATTCTTAACCTCACCAGTAATCCAGGAAATGCCAATCAAAAGAGTGAGATAATTTTTAAGTCATCTTTGGCAAAAAAATTTCAAGATACTGGTGTCCTTGCACTTTGAGAACAGTTTAGCAGTATCTAGTAAAATAGGAAGTGTACATTCCCAACAAACCAGCAATTCACTTCCAAGAAACACACATGTGCAAAAAGATATATATGAATGGTTGCAGCATATTTAGAATTGGGAATAACCTAATGTTATTTATTACCAAATGGATTATTGATTCAGCCTTACTATAGAATATGATACAAAAAATAAAAGAAATAAACTAGAACTATTTTGATTTGGTCTAATTTTACAAGCAATATAGAATGACCAATGAATACCGAGTAATAAATACAGTGTGAAATATTTATGTGACTTTTTAAGACAACAATATCATACATTGATTCTTACTACCTATATGTTTATGTAAAAGTATGGAAATGGGCCAGAATGATACCCCCAAATTATGAAAGTGATTGCTATAGAGAGTGGTAAGAAGTTGGGATAAGATCTGGCATGATAGATCCCTGCTAAGTGTTACTTAAAAGGCCAAAAAAAAAATGTTAGTGATGGCTAATTCTGGATGATGGGACATGAATACTTTTAGTATACTTTTCTGTATTAAGAAAAAAAACAAAACTCAAAAATAGTTAAAAAGTGAGGAAGCAAACACAGCTAAGGCCTGAATCTATGTTTACTGTTTTTTAATTATTCTTTTGTTGGCTGAACCTCATGGAAGTTGTCATGCAGAAAGTTGTCTCATCAATTAAAGTAGCACAGGTAAAAAAGATGTAGCCCAGGGCCTGGGCCGCTGTAGTCACTAAGCAGATCCTAGTCCTTCCTTTCTTAGCCTTATGCCCTCTAAGATGTATCTGAGGCCAGGAAATGTAGGTACAAGGAGAACAACAAGGTATCAGGCAAAATGGTGAATCTGTAAATTGATTTTAATAGTTTTGTTATGTTGAATGTTTAACTATGCTTGTCATGAGCAATTTCTCAGGTAGGCTTAATTTCCCACCTTTATTTCTTCCAGTGGAGGAAGATGATTTGTCTTTGCTAACGGCTCTGCTAGAGGAAAATGAGTCAGCCTTGGCTTGTAATTCAGAAGAAAGTAACTCCTTGCCCCAGGAAGATGGTAAACCTGACACGTTTGATGAACTCTTTGATGCCGATGGTGATGGTGAATCGTATACTGAAGAGGCTGTTGACGAAATAGGAAAGATGGAAGACCAGAAAGAAAATTTGGCCACTCTCTTTGGGGACATGGGGGACTTAACAGATGAGGAAGAAGTTCCTACATTGCAATCAACTGAAAACAAGGTCCTCCTGGCTCCTGCACCTAGTCAAGAGAAAACCAATCAGGAGTTACAAGGTGCTCTAACCATTTGCCAACAGACTCCAAGACCACAACTATCCAAGAAAACTGATAGTTTTCATCAAAATACTTGCTGATTCAAGGGTAGAGAATATGACTTTGTAAAAATAAAAATTTTTTCAGTAGGTAGTTAAGACAGTAGATACTCAAATCTATGTTTCAGCATCCATAGGCTTCCTTGGATCATTGTCAGCCAGCCATAATTGATCCTCCACAGAATGGCTCTTTTCATGTGGTGCCGGGGATCAAACCCAGTGCCTCACGCATGCTAGGCAAGCACTCTACCACTGAGCCAAAACCCCAGCTCTGTATAATTATTTCTTTGCTCCTAAAAATTAACTATACATATGCATCAATAATATCTGTGGTACAGATTCTTAACTGGCTTAGATATGAGAGTCTTAATTGCTTAGAAATGAAAAGTTTATTTCTCTGAGGGACCTCTTTGGAGTAAAAATTAAGCATGAGCTTTAAGTATGTGGTTATATTGAGAGTCTTAAGGTTTTGAGGTGGGGGACAGGCAAAATATTGCCAGCATTTTTCTCATGTATCCATTTTTTTCCTTCCTTGTTCTTAAATCTGTTTTTCTTTCCTAGATGAATTAAGGAAGTTGCAAGAGCGAATGAAATCCTTACAGGAACAGCTAAAAGTAGCATCACTTAAACAGCCTGCAAGTCCAGCCCTTCCACATAAATCCCTTGGTAATAAGACTGTAATTCTAATAATAGTATACATTCGTGTCTTTTAGAAATTGTAACATTATCCTTTGAATTCAACTCCTAGCAAAATAGCCTTTGAACCCCTTCCTAAATTGGTTTTTCTAATTTATTTTTAATCAAGAAAGTAAGTCTCCACGGCCCCTTCTTAAGGAGAAGAAAGTTCAGAGAATTCAGGAATCAACATGCTTTTCTGCAGAGCTTGATGTCCCTGCCCTACCAAGAACAAAGCGAGTAGCTCGGAAACCAAAGACTTCTACAGGTGTGATACTCAAGGCCTCACTGGTTGCCACTGCTCTCGCTCTGTTTAAAATATATTTTGGCATTGTCGTGTGTGTGTGTGTGTGTGTGTGTGTCTATCTATAGTCTTTTGGTCTGTCTTATGTCCCCACTGAGAAAAATAAGTTTCTTGGGAATGGAAACCATATGATATATTTTGTGCCTTTCCTGTACATCTCAAAGTACTTAGAAAACCCTTAGGTATGCAGTAAATGCTTACTGAATAGTTAATAGGTTGAATTATTTTAACCATGTAGTCTTAAAGTTGTACTTTGGACTGAAGTATAACATGTGGATGAAGTTCTCATGCTGGGAATATGGAAATTTAATCTTCGGGCTTGGGAGAGTAAGGCACATATGCCCTTAAAATGGTAAAACTTTATTTGAAACTGGGTTGTATTAAGCAATGTTCATTCTTTGAGGGAATGGGGTTTTGGCTTAGTGGTAGAGAACTTGCCTAGCATGCGTGAGGCACTGGGTTCGATCCTCAGAACCACATATAAATAAAACAAATGTTCATTGAACTAAAAAAAAAAAAAAAACTTCTTTGCCAGGAGTATAGAATGGTAAGCAAATACACACACACACACACACACACACACACAATGAAAAGAATTTATAGACCCTATATTGGTCTTGGTTTATTGCTTCAGTTTGTCCAAAGTGATTATTCTTCAAAAAAACTTGAGACAGAATGGTCTGGAGATAAAGAAGCCTAAATGAAGCAGTATTTATTGGTCATGTTTGTTCAAAAAAGCCCTTTTGAATAGCTTTGACCTATGATGTGGTAATGGAGAATAGTTGCAGTCTTGGCGTGGTCATATTAATTTGATAGCAAGTTCTATATTGAGTTTATTCACTCATGAAAATTGTCCATTCTCTTGAGACCTTTGGCATTACTAGCGTGTTTCATTAGGCAGTTTTCAAAGATTTGTTTTGAGGAGGCAGGACATGGACATGGTTTCTAATTCTAAAATTCTAGAGTTGTCACGACTCCTAGCTTGGGAGCAATGATCCAAAGTCCCTTTGACATAATCTTATATAACAAGGGAAATTTTATTATGGAAAATACTCAAGCTTTCTGATCTTTGGGAGCATTACAAACACCTCCAAAATGAAAAAGTAACCACATCAGGGATATTTAATGCAAATAATAATCAGAATACCCTGCTACCCCTTTTTCTCCCCTGTCTTACAAATGGAATGGAAAGTCAAAAGGGAAATTAACTTTAGATATGCCCAAGTTAGAATTTGATCTGTGCATAGATCTCTCCTAATTATTTATTCCTAAAGGAAGGCTTTCACTTCTGAATGGAATCTACTGAAATCTTGTATATGGTAAACACTCAATAAGTATCATTACATAGAATATAGGTATTTTAGAACTGCACATTCTAATACAGTAACCACTAGCCACATGTATCTATTTAAATTAGAAACTTATTTCCTTAGAAGCACCAGTCACATTTTAAGTAATCAGTGGCTACCTGTAACTGGTGGCTACCATCATATTGTGTTGGGCTGTTTTGCAGAGATTTTGAGGGTAGGTTAGAAATGGTCTTGTGGGCTTCATTTTGTTCTGTCTTCATTTTGTTTGTTTTGCATTAGTTGATTAAAAAAGAAACTGTAAAAACAAATTTTGCATTCATCCATCATGGCTTTCTTTTCACTGAATTTTTAAGGTAACTTTCTAGAGGCCAAGAGCTCATTTTCAAAGATGACAAGTGCACCCTCCCAACCACTCCAAACTGTTCCTGGGAACAAACCCAGTGGGATAACTAGAGAACAGAGCTTGGGGACACCAGGGAATTCTGGGGCACTACCAGCTCAGCAGGTCTCTGTGGAAGCCTTCTCTGGCCTGCGACTCAGGTCAGTATGTGTAACAATCCTCTTATTTTCCTCATTTGCACCACTAGGTGGCTCTTCTACTCAGTAGACAGAAACTTCTAGAAGTAGCATGTTGGTGCAGCAGATTGACAGAATACCAACAACTCTTGAACTGTACAAAACTTGGCAATAAGACCAGCAGTAGCACTGGGTTTGACTCAGGACAGTTGCATATGAAATGTTTAAGGAAGACTTATTCTTGTTTTCATGATGAATAAAGAATATCTGTTAAGAAGAAAATGGAAATATAGTATATTTAATTAGAAACTGAGGTGGAAACAGGGATATTCATTGTTTTAAGGGTTTTTTTCATCTTTATTTAGGTATAGTTTAGTCTACTTTTTATTTTTGTGGTACTAGTGGATATAGAATTTTTAAATATATATAGGTGAATGAGGATAGTAGAGTTTTTTATGAATATATAGTATGGGCAGAGACAGAATAGATCTTCATATTCTATCATAGAAGAACAATTTGAAAATTCACCAGATTTTGACAAATGATTAGGAATAAGAATATATTCATCAAGCTGAGCATGTGATCCATGCTGATAATCCCAAGTACTTGGGAGGCTGAGACAGGAGGAAATAAGAATTCAAAGCCCACCTCATCAACTTTGCAAGACCTTAAGCAACTTAGCAAGACCCTGTCTCTAAATAAAATATAAAAAAAAAGGCTTGGATGTGGTTCAGTGGTTAAGCACCCCTGGGTTTAATCCTCAATACCAAAAAAAAAGAGAATATATTCATCAAAGCTAAATTCAAAAGCCTTTATTGTTGTGAGAGTATTTGTTTTTTAAAAAGTCTGGTTGGAAATAGTAGAACCTGTAAAATTCTTGAAGAACTGATGAGCTTTAAATATCAATTCAGTTTTATAAAAATTTTTTAAAAGAATGTTATAACATGTTATAACTTATTAGCACTTAAAGGATTTGTGATTTTTTTTTTTTTCTATTCTGTGTAAATCCCAGATCTATATTTGTGGAAAGGCAAACCTCACTTTAAAAATTATCTGATTTTTATTTATCTGCTGTAAAAATGTGTGTATTGTTTATATTATATAACTTAATCCCTTGAGAAACTGTAGAGGTGCGTGCCTGTAACACCTCCTCTTATCACCTGCTTAAGATGCCAGATGTCTCTTTTTAGAATTATATTCTGTTTATTGCTGGTTTCTTAACTTAGGCGACCTAGAGTATCCTCCACAGAAATGAACAAGAAAATGACTGGCCGAAAATTAATCAGACTGTCTCAGATAAAGGAAAAGATGGCAAGTGAGAAACTGGAAGAAATGGACTGGGTGACATTTGGGGTTATAGTGAAGAAAGTCACTCCACAGAGTACTAACAATGTGAGCCATGCTATTGATTTCTGAGCTGCTTCATTGAAAACTGATAATGGAACTTACATCCTTAATTTTTTACTTGTCAGTATATTTCACTTTGAAAAATCTAGTTCACTGTCCTTGTGTTGGTACAAAGGGGAATATGTAAAGAATGCCCTATCTTTTAAAAAGCTAGTTATATAGGTATCTTGGGCTTTTCATTGTTCAAATCATTCTCATAGTATTTTATACATGTGGACATCCATGTGACACTGTAATCCTTCCTGTGGAGGAGAGAAGGGCAAGTAATCAGAGAGGCTGAATTCACAGATCTTTTGGAGATCTCTGTAAATGCAAAGTATCAATCACAAAAGTGCTGAAATCTCTGGCCTATGGCAACACAATATGGTATCTTTAAGTTGGTGGCTCTCCCAAAAGATCTCCCAAGTTTCAAAATTGCAGTTGACTGAGGCATAGTGTGAGGAAAAACTCTGTGACCTAGCAAGGGAAAAAAACCTGAGTTCTAAGCTTCGTTCTCCCTTAAAATAGTGGTAGGTCCTCAGGTTGACTCTTAATCTTTCTTGAAAGACTTCCATTTCTTATCCACAAAATGAAGCCTAGCTTTGGTTATATTGAAAATCCATTCCAGCTTTAAAATATTGTGCTTAATCATGCTCAATCTGTTATTATTTTCCAATTTAGATTTTTCCAACCATGGATTGTTTATAAGATCTGACACCAAGATTGAGCCCTATTACTATTGGGATAAATGTGAACAAATATGGTTTTCATTTAATTAAGTTCTTAATTGTTTCACACTGGCTATGATGACATTGAAACAGTAGATGTGAAAGTTTATCTCAGCTCTTCCAAGAAAGACATTGCATGAACCCATGGAAGAATAATTATAATGCTTTATAGTACGGGCACTAACTCACTAATTAGACCTGTCCTAGGACACCCCTGTTGAAATAGTTTGTTTCAGTGTTATTCAAACAGTTCTGTTTTTTAAAATGTGTCTTTGGAGGTTATTCATGTTATAAGTGATTCACATTTTGAGTTGTTTTCTCTAAATATTTAATAATACTTCTGAAATTTTAAAGCTCAGCCAATTTTCTTTAACCAGTTAAGTCCCAGGTTTTGAATTCTTGAATATCTCAATGAAATTGACACAGAGGCATTAAAATAGGTTGGAAATCATAATCTAGAGCTTATTATATAACTTATTATCATTAATAATGTTAATTATGTCAATAATATTAATGGATACTATTGCTAATCATTCACCTTCTTTTCTCAAAAGAATGGATCTCCAAAAACAAATATTTATGTCAAAGTTACCATAAGTGGTATATATGTTGCTCAATTTAAGTTTTCTTTTTTTTTATGTAAGTTTTTAAAATTTATATATAACAGCAGAATGCATTAGAATTCTTATTACATATATAGAGCACAATTTTTTTATATCTCTGGTTATATTCATAGTATATTCACATCAATTCATATCTTCATACATGTACTTTGGATAGTAATGATCATCACATTTCACCATCATTTCAATTTAGGTTTTCTAGGTATTTCATAAACGGGAAAATGCGCATAATAAATTAATCAGTGATAACTGATAGATACCAAGTTGTTTACATGTATAAGTTTATGTCAGTAAGTTATTAAATGGTAACACTGTAGCTTCTTGTCCTCTTAATGGTGTGTGCCAGGGGCGGCGGTTAAAAAGGCGGTGCTGGCCCACTGCATGGGATTAGCAGACATTTGATGATTGTATTTTTGGGATTCATTATATTTTTGTATTTTCCTACAATGAAAAACTTGAACTGCTGGGCATGGTGGCACACACCTGTAACTCCAGCAGCTTTGGAGGCTGAGGCAGGAGGATTGTGAGTTCAAAGCCAACCTCAGTAATTTAGCAAGGCCCTAAGCAACTTAGTGAGACCCTGTCTCTAAATAAAATATATAAAAGGGCTGAGGAACTGGCTCAGTGGTTGAGCACCCCTGGGTTCAATCCCTAGTATCAAAAACAGTACTTTAGCACCTGAACCATAAATAGAGACAGGGTAATCAACAATTCAAAAATTCAAATTAAAAATAGAATAAAAATTCTTTTCAGGGGAAAACATTTAGCATTTGGCGACTAAATGATCTTCGTGACCTGACACGATATGTGTCATTATTCTTGTTTGGGGAAGTTCATAAAGGACTCTGGAAAACGGAGCAAGGTACTGTCATAGGATTGCTAAATGCTAATCCCATGAAGCCCAAGGATGGTTCAGAGGAGGTAAGAATGTGTCTGTGATTATATTGATTGATTGTTTTTACAAAATTAGCTGAGTTTTATAAAAAATGTTTGTATTGGTCTACCCCCAAAAAATGAGTCATGCTTTTATATTATTGTCTCCATTAATCTGGTGTTTGTTAATCATCCACAGTGTTCTGAATTTCTACCTACTCCAAAGTATTTTGTAACAACTACCTTCACTCTATCTTTTCAAATTAGTTCCAAGGTTCCTAGAGTTTTTTGAACTCTTATGCTCAGGTTTCCTTAGATCCCTTACATAAATTTTCATGGTAGCCTCAAGGAATTTTGCTCCATTAATTATTACAGTCATAACTGTAGTTTAGAATCAAAGCCTCTTCTCAAGCCATCCACTGCTTCTCTAATAAATTACAAATCTAGACCCAGTATGAATTAACACCAAGTAATTTCTTTACCCTCATCCAGCAAGCTTTGCCTTTTTGTCAGATTAAATTCAAAAGTAAGGAAAGGAAAAAAAAATGTTATTTCACTCCTTGTTTTCATCAGATCTTTATCTGTTTGTTGGGAATGTGTTTGTCTACAGGTAATAGGAAAATTTCATTATAGTTTGTTTTTTAAAAAATAAATGGTGGGGTTTGTTTTTCTTACATGATAAAAATCTAAACATGGGCAGTATAGTAATGTCATGGCAATGACTCTGTGAGTCTCTGACTTTCCCCCTTACTTACAAGATGACTGAAGTTCCAGTCATCACTGTGGAGCAGAATTACTGTATCAGATACCACTCCCAGTAAAGGACTCGAAACATCTTGCCAATTTCTGCTAGAATTTTAGATCAGGCAAGAGGCTTATGCACAAACCCGACTGCCAGAGTTTGAGTCCATTGATGCTGAATGCTCTCACAAGCCAGGCAAAGTAACTTTATTACTTATAGATAGGTTCTAATAATCCATAGAAGCCCATGATCCATAGTTAACTGATCCCCCTAAGACTTAGGAAAACTAGCCAGTTTCCAAAAGTACTCTACTCTAGACTGTATAACACACAAACCTCAAGTATTATAGGACATCCTGTTTTAAGAGGGTTGAGGATAAAAATCTAGGCTCTTCAGGACAGTTCCTCCTTATATTAGGACCTGTTTTCATAATACATTCTGCCTGAGAATTGCAAGCAAGAAGGGGGAGAACTGGTTGTCCTCCTGTAATCATATCACCATTCAAGGCAGCAAATGAAGAGGAAGGATGAGCCAGCCACTATCTCCTACTAGGAAAGCAAGGGCTTTCCTACCAATTTCTGCTGAAGTCTCATTGGCTAAGTCTTGAGACTTATAGCTAGACCATTGCTGGGAAAGTAAAATGGGATCCCTTTTCTGAGGCTCAGCTTTTGCAAGTCCAAACAAAAAAAACCAATTCTAATAGCCAAGAGAAAGGAAGAGATCATTACTGAGAAGAAAGCTGAATGTTTTCTCACTTCTAAATCTCTTTTATAGAGCCCCAGTTTTAAATTCCTTTGGACCAATAAGTCTTAAATCAGTACCAACCATTCTTTTATCCATTCTTGCTACTAAGAGACCCTGCTTTTGTCTGCTTTTAACTCTTACCCTGCTTTTTTTTCTTTAGGTGTGCTTGTCTATTGATCATCCTCAGAAGGTTTTAATTATGGGTGAAGCTCTTGACTTGGGAACATGTAAAGCCAAGAAGAAAAATGGAGAGCCTTGTACACAGACTGTTAATTTGGTTGGTTTCAAACTTGTTTAAGATGGCTTCTGCTAAAGAAAAGTAATTAGGATTAGAGTTTAGTTATTTTAGCTGAAATGATTAAATTGGAACTGAGTTTCCTACTTAACAGGAATACTCAAAATGAGAAAGTGAAATGTGTGGTTAATAATTGCCAGTTTAAGAAGCTAAGGGTAGGGAGGTTTTTCACTGCCAACAATGATGAAATACACCAGGAAGCTTATTTTAGTCTATACTCTAATATAACTTCCTTATGACTCTTTAAAAAAAAAAAACAAAAAATAGCTTCATTGATATGTAAATCATACACCATACAACTCACCCTTTTAAATATATAATCAGTAGTTTTTTAGTGTATTCAGAATTGTGCAACCATGTAATTCAGAATACTTTCATTACCTCAAAAAAAACCCATACCCATTAGCAGTCATTCCCCAGTCCCTCTTCTTCCAGCCTCTGGTTAGCACTAGTCTACTTTCTGTGTCCTCATTTGCCTATTCTAAATATTTCATAGAATGTGATCACAGAATGTGACCTTTTTGACTGATTTCTTTTGCCTACCACATCTTTTAAGTTTCACCCATATTGTAATATTCTTTCATTTCTTTTTATGGTTAAATAATATTCCCTTGCATGAACAGACTGCATTTTGTTTATCTATTCTTCAGTTGCTTGACATTTGAGTTACATTTGGCAGATATGAATAATGCTGCTCTAAACATTTAGGGGACTCTGCATGTAGACAGTGTTGTGAGGCTGAAAAGAGGCTCTTTCTGCCTGCAGCTCCCAGGGCTTCAACCCCATTCCTCATCAACTGCTCTTCTTTGCAGAATGACTGTGAGTACTGTCAGTATCACATCCAGGCTCAGTACAAGAAACTCAGCGCAAAGCGAGCTGATTTGCAATCCACCTTCTCTGGAGGACGTATTCCAAAGAAATTTGCACGCAAAGGTGCCAGTCTAAAAGAGCGCCTGTGTCAAGATGGTTTTTACTATGGAGGAGTGTCTTCTGCATCATATGCAGCTTCCATGTAAGACATTCTCAGGACTTCTTTTGGGGCAAGAGTTTTGTTTGTTTCCTAAGAGTAAACCCAGTGGTTGGACTTTTCTGTAACTGACCTAGGATACTTGTCCAGGTTTTATCTTTCATAGTTTCCTGCCTGCAATGTGGTAGACAAGGACTTCTATTCTTAGAGAGAAAAGCATACAGAAGGAGTGATTAGGCAGTCATCATCTTTAATCAGAGCCCGTACTTTTTTTTTAGCTTCTAACACAAATGGTGTAATTTTGTGGGGGCTGTCGGCATACCATTGAGAGTAAGCTCATCATAGTCTTAATAGCCCTTGAGTCAATTCTGTTGTGACTATTTGATCAAGGTTGCAGACCTCTTAGAACCCAATTTAAATTTAGTGAACACACCCTATGAAGTCTCACATAAGGGTGGGATGCTGCAGGGCAGACACTCAGACTGTAGACTCTATAGAGTTCCTGAAGTAGATGATCGATGGCCCTGTCACTATATTGTAAGGAGCACATCTGAAGATATGACAGGTGGGACTTGGCACAAAGGAGCTTTAGTTGGTTTATCATTAAACACATTTTGTTCCCAATACAACAGGAATTAAGCAAGAGGATTCACACTTCCTGTTTATTTGATAATATCAAACACATTTTTATGATTTAAAATAATTTCAGTATTTTTTCCACATTGCTAAAAAGAAATATCTGTTCATTATTTTAAAATAAGAATATACAATTCAACCAAAAGAAGAAAGTAAAAGTCACCTATAATCCTACCACCTAGAAAATGATTAGCTGTTTGGTATTTATGCACCCAGGTGTTTGGGTTTTTTTTGTTTTAAGTTTGAATTTTTGGTAATATTAAGTGAGCCATATTATACATTTCTTTGTGACCCCTTTTTTTCCTCACAAAATAATGTTTTCCTAGTCAAATATTTAATGTCATTATTTTTAGTGGTTACCTGCTATTCTTATTCTTGGCTCTTTTAAACACTTAGAGGAACATTAATGGTGATTCTAATTTATAACATCATAAACTAAGCTATCCTCAATTTTTAGTTACTATCAATTTCTACACAAAGCTTAATCATCTTAAGACAAATTCCTGGACTTCTAGAATATTGACATATTTTGTATTTCTTTTGCCCTTCCAAAATGGCATCAGGCAAATTTGTAGGTTGCCTCTTATTCTCCACATAAACCAGTTACACTGCCAGGTCATGGCATTAGTAAAGCCTACTTACATGGTGCTTTGAGAGACTTCAACAGTTGGTAGTAAATACATTGAATATTTATTTCTGTGACCTTTACTCATCAGAGCATTGGAGTTGGTGCTTTTTCTTTCATGGTGTGGGTCTTGTCATTTCAGTGCTGCGGCTGTTGCTCCTAAGAAGAAGGTTCAAACTACTCTAAGTAATCTGGTTGTGAAGGGCACAAACTTGATCATTCAGGAAACTCAGCAAAAACTCGGTAACTTAGTTTCTTCATCATAAATTTCTTTCTCCAGTTGAAATATGTTTTATTTGGCTTATACTCTTAGGTGCTGAATATCCAGCCATCACTTGCACTTAATGCGTAATAGGGCCTAAGCTAAAGGCATGAAGCCCAGTAGCGGGACATAAAGGAAACGTACATGTTGATCTTAGCTGTGCCTTGGCTTTGTGTGCTTTAAGATTTCCTAGTGTATCTGGGTCAGACTCTTAATATCCAGCATTAGAATCAGTGGTTTTAAATTCCTGGTCAGTCCTATCAGTTATCTTTTGTTAAAATAATTCTAAATCAGAGAATGCCAGCCTATTGTGTACTTTTGGTCTTAACATGGCCGAGGCCTAGCATAGAAATAGTGTCTGAAACAACCCCACAGATATTAGTGCCTAGTGTTCTAGTCATTACTAAAAATAACATACTTACAATACCCTTGCAGTCCTAGACAGATGTTAGGGGTCAAGGGCTCTGTATTTTCTCTTGACATTCCATTGCTTTATTTTAAATGATGAAATTGTGATGAGTACAGGGTTTTTAAAATGACACATCCTAGGGCTGGGGTTGTGGCTCAGTGGCAGAGCACTTGCCTCTCACATGTGAGGCACTGGGTTTGATCCTCAGCACCACATAAAAATAAATAAACAAAATATATTGTTTCCATGGATAACTAAAAAATATATTTAAAAAAAAAATGACACATCCTATGACATCAAACCATCTGAATTTTAGATCCTTTCTAAAGCCAATGTTTGCACATCCCAGGAATTTCCCAGAAGGCCTTATCTTGCTCTGAGGAGTTCAGGGAACTGATGGACCTGCCAACATTTGGAGCCAGAAACTTAAAAGAACACTTAGCAAAAGCCAAGGCTTCAGGTACAGTCAGCTCACAGGCGGCAGTGTGGGCCCTAGTTCTTGGCTCTCAGGGAATCCCTAAGATGGGCTTGTGTTTCAGGGATCATGGGAAACTCAAAACCTGCCATCCAGTCTATCTCAGCATCGGCCCTCCTGAAGCAGCAGAAGCAGAAAATGTTGGAGATGAGGAAGAGGAAATCAGAACAAATTCAGAAACGGTAAGAGGAGCAGATTTAACATTCACTGTTTCGGTAACTTATCTTGGGAATCCTTTGAATTTCTTAATCAATTTCAATTTCAAAATGTGACTTCAGATTTTGGTTGGATACCTTTTTGTCATCACCTGAAGAGCACTGAAGGCTCTACATTTCTAACTTAAGCTAGTGACTCCTGAGACCAGATGTAGATTAGTTAGTACCACTGTGGAAAAAGAGAAAGTGAAGCATGAAGAGGATTTTTATAGAAAGGGAACATATGTTCACTTGTTTGGCTCTCGTTTTTTTTATTTTGTTACAATTAGGTTTTTAAATACAGGCAGAGCCAATGAGTAAATTGTTATACTTAGTTATTCAGATAAATAAGAAAAATGAGGCACTAAAAATAAGGAGTCATTTTTGAAGTAAAATCAAGTGGAAATAGGGAGGGTGGACAAATCAGAGATTCCTGAACTCAGGTTGTCTGGATAGTGATAACAGCCACTGTTTATAGGTGCTTATGTGCACCAAGCAGTCACTCCCTGAATACAGATTTCATTCAGTCCTCAACCTGACAAGGTTTTATGGTCCTCGTTTTACTAATAATGTAACTGAAGGTAATAGCTGAGTTTCAGCCTCCACCCATTCTACTACACTGTTTTAACCAATCTGCTGTCCCAAGTCTGGGCTGCTAAAAAGGTGAATGGTTACATGGAAACTCAATTAAAAGTCAAGGGGAAATTCTTTGGAAAAATAAGAGAAGGGTTTGATCTCAGGCAGCTTAGTTTGAGATTCTGATAGGATATCTACAGAGGTATTTATCATGTGCCTCCAGGTGACATAAATATATATATGCACATTAAAATATAGTGGGTTGTGAGCCTATTGGGAAATAAATATTACCTGTCAGCTAGAAGGCATTATAGTATGACATTTTTCAGGATTTTGCTGGCAAAACAAAACATACCTTCAGGCAGGATTTGATAGGCAGTTTGCAAACTAGCCTAGAGCTCACAGGAGTGCTCAATGATAGAGAAAGGAATACTGGCCTGAGATTACCTGCTACCAGTTGTGAGTCTGTCATTTGTAAGCAATGTGACCTTGGGCCTCAGTTTCTTCATCTAAAAATGAAGGGTTTGAACGAAATGATTTTTGAGGTTCACTATTTTGTTGTTGTATTTTTTAAATTGTGGGTTTGTTTTTTTTTTAAATATAAGGGCATTTTCCAAAAAGAATTTGAAGACTACCAAAGGGTTTTTGTTTTAATTTTTTTATTTGTTCTAATTGGTTATACATGACAGTAGAATGCATTTTGACACATTGTACACAAATGGAGCATAACTTTTCATTCCTCTGGCTGTACATGGTGCAAAGTCACACCAGTAGTGTAATCATACATGTATATAGGGCAATGATGTCTGTTTCATTCTACTGTTGTTCCCATCCCTATACTCCCTCCCTTCCCCTCACTCCCCTCTGCACAAGCCGAAGTTCCTTCATTGTTCCCAAACTCCCTTCCCCTGTCATTCCCTCCTGCCCATGTATACACACTTGGATTAGCATCTGCTTATCAGAGAAAATATTCCGTCTTTGGTTTTTGGGGGTTTGGCTTATTTCACTTAGCATGATTTTCTCATTTACCTGCACATGTCATAATTTCATTCTTCTTAAACCTGAGTAATATTCCATTGTGTATATGTACCACATTTTCTTTATCCATTCATCTGTTGAAGGGCATCTAGGTTGGTTCCATAGTTTTGCTATTCTGAGTTGAGGTGCTATAAAACATTGATGTGGCTGTGTTACTGTAGTATGCTGATGTTAAGTCCTCTGGGTATAAACCAAGGAGTGGGATAGCTGGGTCACATGGTGGTTGCATTCCCAGTTTTCTGAGGAATCTCCATGCTGCTTTCCATAGTAGTTGTACCATTTGCAGTTCCCCCAGCAATGTGTGAGTGTGCCTTTTTCCCCATAACCTCACCAACACTTATTATTACTTGTATTCTTGATAATTGTTGTTTTGACTGGAGTGAGATAAAATCATAGAGTAGTTTTGATTTGCATTTCTCTAATTGCTAAAGATGATGAACATTTTTTCATATGTTTGTTGGTAAATTCTATTTCTTCTGTGAAGTATCTATTCACTTCCTTAGCCCATTTATTGACTGGATTATTTGTTTTTTTGATGTTAAGTTTTTTGAGTTATTTATATATCCTGGAGATTAGTGTTCTGTCTGAGGTGTGTATGGTAAAGATTTTATCCTATTCTGTAGGCTCTCTCTTCATGTTATTGTTACCTTTGCTGAGAAGAAGCTTTTTAGTTTGGAGATTCACTCATTTTAAATAACTCTTAAAACCATGTATAATCACCATGAAGGTTACAATGCCTCTCTATTAAGGACTTCCAAATGCATCCTATGTTTTTTGTCTTCCCAGTTGAGTAAACTAAAATGCAGAGGGATTCAGTAAGGTCCTGCAGGTCCTAGAGCTAATCATAGGCTGGGTTTCTGTCCACACCTTAGCTTCAGGACTGTGCCCCACAGAAGATACCCATTGGAAAGACAGTTGGTGGTGAAAGAGTTCATCAGTACTAAAGTATACAACAGTCAGAACTTATTCAATGAAAAGTCATTTAATCTAAGTGTTAGAGTTGTTCTTTTGTGTGTAACTTGAATGATTAACCTAGGAAGAAATTATTTTACTAACAACTAGTTATCAGCTGGTGGCCTTCTAGAGTCTCTCAGTCCACTTTGAGTTCTGGAGTTTCCATCTGTGTAAAACCCTGTGTATGTTTTATTTCTGCATGTTTCTTTAAAGATTTCTTCAAAGCTCCAGCAAAGTCCAGAGCCCAGCTGTTCCATGCTCATCTCAGCTTCCCACTTTTCAGTCTTTGAGAACAGTGGCTGAGTTCCCAGGGCTGGAAGGCACAGTGGCCACACAGGTGCCTAAGCTTGGCCGAGGCATCTCAGAAGGGGAAGATGTTCTCTTTTTTGATGAGTCACCACCATCAAGATCAAAACTGAGTGCAGTTGCAGAAGCTAAAAAGGTAACTGTCTTCTATTTTCTTTAGTGCTTGATTTTGCATTCCGTAAGACACAGCTTGGGTGTCAAACTATGAACTCATGTTCACTAGATGCCTAGTGGTTATTTACCAATCATGTTATGTAGAGTAAAAGGAACTTTAAATGATAATGGTATCCACATACCATTCATTTAATCTAAGAAAATTGAGCCCTGTCTGATACCATTCATTTAATCTAAGAAAACTGAGCCCTGTCTCAACTGTTCTGAATCAGGCTAAAGGAGATAGCCTCCAGGAAAATATTGCTTTACAGCTAGAGACATTGCTGTTAAGGAAAAAATTGGAATTTTTGAGGCAAGACTAAAAACTAGTGGTTTAAAGACTCCTTCTTTAGGGTGAGGGTGTAGTTCAGTGCTACAGTGTGTATTTAGCTCACACAAGGCCCTGGGTTGGATCCCAGCAACCAAAAAAATAAAAAAGAATTCTCCTTTAAAAAGAACCTTATACAGAAGTCCAGTCTGTCAATAGATGAAAGCTAAAATGCTTTGGCTGAAGTAGG
Source organism: Marmota marmota marmota (assembly GCF_001458135.2). Lineage (NCBI taxonomy): Eukaryota > Metazoa > Chordata > Mammalia > Rodentia > Sciuridae > Marmota > Marmota marmota. Next base: position 14,451,179 of record NW_026000016.1, on the reverse strand, counting down.
GGTGGGGGGTATCCAGAATACCATCTGTCAACTGCCCTAGTCCCTTGATTGAACTTCTTTCTGCTTTTCTCTAATCACCAGGAATAACCCAATTAAGGGCGAAAGCTCACTCTAAGCCCAAGCCCCTTACCTATAATAATGATAACAGTAACATCAATAATAACAGCAGTTGCACATATTGAGTAATATTACTCTGCGCGTGCCATGCTTGTCCTATGTTCAGGTATGCGCCTTGTCTCATTGAATCCAGACAACTAGAACCTTATAATAAGACAGGTCAATGCTATCATCATCCCCTTTTATCAATGTAGAAACTGAGACTGCGAAATAAAGTAATATTACATGCTACTCAGGGCATGAGCTGGAATTCTACCTGAATTCTGATTCTAAAACTTCCAAAATGATCATGTGATCCCCTTTATAGATCTAGAGGCCTGTAGTCTATGATATTAAACTATTTGTTTCATTTAAGTAAACTGAAATTTCATTCATCAGTTTATAGACCTGTCTCTCTGTTATTAGAGTCTAATAATTGTTACTAATTCTAGGTAAGATGAAGAAATACTTTGTCAATTTCCATCAGAAAATAGCCAGACTCTACTGGTTAATAGCTGGAAAGGGGAAGATGCTTTGGGTACCTATTTCATCTTTAGATTCTTAGCTTCTTCTCTTTTTCTAGTTGGCTGCTATCTCCAAATTAAGGGCAAAAGGCCAGATTCTTACAAAAACTGATCCAAACAACATTTCAAAGAAACAAAAGGACTCCCAGAATGTCCTGGAAGTGAAGAATCGTGTAGAAAAGAACAATACATTTTCTCCTCGAGGTACTACCATTTTAAAGTTAGCAATGGGAGAAAGAGAGCATTTATTAGGGAAATGCTCTAACTTCTAAACCATAACCAGTGCTCTGATGATAAGTATTTTTTTTTTTTTTTTTTTTTTTTGGTGGTGTTGGGAATCGACCCCACGGACTCACACATGCTAGGCAAGCGCTCTATTACTGAGCTATGTCCCCAACCCTTTATATTTCGAGATGACTTGAACTTGTGATCTTCCTACCTTGGCCTTCTGAGCAACTGGGATTATAGGCATGCACCACTATGCCCAGCCCAAGTCATTTTTTCACTTACTTTTCCCCCACATAAGATTTAAGATTGAAACTGATTGTGTTTTTATAACCACATTAAATTGGAATGAAATTAATACACAATTTGAACCATCAGGAAAAAGGTTCCTCATTGAATCTTTTCAGAATGCATTAGCATGAAGATTTACTTTGAAATAAATAGAATTCCTTTGTTTTAAATTGCAGTTCATTTTTAAAACTCTGTGGTTGGTGTTGCCATTTTTTAATTGGTTTATAAATAGGATTTTTCTTGTTATCTGTTATCATAATCAGCTCCTTATGTTAAAGTGAAAGAGATATTCTAATCCAGCGATCAGGTCACCCCTGTATTCTAGGTTCTACCGCTTGGGTTACTCCCTAAGCTTTCTTTGTGGTCTCAAGGTTGAAAGACCCAATAGACAGTCGGAGGAAGCTAAACATCTGAGGCACCATTGGCAGAGAACAGGGATCTATGCTGTCTCAGATTTCTCTGTTATATTTAACATTTTTTCTTTCTGCTCTAGCTGAGGATGAATTGGAGCCTGCAAAGAAAAAAAGGAGAGAGCAGCTCTCTTACCTGGAATCTGAGGAATTCCAGAAAATTCTAAAAGCAAAATCAAAGCACACAGGCATCCAGAAAGAGGTAAGAACCCCAAAAATCAGAGCAATGTCAATGTCCTTCAAACCTGAGGTGCTTTGTTGTAGAACAAAGAACTTTCTTATACATATGTCAAGAAATAACTAGGGCAGTTTGTTTGGGTTTGTTTTGAAAGGCAGGAATATTTTCAAATAATTTTAGCTTTGCTCTTGTCCTTATACTGAAGAATAGTAATTTGTTTATTATTTAAACAGACTTCAGTATATAAAATTGTTTCCATGTAGTTATGACAATGAGATTATGTATAAATGGCCCCATACTGCTTAATATTTTCTGCCTTGCAATATGGAAAGGTATTGTTTCCGTTCAAATATTTTAATGTTGACATTTCAAATGCTCTGCATCAATAGTTAACCTCATTACTCCCAAAGACCGTTTTAATCAGAAGTACTTTTTTATTGCTCTTTATCATAAAATAAAATTCATGAATGATATGTATTACCTATACTTAAAATTTCAAAGATATTAGCATGGTATCCTAACTAATATAAAAATTTTTAAAAAGAGGAAAATAACATTTTTTATTAGAAGTGCTTGGGCATAGCTTACCCTAAGAGAAATAATGAAGTAGTTAGAGGCTTGAATCTATAAATGTACATGACACAGCTGGAAATGAGAACTCACGTAGTAGCTATGTTTTCTTGTTAAGTACCATGGGCCTATTTTTTTTTTTTTTTTTAATAATCTTTGTTTTAAACAGTGAATTATCCTGGAAAACCCTCAGTGTACACAGAAGTTACCTAGTTGTGCTCTTGGAATATTCAATTTATGTTAAAACCATGCACAAATAACTTAGGGTTATATATAAAACAGATTTATATGTAAAACCTATAATTAGGTTTCTCATGCACATGGATGTCCCATAAATACACAGAAGCCAAATAGGATAAGGAACAATCCTTTGTTTTGTAGGGGACTGTTCTGTGCATTGCAGACAGCACAGCATCCCTTTTCTCTGCCAGTGGTGGAGATAGCAATCATGACAATAACAAAAAAGCACCACACATTCTCAAAATGTCTCTGGGGCTACTGTTGTTTCCACTTAGTGCTGATATGCCTGATGATCTTCACTCTTGATTAACAAGTAACAAGACGGTTATAAACCATCTTTCCACTGGACTTAAAACTCAGGCAATTGAAATGTCAGAGCCGACTCCTAAAGGCCGTAGAGATGAGCTCCTTCCTCATGGGTCCTCAGACACTGAATTCTTTTGCCTTGTGCAGCTGTGCCAATTCAAGCTGTGTCCACATTCTATAGAAAACACCTCCCTCCCCTCATCCTTTCTCTTGTTCTCAGCACCCAGGAAGTTCTGCCAAGTGCTCAACCTGGGACCAGTGCCTAGTAAATGGGGCTGTCATCACTGGAGATCTCGAGCATGTTCCCCCCTATAGAGTCTGTATTAGAACAGTAGAAATAACTGTCTGCTGGTGCACACTGGACCTAATGACAGTGTTAATATGTTAGCTGTTTTTATTTGTATTTGGTGTTTTATAAATCACCAAATATTTTCATGGTTTTGGTTCTCCCTGATACATATTTTAAGAGCTCATTTCTACTTACCTTCATCTTTGGTTTGAAGTTCTTGAGGTACTACGTAGGGTTCTCTAACATTTAGCCTGTCTCTTCAGTTCTATTTTGATTATTATCCCAACTGATTATTGTTATTATTATCCAACTGCCTGAGCATATGTTGGAATTTGTGCAAATACTCCTGGCTGTTTTGTCATTCAGTTGGAGGCTGAGCTCCAGGAATGCTATTTCGAGCCACTGATAAAAAAAGAACAAATGGAAGAAAAGATGAGAAGCATCAGAGAAGTGAAGTGTCGAGTAGTGACGTGTAAGACAGTGAGTGTACCCATTTCAACTTTCTACCATTTCTTCTCTTCTCTCCTTTCAGGGATCAAAACTAAAGATGAATTATGTTTTGGTTTTGTTGCTTGTAAAATTGGAGTGATAACAAGCTTATATATTTTTCATAGATCTTGTAGGAGAAAGTGAAAAAGCTACCGATCAGCCTTTCTAAATAAGTCCCAAGCCTCATTATCTATCATCAGTAGCCTATAAGGAGGAGTCTAAGACAGACCATCCTAAGCTGTTGAGAAATTTACAACACTGTGCTCCTTTGGCCCTCAGTGTTGTCCTAATGTCACAGAAGTTATTGGGTACTTCATGCCTGGCTAGAAGTTCAGGTAGATATTAGAAAAAAATAGTAATCAGTATGAGGGAGAGTCAAGAAATCACTTGATCCACAGAGCTAGAAGATAAGGTGGTAACATCCCCAGCATTGACCTAGGCAGTAAGGGGATGACACTGTGTACTTGGACCAGACGGTGGTTACCCAGTCTCTCCTTAAAAGCTCTTCATGGACATGTGGTCTGTTGGTTTGTGCAGTGTGCCTACACCCACTTCAAACCTTTGGAGACCTGTGTCAGCGAGCAACATGACTACCACTGGCATGATGGTGTCAAGAGGTTTTTCAAGTGTCCCTGTGGAAACAGAAGCATCTCCCTTGACAGGCTCCCAAAGAAGCACTGCAGGTATGAGCTTTGCTTGGGGTTTTCTGTCGCATGCAGGGCTCCTTAAGTCTTTTGGTGTTACTATGTGATGCTATGTGATAGGACCAGTATTCCATGTCTTCTTAGAGCTTCTGGATATCCCCAAGACTATAGTTGACAGTTGGAATCCCTGGGGGGCAGGGACATTTCCTTTTTACTGCTATATCCCCAACACTTAATGTGGTGTCTGGCCCATAGAGTTCTCAAAAATGTTCATGGAATAAATGAAATATGTGTAAGTTGGGCTGGTGAATGAATATATGTACTTATTAGGGACTAAGATAGAGAACTGTTTTTCCTCTCTCCATTCCAAGAATCTTTTCTTCACTTAAAATCTCTTTAACATATGAGAAAGTATACATGTTTTAATGTTCTTTTATTTGTTTTTGTGTATACTTGTGGGCGGGCTCAGATACAAAGGCATACTGTGATGTCATCCTCTTGGGGAGGCTGAGGAATCCTTCCTCCTCCATCTCTGGTCCACTCACCATCTTCCTCATTTATTTGTTCTTTTTATCCCCTTCCTCACCCCCTCTTCCCATCTCTTAACATCATAATCAACCATTCTCACATGATTAATATTATGCTTTTGTTTTTTTGTAAAATATTTTTTGTTTTTATGCACTTTTATTTTGCAGAAATGGCACTATATTAAATGTCTCATCTTAATGTCTCTTTTCACTCAGTGTTTTTAGGATACCTCTGTTTGCTCTAGTGTATTCCATCAATTGATAATACTGCTCCATGACCAGCATTCATCACATTCAACCATGGATTTCCATACCCCTTACTCACCCCTTAGGTCCTCATAGGGTCTGGTATAGGAGATGTTTTGGCATGTACCCAGGATTAGAACTGACCAGGTAGTATTAGGTCGCTCTCCAGAGTGACTAGGCCAGTCTTCCCTCCATCAGGCTTACACAGGGGCCTCCATATCCCCATCTTCAACAACATTTTTGCCAGAGTACAAAGTGGCATTCTGATAGTTTGTTAAAATTTTATGTATTTGGTTATTGATATTTTTAATATCAGTTCATATGCTTTTCTTTTTTGTATTTTTTGTTACTATCTCTTATTATCCTACTGGAGCTTCTTTTTCTTCTTATTTGTAGATTTGTAGATGTGTCTTCAGTATTTAAGATCTTAATCCCATATAATTTTGATCATTGCAAATATATTCTTCTCAAACTATTGATTTTTAAGTTAAATCATTAGGGAATTTCTTTTTTTAACCTCCCAGCTTTGTACTTTTATGGTTTTTGTTGTTTTTCTGGTTGTTTTCTTTTTCTCTTACCCCATCCCCACCTTAAAAGTACATAGATAATTTCCTATGGTTTTTTCTCCTTAATTGCACAGTGAGCCCCATTGTCTTTAAGTGTGTGGGCATATACACCACCACTGAGTAAATCCATCTTTTCTCTTTCAGTAATTGTGGCCTCTACAAATGGGAACGAGATGGAATGCTAAAGGTAGGTGTATTCATAAGCTTTTTGTTACTTTAACAAACCACTGAGCTGATCAATTGAAAAAGAGGAAAGGTTTATTTCAGCTCAGAGTTTTAGGGATTTGAATCCATGGTTAAACTGGATTTTAGCTGTGGCCCCGTTGCTTTGGGGCCTGTGGTAAAGCCACACATTGTAGTGAGAATACATGGCAGAGGAGGCCCATTTACCTCATGGCTAGGAATGAAATAGAAGAGGCCTGGGTTCCACAGTCCTTTCAAAGGCACAACCCCAATGACCTCAGACCTCCTGTTATGCCCCACCTGTTTAAAAGTTCCACACCTCCAGTAGTGCCATGCTGGGAACCAAGCCTTGAACATGTGGGCCTTTGGGGGACATATTAGATCCAAACTATAGAGGTGGAATCACTTCAGTGTTAATTTGTGACCCATTTTAGTGACCCAGGGAAATAATGTTAAACCAGTTCTTATTAAGTACTCTCATTTTTCTAGGAAAAGACTGGTCCAAAGATTGGAGGAGAAACCCTATTGCCAAGAGGAGAAGAACATGCTAAATTTCTGAATAGCTTTAAATGACCCTAACTTCAGACATTTTTTCACAACCTGTCTTGCTTCTTGTGGTTCTGGAAAAGCAAGGGACTGGCTCTGCATTACCCATGTTTCTGATTGACACCATTAGAAACAAAAACTTGTTAATAGGCCGATCCACTTTTCTTAAATACTTTCTTCTGTTGAATTAATTTTACACCAAATATAACTGACTTACAAATGGAAAATCAAGATATCCTGGTCTTTCCTATTCTCACTTTAGATGACTGCATTACTGCATTCACATAAATTTTTAGAGTTATTCCTTAGTTACACTAAATCTTACAGGGCTTTCCTTTGAGGTGTTTTAGAACATTAAGCAATGAGTGGGTGGGGTGAGGGGTGCAGCACAGGTGGGGGAACTTACTTGTAGGCCTTGAAAACATTCCTAATGAGATCAGTCTTTTAATCCTGTTTATCAACATGTATTAAATGCTTTCATACAAATTGAACAGGTGTTTAATTTTTTTTTAACCTGTCATTAGTAGGGTATTTTGTCATCACAGGCCATCGGAGCAGGGTAAGTAAGCAGAGTGAGCAGAAGCCTTTGTCCTTTGTGGAGAACCTGATGTGAAGATTATCATTTTTACAATAGTTTTTGTTGTTTTTGTTTTTGTTTTTTTTTGGTTTTGTGGGGGGTTTTTGTTTGGTTGGTTTTGGTATTCTTGTTGTGCCTTTTTCTTTTTGGAGGAAAAAAACTTGGCTTTTTAAAATAAAATCACCTTTCATTGAGTTTTATAATGATAAAATGTTTTCCCTTTCTAAACAACAGAAATAAAACAAGTATTTTAGGTAAAAATAATTCAGAATAGCAAATAAGGAACTTCTGAATGGCTGGTGTAGAATTTTCCCCAAAGGGGAAATATGAAAAGCTTCACATTGGTCAAGGAAGAGAGGGCATGGACCGGGTTTCTGTGGAAAAGTTCATGATAAAAGAAAAGCTTAATGCTGTTTATAGCAGGTTAATTAATGTCTAATGACATTTGTTTGTTCTAATCTGGAGCATAGATCTGTTTGCTTAAGTACGTCACTAGTAGCAACCCATCAGAGCTTTTGCTCTGCCAGGAAGATAAGCATTTCTGACCCATGCCAGTATTTGGGAAGAATTGGGTGACATCTAAAAAAACAAAAAAGATTAAGTGGCATTAAAGGTAGAAGAGATCAGTTAGCTTATTAGGTTGACAACAATTTGTGAAAAAGGTCTAGAAATTTTGAAGATTAAAAGAATGGCTACACTGTTGGACTATCCTCAATGAGGAAAATGTTACTCTGCATGCAAGTCATCACAAAAGCACTTCGAGAACTGATTTAGAAGCTATAAATCAAATTAGGTGAAATTGCAAACATTGAACCACAAATAACCAATTACTATATAGTATTTCCCCAAATAGTTCCAGATCAGGTATACTCTATTTTGCAGATTAGAAATTGGTTAAGTAGTTTAGAAATAAAGGCTGAGACTTATTTGAAACAAGTTTAGTAAGGTTTCTTTTTTTTAAATTTTTTTTTAGTTGTAGATGAATACATATCTTTATTTTTATTTATTTATTTTTACATAGTGCTGAGGATTGAACTCAGGGCCTCATGCATGTGATGCAAGCACTCTACCACTGAGGTACAACCCCAGCCCTAGTAAGGTTTCTTAAGCAAAGACTTAGCTAACAATAGTTTTTAAAATCAATTCTATTAAGGTATAGATTACATACAGTAAAAGGCACATGCCTTAGTGTATAGTTGGAAAATTTGAACAACTGTTTATACCCATGTAGTCACACCACAAACGTGAAGCAAGATATTGCTTTCTCCTCCAAAAGGTGGCCTTGAACCACTTGCCAATCAATCTGCACCGCAGCCCCTACAGATTTACATTCTAGTTTCAGATAAATGGAATCATACAGGGCATATTTGGTATCTGTCTTCTTTCACGTAGCATAATTTTTTAAATTTATTCACATTTTAGTGTGTTATCAATGTTTTTTTTTTTTTTTTTTTTTTTTTTTCTTTTTTATTGCTGGCTTCCCTGTAAATGGTTTGTTTATTCACCTGTTGATAGACATTGGATTGGATTGTCCCTAGTTTGGGGCTGTCATGAATAAAGCTGCTAAAATTATTTTAGCAGTAAAAGTATTTTTGTGTCTCAGGCAAACACTTAGGAGTGGAATTTCTGGGTTATATGGGAAGCTTCATAAGAAACTGCCAAGTTGTTTTCCAAAGTGGTTGTACCATTTTACACACCAACTGGTAATGTGCAAGGGTTCTGTTTGTTCCATAGTCCCAATACCTGATATTGTCTTTTTAGCCATTTTGATGGGTGTGTAGTGGCATCTTATTATGGTTTAGTTTGTAATTCCTTGGTAACCAATACTATTTGAGCATCTTTTCATGTACTGTCCATTCATGTCCTTTTTTTGGTTTTTGTTTTTAACTCAGGGCTACTTAGCCATTGAGCTAAATCCCTACACCTTTTTTACTTTGAGACAGAGTCTTGCTGAGTTGCTCAGGGCCTTGCTAAATTGCTCAGGCTGGTTTTGAACTTGCAGTCCCTCTGCCTTGGCTTCCCAAGCTGCTGGAATTATAGGCTTTTGCTACCACGCCCAGCCTCATGTGTCTTTATAACATATGTCTACTCATCCACTTTTATTTTTTTTAATTATTGTATTGAGTTATGTATATTCTGGATACAAGTGCTTTCTTTCACCAATAAGTATCATGAAAGTATTTTGAGTAATGTTGGGCAGAAGATCTATGAAAATAGTCTAATTTTTGTCTTCTCATAATTCCCCAGAGTGATGTTATTAGCTCAGCACAAGTGGGTTTGACCTTGAGAGAGAACAATTCAAGTACTGGATTTGGTAAATTCCTGGGTTTTTGATTCTAGCTTTATTTTTACATAATTAGCAAATATATCAAAATGGAAGTAATGTCTAGTTGTATATTATTCAGGTACTGTGTTAGTTTTCCATCATTATAACAAATACCTGGGGTATTCAATTTATAAAGAAGGGTTTATTTTGGCTCAGTTTTGGAGGATGGTTGGCCCTGTTCCTTTTGGGCCTGTGGCAAGGCAGTGTATCATGTTGGGATTACATGATATGGAGCAAAACCACCTCATGGCTGAGAAGCAAAAAAAGAGGAAGAGGAAACCCACAGTCCTCTTCAGTGCCACAACCCCAGTGACCCAAGACCTCCCACTAGTTCCACATCTGAAAATTTATACCTCCCAATCACACCAGGCTGGGAACCAAGTCTTTAACACAGGGACCTTTAGGGGACACTCAAGATCCAAACTATGACAGGTACTTGTTTGTGTGCTAAAGGCATGAAAAAGGTTGTCCTCACTAAAAGTTGTACTATTTTATTTTTTTTCAATAATGACTTCAGGAGAGCAATCTAATGGTGTAATGAGATTGTTTCTCATGTAAATCAATTTACAAAATATTAAATATCTTGCCTCTTGGTGCCGTAATTCTGCTGAGTGCATGATAAATGGTCAGCCATGAGCTGATAAGATCACAAGCTTGCTGGACATGGTGGTGCACACCTCTAATCTCAGCTTCTAGGGAGGCTGATGTAGGAGGATTACAAATTCAAAGCTTATCTCAGCAATTTAGCACGCTCCTGCCTGAGAATTAACTAGATGGGATTGGGAAGGTAGCTCAGTGATAGAGCACTTGCCTGGCATGTGTGAGATCCTGGGTTCAATCACAAGTATTACCAAAAAAAAAAAAAAAAATTGTTTTGCAAGGCCTGTGCTTTATAATAATGAGATTATTGTTATTGTTTTTACTTGGGGAAATATTTAAGGACAGGGGTCTATACAATGAATGATTCAGAATCACAAGTGTAATATTTAAGACCCCAAAGTATTATGGTGTCTAAATCAATGAGGAGTTATCTAGAAAAAATATTCACTTTAGTTTTCATATCATATGAAATTTAGTTTTCATATGGAAAACCAGTCATATCCCAAACCTCAAAAAAAATTGCCGTTCCTGTAGGAAACTTTTTGAAAACTGCTTAACTATAAATTAGCTATACCATCTTTTTTATATGATAAAAATGGTTCGATAGGTAAAGTAGGCATTACTGGACAAAAATGAATTTTAATGTTTAAAAAATAAAAACAAAAAGTTTCCATAGATTCTTAGATGTACACAGATTACCTTCAGGATCCTCAAGATGTGGGAACGGTGGTTTCCTTTGGAGACAAGAGGGATGTAGTTTCTACTATGTTCCTTTCTGTCCCTTGTAAGTTTGAAAGCATGTATGTAGATTACCTGTTCACATTGTGTGTCTGTATGTGGTGCTAGGGCTCGAACCCAAGGGCCTCACATGCTAGGTATTCAAACTTTAATTTTTTAAAAAAGGCAATGTGGAAAGGGGCAAAGCTTTCCAGCAGTGACAAACCTCCCAAGATATCATGCCTCACGAAGGATCTCCTTCAGCCCTCTCCAGAGGAAACGTGAGGAAACCTGGCACAGAGCCCCATTCTCCCTCCATGGATGTGAAAGGCCCAGGATGCTCTAAGATCACCAGTCTTCAGCCACACAAAGGGTAGTTTTGTGTGTTCCCCGTTTCACTGTCCTTTGCCAACCCACAGGAGGAAAGGCCAGGCTTCCTGGAGGGTGGTCCTTCAAGAGGAAGCAGCACCCAAAGCACCCTAAGTTGAGGTGAGCGGGAAAACATCTCAGTAGGCATCTTTTGGATTTTTTTTTTTTTTTTTTAAGTCTTGATTTGTTATAGTGTCCAGCTCCAGCAGGGGGTCTCAGGAGATGAATGGATGGTGAGGAGTTAGCAAAAGGGGGCGGAGAAACAACAGACACAAGAGTGAAGGTGCTGAATCCCAATCTTTACTTGTAAAGTTAATCATATATACTTTTCATTTTGGCAGGCTCACAGTATTCTGTGGTTACAAAACAGGAAACATTATTCACCGAAAGAAAATTTTACGTAGCTACAATTGGATAAGAAGAATGTATCTTGGCTTGTGCATAAGCAAGCATTTTTACTTTCAGTTTGCGTTTTACTTTGAGCTGTTTCCGCTTAGTTAGCTTTTAATAATATTTAGAAATGTCCTAGACTATTGGCCTATACCTTGATGATTCTTTCTTGACTTACAGACTAGAACCGGCGCCATGGTTATGACAAATGGTTAACTTGAAAAGAAAGGCTACTAATTTTAATCAGTCAAGAGTAAGAGCATCAAACCATTGTGCACAGGAACGAGAACAAGTTGCCCAGTACCTTAATATTAATTAATCTGTCTTAATATTAATTTTTCTTCTCTAGATTTTGATTTAATTTCTCAAAAACTTCCTTGACTGTTTTTCCTATGGGGGTTTCTCATTAAACATTAACAATTTACGTTCCACAGCTGAATCATTGCAAATAGATTTATTCTTTAGAAATAGTTGCATTAATTGGGAAAGTCATGTTTTTTCCTTTATGCTTAATGGTCATAAGAGAAGTTGCAACTATACTTATTAACAGGAATACAAAAACAAACCAGCCCATTCCCAGAAACATGCTGCACTCCTCCAGAGGATGGACACCTTGCGCCATCCACCTAAGTAGGGCCCTGCCTTTGCCTGAGTTAGGGGAGGGGCGCAGCATTATAGGATCACAGAGTATGCCAAAGTTATCAACTATGAACTAGAACATTAATATTTAACCCATTTGCTTTTATACAAATCTTTTACAAGCTTGAAACAGAACCTCTAAATTGTAGAAAACTTGTGAGAGCATTAGAATATCATTGAAAATAAATTAGAAATGAAACTTTCTCCTAACAAGACTTCAAAAACAAAATCATTCTGGGACTCACAAAAATGATTATCTCTTTTCAAAAAAATCTTAAGTAAATAAAGGCATATGATAAGAAGTTGCAAAATTTCCCCTGGAATGCACCAAACACACAAGCACACACGCACAATTTGTTTGTTTTCAGTTCTGGGAATCAAACCTAAGAGCATTATTTGGGGGGGCAGGGGGGCACTGTGCAAAACTGGTGATAAAAAATTAACAAAATTAATCTTTAACAAATTTGTTTTCAACCACTTACCTGGAAGCCCTTAAGAACAAAGGATAGTAGTAAAAGAACAGAAGAGTAAGCAAAAGAATGTCCAAAGGCCACACTTTGGACAACGTCAGTGTCCAAAAATACAAATTGTTCTGTCATTAATTTCCTATTAAATGTGGCTGCTCAAATTCCTGGTCATGTTACCTTTGGCATCCTTCCCCCAGCCAAGGAAATGACTTCGTTTGGATTTTAGCAAAGGAATTCTGAGCCAAATTTGAAAACCCTGAAGTATAATGGAGGCCTTGTTAGGGATGGGAGTGAACGAGTAATCAAATTCTTATTTAGGCCCTTTGGGCTGGAATTCTTTATTTAGAGCCAACATGCCAACCTTGGTCATTGAAGAGGCAAGGACAAACTTACTTTGTTACTTACTTTGTTCTGTTTTAAACGATCTCTCCTCCAAACCATTCTGGTTTTGACATCTGTATGGCCCCAACAGGCAGGTGGCTGTGTGGTGTGGCCCTGAGTCAGAATTTATTTGCTGCCATCCACCTGCTTACTAGCACAAGGGAGAGGCAGGTGGTTTACCAGAAGGCATGGGCTGTTTTATCCTGACGGATATGGACCAGATTGTGGCTCCTTTTGATTTGCAGCTGAAATAAGAACAGTCCTTTGCTTTTTTTCTATATACAGATGGGCAGGTAATAAAAGTACTGTTGGCCTACTGTATGCACAAATTCTGTATTCACAGATTGAGGAAACTATAGACCAAAAAATTGTGTCTATATAGCAATTAATCCCCAAACAATACAGTGTAGGTTTTGACTTGGCATTTACATTGTGTTTGATATTTTAATAAACCTAGAGATGATTCAAAGTATACCAGAGGATATGTGCAAGTTACATGTAAATTCATGCCATATACCTAAGGGACTTGAATACATCTGTAGATTTCGGTATCCAGGGAGGTCCTAGAATTGATCCCTCTCAGATTTCAAGGAACGACTATAATTCATTTAAGAAACACCTTGTCATCCAAGATTACCAGCCTTAGGGGAATAGGGTCCTCAAGGCCCATCGGGCTCCTCAACAGCCAGAAGGGCAACTGCATGTGGCCAGAGTCCATCCTTGCTTATACCACAGGCCAGAAAATCTGCAATTCAAACTCGGAATCTGAGATCACCTGAGCTAAACCCACACCAGTGCCCACTTGCCAACCTGAGGACTCACCCTCGCCCACTTCGCTTGCTAGCCAATCTAGAATAGGCACATGCTGCTTTAGAATTTCTAATCTAGGTGTGGATTAAGTGCTGAGGAGCTCCAGCCCCAAAAGAACAGACCTAGAATATCCTTGAGCTGGGAGTGTATTTCACTAACTTGCTAATGCTCCAGTTCTGTCTCATTTTCGGGGATGGGATAGGAAGCAAATGAAATTCATGTGTGGCTCTTGACCAGTAGTTCAGGCAGGAACATCTCTCATCTTGGTTGTGCTCAAACTGATTGCTCTCTCCAGTTTGGATCAGAGACTGGGGCAATGGAAGGCAAGCAGCAGAGCTCTTTCCTGTTGAGATTTATGCTTTGAAACATTGAAATCCTTGTCTCTCCCAAGTAATACCAGTCTCACCAGGTAACAGTAAAAATAGCAATGAAAAGCTGAGGCATTTCCAAGTTTTTATTTTATTTCAGTTTCTTCCAGAATGACACTCTCCAGGAGAGTGGAGATAAATGAGGTGTCAGTTTCCCATCTCTATAACAAATACCTGAGATAAGCAGCTTATAAGGAGAAAAAGGTTATGTTGGCTCACAGTCATGTTTCAGTCCATGACTGATTGGCCCCATTGCTTTGGGCAAGGAGCACACCATGGCAGACATGCAATAGAGCAAAACTGCCTACATTGTAGCTGGAAAGTGAAAGGAAGAGGAAGGGACCAGGATCCCACAATCCCCTTCAAGGACACATCCACAACTGAAGATCTCCCACTAGGCCCCACCTCTTAGAGTTTCTACCATCTTCCAATACACCAAGCTGAGGACATGTCCTTTACCACATGGGCTTTTCGAGGACTTTCCAACTCCAAACTATAGCAACTATAGTTCCTAAACAAACTTTCTGTTGCACCAGATCCAAAGGTGTTCGGGTAGAAATACACAGATCATGCAGAGAGGTGAGCGCTAGTTACCTGTTTAGGTCTGACTTGATTAAGTGGTCCAAGGAGATCCATAAATAGTTAATAATTCAAGGGCCCCCAACCATGAGTTTTTCTGCAAATTTTCTCAATTTGCTTGCTTTATAAAAAGACTAGCAAAGATGTCCCAGTGATAGTAAGCACTTAACCTCTTCACAGGGAAGTTTGATGCAGCCAGTTTGAAATGCATAGAAGTTGCAACTCACATTTCATCTATCTTACCAATGAAGAAATGGGTGAACAAAGTCTAGCCTGTTCAATGACATGTGGAGGGAGCATTCACACCCCAGTACCGCCACTAATGGTGTAAATATAAAATAGTCCTTAGAGGGAAAACGAGCACAGATAATTCCTGAGCACCTGTTACCCAACAGAGAAGTATCTGGAAGGTACACCTGGGCCACAGGTAAAGAAGACTAACTCAAAATATTCTCCTTAGTTATGCCACTAAAATCATGCCACTAAAAACAGTGCCATTTGCCCTTTGTTGTGCTTGGAAACTTAACACTAGTTTCCAAATTGTGAACCCTAGTGTTCCTTCTATCTTCCTGCACAACAAACAGCATTTAATGATAGGACTGCAGGTAAAGGTCAGTGGTGGAGCATGTATTTAGCATGACCAAGGTCCAATATTCAGTCCTCAGCACTGAAAAAAGATAAAACTATATTTAGTATGAGAGTTTGTCCACTGCCCACCTCATCTTCCCAAGGTCATGTCAGCTCTTGCTTGGAGTTTGTGGGAAGAAAATGATAGCACTGATTGTTAAATATGAGGTGATCTGGCACATAATCACTTAATAACTGGAGTATTTTTAAAGACTTTTTTAAAAAAACTAACTTAAAAATACATGTATTGTTACAAAGTCTCCTGGCCTGGGGCTGGGGTTGTGGCTCAGCGGTAGGGCACTTGCCTAGCATGTGCAAGGCCCTGGGTTCGATTCTCAGAACCACATAAAAATAAGTAAACAAAATAAAGGTATTGTGTCCAACTACAACTAAAAAAATTTAAAATATTTTTTTTAAAAAGTCTCCTGACATGATTGATCACCCTAGCTCTGGTGTAATATTTTGTGACCATGAAGGTAAAATTTCCTCATAGCAACCCTTATATAAAATCACCCTATATTGCCCTGGAAGCCCAACCTCAAAGGCAGGTGGGGGCTAGCTGGCCAGGGACCCCAGATATGAGGGAAGCAAGGGCCCACAGGTGAGATGGGAATCTGGGGAAGAGTGGGTGCTTGTTCTTCACCTAGAGTCCTCTTTATCTTCTAGAGCCCACTTAAGTTGTTTTGACTCCTTCCCATTCTTAGTGTGCAATTTCTGGAGGTCAGTGGGGAGCAATAGTGGGAGTAGGGGTGATAAGCCTGGGACCAGAAAGCAAAGTGGTTGAGAGGAAAGGAAGGGATAGAATTGTGTGCCCCTCAAAAGATACTTTGAAGTCCTAACCTTCAGTCCCTGTGAATGGTACCTTATTGGAAATAGGGTCTTTAGGTCCTAATCAAGTTAGGACAAGGTTAGTAGAGTGAGGCCTTGATTCAATATGACTGGTGTCCTTAGAAGAAGAGACTTGAGACATACATGAGAGGGATGGTGATGTGAAAGCACACACGGAGGCAGCCATATGATGATGAGGTTGGGTGGCATCATGCTGCCATATGCCAAGGAATGCCTGGTGCTCTTGGATGCAGGAAGAGCAAGGAAGGATACCTCTAGAGCTCTGGAGGGAATGTGGCCCTGCCAACACCAAGGTTCCAGACTTTTCAGCTCCAGAACTGTGAGAGAATAAATTTCCATTGATTCATGTCACCTGGTTTGTGGTACTCTGTTAATGGCAACAGTGGGAAACAAATATAAGACACTATAAAGAAAAGTGAGATGATGCCAACCAAGGGTTTCTCATTTTGTTTATACAACTGGCCTTACTGTAACTGTGGCTTCTGAAGGGTGCAATTAAGAATCAGGAATGAATCTTAACACTCTGGAGGAATGAAGTCCCTGGACTTGGCAATCCTTTGAAGGCTTTTACCAAAACAAATGTATTAGTATTTTTTTCTAACAACCAAGTCAGCAGCATTAACATTGTCACTGGGGGGTGGGGGGGGTCAAGTCTATACCTTGCTCAACTGGAGATTTGAGATGATAATACATATGGTTAAGTCAGCGTTTTTATTTGTAAGCTGTAAGCAAACACAAAATTTCTCTCTTTACTGTGATTCTCCTGTCCAATCAGACAGGAGATCTGCTTTGGGGACAATGACTAAGTGAGGGGAAACCAATATAGATTAGGGATTAGGATGAGCCACAGGTGGTTGCTCATCTTGGAAAATCATCCACAAAAAAGCAAAAGCCAGGACATTTAATGCATCAGAATGAAAGGCATGTGTATTTACCAGAGTTGTTGACCACAGCACACCCTAAGCTGAGGTCCCTATTAGGGCATTTGTGTGGAAAGAAGTGCTGGTACACCTGGGTGAGCAGCTATGGTTCATGCTCTGTCTTCCTGGGTTGCTTCAGGGTGGGGTCAGATGCGGTGGCGGTTGTAGAGATAGGAAGGGTACAGCCCATCATAATGCCACTGCCGCCACTGCTCCACGGCCTCCCGGCTCCTCTCTTCCTGCTCTGATGAGGAAAGATGAAGTCACATGAGGTTGAAGGGGACTCTGACCTGAAAACAAGCAGTCATCAGCCCACATGGCCCACCCTGAGGTGACATGAGTCAAGTGTGCCTATGAGCCCTGGAGACATCCGAGATCAGAGCTGGAAGGGGCCTGAGAATGTGAGTTCAGCAGCCTCCATTTGTGGATCAGAGCCACACAGCTGGCTGCTGGTAGAACTGAGACCAGGGTCTGGCATCTGAACTCTTTTGCCTACAAACCTGTCAAGTGGGGAAGAGCCTATGCAGTCACTGGCTCAAAGAGATGACAACTGAAGCACTAAAGGTAACAACATGGTAGCACAGAGACCAAACACTGTGCCTTGAAAAGTTCCTGAATGGAAATCATTGTGGATCTGGAATGACAGAATTATGACAGCTTTTCTCCTCTATACCATTCTGTATTTTCTAAGCTTCAAAAATAAATTTCCATTTTTAAAACTAACTGGAAAAAGGATGGATGCACTAAAAGTAGGAAAACTTAGATAACTGGCTCCATGGGGCTCATTAACCTGATCCTTTTCCATATGTTTGAAGTATTTCATAATTTAAAAAAAGGGACGAAGGAAGTTTTTAATGAGTTAAGAAAGCTGTGATTTTACTTGTGTTTGGTCAGACATGTTTACAAACAACACCTTTGTGTAATTGTAGAATTAGGCTCCTGGTGCCAATTCAAGATGCCTGCTACCATTAATTGCAATTAAGGCACTGGCAGATGTCATAAGACCTCCAATATTTGAAAAGGGTGAGTGAGACTCCTCCAAAAGTTAATAAAATTACCATATTATCCAGCAATTCTATTCCTAGACATATACTCAAGAGAACTGAAAACAGAGACTCAGATACTTGTACACAGGAATGCTCACAGCAACAACATTTACAGTCACTCAAAAGTGGAAATGACCCAAATGTCCACCCACAGATGAATGGATAAACAAAATGTGTTATTTATGGGGATACATAAACAAATACATATGCAAATATACATAAGAGAAATTATTCAGCTATAAAAATAAATTAATGGATACATGTCACAACATGGATAAACTTTGAAAACATTGTGCTAAATGAAATAGACCATGCATAATGAGACAAATAGTGTGGTCCTCCATTTATATGAAATATCTAGAACAGGAAAATTCATGGATACAAAAAATATA
This sequence comes from Marmota marmota marmota, assembly GCF_001458135.2. Lineage (NCBI taxonomy): Eukaryota > Metazoa > Chordata > Mammalia > Rodentia > Sciuridae > Marmota > Marmota marmota. The sequence continues at coordinate 14,432,792 of NW_026000016.1, read as the reverse complement.
ATGGAGGTTACCAAGATTAGGGGGAAGGAAGAATGGACAGTTATTATTTAATGGGTACAGAGTTCCTGTTTGGAATAATGAAACCATTTGGAACTAGTGGTAATAGTTGCACAACAGTATGAATGTACTGAATGTCACTAACCTGTATACTTAGCAATGGTTTAAATGGCAAATTTTCCCTTATCTCTATTTTACCACAAGTTTGTTTTTGTTTGTTTGTTTTTTGTTTTGGTACTGGGGATTGAACCCAGAGCGTTTAACCACTGAGCCAATCCCCATCACTTTTTACATTTCCTTTGAGACAGGGCTTTGCTAAGTTGCTGAGGCTGGCTTTGAACATGTGTTCCTCCTGCCTCAGCCTCTGGAGCCACTGGGATTATAGACATGTGCCACCATGCCTAGTTATTTGTTTGGTTTTTTTTTTTTTTTTTTTTAAGAAAAGAATTTGTGAAAAATGTTGGGAGGATGGAAATACTGACAGAAGATGATGTCAAGGATTAAAAACCTAAAATGTCTTCCTTGCCTCTATTATCTCAAATGTGAACTTCTCCAAAAAGTTTATGAACTTGATTCTGGTGCAGTTGAAAGTGGCATTCTCTATGGCCTTGGGCTAATAGGACAAACTGGTGGTATGGACAAAATGGATGTCCCTCTGGTCCTTAGCATCTGTGAGAGCCGTATACCTGGACCAAGGAGGAAGGGCTCTGTTACCACTGCACATTGAGGCACCACGGTCCTTCCATAGGACCCTGGAGATGGTGCTCCCCTTGAAAAATATCCTTAGGTACTTGGTACCCCAGAGATAGACTGGAACTCCTGGACTAGAACTCATTCATTAGTCTTCAGCTTTTTCAGACATTGCTCAAGCTCAGTGGACCAACTCCTCTTTGAGCGTGTGATTTTGCCATAGAAATTGATTGGCTATCCCTTTTATGAAGTAAGTACCTTGAAAAAGGTTGAACATTCAACTGCTATTAATTATTCTTAGAACAGGTGGCTTTGTCAGATAAGACAGCTAACTAAAACCAGGGTTATGAAAGGGGAATGTCAAGGGCCTCATAGGAGGGCCCAGAAGATGGAGGCTTTGAATATGGCCCCAGGTAACCAAGCCATAGCAACAGTTGTTCCAGAACAGAGGCAAGGGAAAGGACAGTTATTATTTAATGGGTTCAGAGTTTCTGTTTGGTTTAATGAAACCATTAATGAAAATGTTGAGAAGAGTTCCACCTTTTTCAGAACTTTATCGTCAAACAGGCTAGACGTGCTCCTGTTATGTTAGTTAGCCTGTTAGTATGTCACCTTGGGTATTCATGTGTCCTTTCTAAGCCTGTTTTCCAAACCCTAAAATGGAACTCACAAGTCCTGTCTCAGATGCAGCTTGTAGGGATTACATGGTTCAGCACAGAACCTGGCAGAACAAGTGCTCTGCGCCAACATCTGCTACAACTCCAGTTCCCAAAGACATGTGGCCTACTCTAAAAATGGCCTCTCCATCTCTGTGGATGAAGCCTAAGGATCCTGATCTTAGCATCCTCCAAAAACTCACATCATCCTATAGGTACCTAACCTCCTTCATAATTCATCATGAAAAGGAAAACAGCAAATTATTTCCACCCATGTGCTAGAGATTTGGACCTGAAACTTTTTAAACACACACACACACACACCAAAAAAATTTAAAAAAAAAAACATTATTATGAGTAGTATGAGTAAAAATCACATTCTCATTTCTTAAAACTAAGACAGCTCTCCCCAAGCTGTCCATCAAGGTAACAAGCATTGGCCTCTAAGCTAGGACAGCCTGAATTTTTCACAATATCTTCCCAAAAAAATTTGATTTGGAGGATGGGGCTGGGGCTCAGGCTCAGTTGTAGTGCACTTGCCTGGCATGTTTGAGGCACTGGGTTTGATTCTCAGCATCGCATATAAATAAATTTTTTAAAAATAAAGGTCTATCAACAACTAAAAAAAAAATTTTTTTAAGTTTGATTTGCCAGGATCTGAGACCAACACCTGCTTGTGAGGCTCAGCCAGATACCACCTGAAGGGCTATAGTCACAGCCTGTAGCCCTTGGGACCTGGTGGCCATAGTCTTTCCACTGGAGGATGCCCTTAAAGGATCATACTTCCTCTGTCCATCAAAGTCAAGAGTCAGGATAACCAAAAGAGCCGGTTCTAACAAAAGTACCCCAAACCAGGATCCTGCGTCCAAGCTCAAATGCACCAGGAGGTACCAAGTGAGCTTGCTCAGGACCATTTCTATCTTGAAGTTAGAGAAAGACCAAAAAAGAAAGAAACCAACACATAATGAGAATCAAGCCTACTGGTCTGATCCTCATTAAATGTTTCTACAGATGTCTGCTGTGGATGACACTACACAGCAAGATCAACTCCCACTGGTGGAAGGCATTGGCTTAGAGATATAGCCTCTCTCTATCTCATCCCCATCCATACCCACTCCCTACTGAAGCCCTGGTGCAACCAGCAAGGCTGGAGGGCAAAAAGGAGATCTGAGGGCAGGAGCATGTTGCATCAATTGCTTGGTCAGAGACACTTGCCCCCTTGCCTTTTCTACTGTTTATCTATTGACAAGAACAGAAAGGTCAAGACTCAGCAAACAGGGCATAAATGGCACATGAGCAAGAACTCTTACCATCCTTCTGTTCCTCCACAAAGTTCTCAAATTCGTTCCTTTGTTCCTCATAATATTCTCTCCGTAGCTCATCAGCCCGCAACTTCTGCCTGTTTTCCACTGTGGAAGGAAAAGAGGTAGTTTCCCCCAAGAGAGGGGCATTGAAAGGACACATTTAGGGGAACACCAACATTTTACCTGAGAAGCTAAAAGTGGTTTGGGAGGTATTGAGGTTGGGAGACTCCACTGAAATGGTTTATTCCTGACAGAGGCTTTAAACTGGAAGAACCTGGGAGATGATCCCACCCAGTTACCCGCCCCCCATCACCTCTCTTTTAACAGAACTAGAAATTGAACCCAGGAGCACTCTACTGCTGAGCTCCATCCCCGGCCCCTTTTTTGTTTTGTTTTGTTTTCTGGTTTTTGGTTTTTGAGACAGGGTCTCACTAAGTTGCACACACTGTCCTCAAATTTGCCATCTTCCAGCCTCAGCCTCCCAAGTCACTGAGATTATAGATGTGCACCACCATGCCAGGCCACATGACCTCATTTTGCAGGTGAAGAGATTGAAGCCCCAAGAGGAAAAGTGAGTTAGCTCCAGTTATCAAGTTAGTGGTATAATCCAAATACACCAGGCCACTTAGACACTTGAAATCAGAGATAAACTCCACAAGCAGGGTACGGTGACACACATCTGTCATCCCAGAGATCCAGAGTCCCAGGCAGTAAGATCACAAGTTCTACACCAGCCTGGATGACTTAGTGAGACCCTGTCTCTGAAAGGAAAGTGACCACAACACTCAGAGCAACCAAGAGATCTTTATTGCAGCAGTGCAAAAGAGGAGAAAAAGAGAGAGAAAGAAAGAGCGGGGAAAGAGAGGAGATAGAGGGGGAGATCAAAGAGAGAGAGAAAAAAAAGGAGAGGAGAGAGTGAGAAGAGAGTGAAAGCAAGAGAAGAAAGAGAAATCAAGAGCAAGAGAGACAGCAAGAGCAAGAGCAAGGGGCCCGGCAGGAGGGAGATTTTATAGCCCAAATCTAATGGGGTCTCTGGGTCTGCAAGCTGCCTTGTTGGCTACAGTGATTGGATCATCTTAGTAGTGTCATCTTCTGCCTTCAGGCAGATGGGGCAGGGCAGGGGCTAGATGTGGGGTTGAGTGCATGGGTTATCCTGCAGCTAAAATTCATTCAGCCTGTCCTGCAGACAACTTAGTTCAGCCTGCCCTGCACTTAACAGTCTCAAAATAAAAACTAAAAAGGACTGGTGATGCAGCTCAGTGGTAGAGGACTCCTCAGTACAAAAAAAAAAAGAAGAAGAAGAAGAAGAAAAGAAAGAAAGAAAGGAAAGAGAAGAAAATGAAAAATAAATAAATAAACAAACTTCACGAAGGACTTATCCAATTTAAAGTTGACCTCATGTTGATTAATACCTTCAAGTCTAGTCAACAGTTTTGAGCACCTGTCACACCAGGATATAGACTGAATGCTGAAATTACAAAGGTAAGTAAGAAAGATGTTGTCCCTCCTTTTAAGATGCCTGTCATCCAGGTGAGAAGAGAGCCCTCAAAGCAAGTTTCAGGGGCTGGGAGTGTTGCTCAGTGCTTTCCAGTGTGCATAAAGCCCTGACTTTAATCCCCAGAACCATGGGAAAAAAAAACAACAACAACAAGTTTCACTGAGCTTTTGGCTGTGAAATTAAATCTATGAGAGCCGTGGTCCTCTGGAGAACATGACTTATTGGGAGGACAGTATCCAGAACTCTACTTTCAAGGACTTCTGGCACATTCTTCAACTAGAAAAATCAACAAAGACTTGCAGGTCATGTCTGCTGGAGGAAGAACAGGCCCCTTAGAAACCTCACATTCTCCTGGAGGACTGAGGCGCTCTTGTTGTCCCCACAACTCTGATGTGCAAGAGCAGGTGGGGGAGGCGAGGGAAGCAGAGGAACCAAGGGAGGCCATGGCCCCTGCCTCACCCCACATTCAGGAAATGACAAGTTCTCCTATGCACAATGGTAACATCAGAAAACACCTCAAATCCCTCTTGGAACCAAGGAGCCTACATTGATAAGTAAATTCTATAAATATGAGTTATTTATGTTGAATTTCTATTATTTAACTCAGTTTAAAAATCACTATATCTGTAAATTGGTCTTAGAGTCCCTGAGGTAAGTCCTCTGTTTCTCCCAGATTCCTGCCTTTTTGCCTATACAGTTGAAGGAAACCTTAGTCTGACAGAAGGGGTTTATGGTCCAATCCATCTCTATACCCCACATATTTCTCAAGAGGGGATCCAGGCTCAGAGAAGTGCATTGACATCATTGAAGTCACAGCTACACAGCCGGTTGTGGTAGAGCTGAGGCTAGAGCCAGAACACCAGATTCCTAGTACTGGCCCAGAGCACCCCCTAGTTCCTTGGTTCCTCAAGTGGACACAACATCTTTATTTTATTTTATGTGGTGCTGAGGATCGAACCCAGTGCTCCGCACATGCCAGGCGAGCATGTTACTGCTTGAGCCACATCCCCAGCCCAATTGTTTGTTTGTTTTTAGGTACTAGGGATTGGCACAATGCTAGGCAAGGGCTCTACCACTGAGCTACATCCCTACCCTTTTTATTTTATTTTGAAACAGGGTCTCCCTAAGTTGTCCAGGCTGGCCTGGAACTTGTAATCCTCCTGCTTCAGCTTCCAGAGTGGCAGGGATTGCAGGCTATGTCACCAGGCCCAGTTAAGATGGTGTTTCTATGCTAGGTATCACCTTCTGTATTACATGCATTTTTGCCAAGGACATGCATCCCTCAGATTCTGTTTACCCCTAAAGTAAATTGAGCCTGGATCTCAGAAGCTTAAAGAAGTCAGGTATCCATCTCCTTGGCTTCCAATACAAATTGCTTCAAAGTACCACCTTCCTTGTTCCCAACTTAAGGACCACTGGAAAGATTCTCCAGAAGTTTGTTTATTTATCCATTTATTTTTCATTTTCTTTTCTTTTTTTTTTTTTTTTTTGTACTGAGGAGTCCTCTACCACTGAGTTGCATCACCGGTCCTTTTTAGTCTTTATTTTAAGACAGGGTCTCACTGAGTCATCCAGGCTGCTGTAGAACTTGCGACCTTACTGCCTGGGCCTCTGGATCGCTGTCAGCTCTGTCCATTCATCTACAGGAGTCGACCAGGTATCCTCAGATGCATTTACATGCAGTCCTGGGGTTCACCTGGCTGTCCTGGGCCTCCCACGTCTGCCTGATGCACTGAGCTCCTGCCTAAGGTCAGGGAACTCAGCTTAATCATGGATCTTATGGTTCTGAGTCAGCTTCAGAGGACAGATATATTTGTCTGTCCTAAAGTTGCCTGTTTTCCCCTGGAAATTTGCAGAAAGCTGCTTCTCTGATTTCAGACAAGTAATGGCCCAACCTCCATCACAGCCTTTCAGTGTTTTTTGATTTTGCCAAATTTAAATCCCAAATTGTGTGAGGTCTAGAGATTTCACTAATCTGGCTATACTTATCCAATTTAAAAAAAAAATTTAAAAAAGATTATCATCTCCAAGCATTTCCACCTCTGATCTTCCCCATCATTTGAAAATAATCCTGTTATTTTCACTGAGAAAGTCACCTCACTGCATATGCTCAGTGATACAAAGAGTTCATTCATCTACACACACAAGGAAAGAATCAAGCAGTCAACTTGGCCAGGACAGCCTGAGCTCAGAGTCTAAGAAGAATCAAGTTTAGGGGTAGGAAACTCAATTGCCTTCAAGGGCCGTAGGTTAAGAACATGAGGGCCCTGCAGTGTGGACCCCAGGGCCTCTAACAGGCTGTTAGGGAGACGTGCTCACCAACTGCACTGCAAATTAAAGCTCCAAAAAAGCACAGCTGGCTAAACACAGCTTTTTCAGAGGCTTATAAGTAAGGAAATTAGGACCACAGACAGGAAGTGGCTGAGGCCACTTAGCAGCAGAGGTGTCACTAAGCCCACATTTCTCAGCACTCCTGTCCCGATCTTTTTGGGCATGTGATTCTGTTGCTCTACTGTGCACCTTGCCAGTACTCCAAAACACCCACTGAAGTGCTAGGTGCTTTCTAAACTAGAGAACATTTCCTCCTTTACATTTTTCACTTTCTGAAGCAGGGAAGCATCTCATAATTGTTAGGTGCATTTGATGCAGCACTGTTCCTTTTTGGTCCTCACGCTAGGAATGCATTTGCCCCAACATGTGACCCACAATCAAGGAAACAGTATAATTTCTACTTCAGAGCTACAGTCATCCTGATGCTCAAGGGCTTTTCTGCAACCCTTAATCCTCTGCTGTGGTAAGAGTCCACTCAACATCCTTACCATTAACCTCAGCTCGGGATTTGGGGGACCGCTTGCTGCGCCTCTTGAGGAAATTTGAGGCATCTGATTCCTGCATGAAAATCTTCGGTTTCACACCTGAAACCCAAGAGAGGCCTGTTACAACCAGCACTGGGGGCAGGGATATTGGGGGAGTGGGCTCCACCTGCCCTGCACCCAGGGGTTATCTTCAGACTCACCTTCCTGGGCTTCTTCTCCTGCTTCCTGAGGGCTGCCCACTGATGCGCTGGTCCCCTCCCGCAGCACTGGAGGACAAGGTCACAAAGGGAAGGCTCCAGCATTGGAGGGGAGCCCAGGCCCTGAGCAAGGCCTCAATAGTCCTTCTAGGCTTAGTGGCTTGCCAGTCCTCATGTGGGGTCCTCTGTCCATCACATACCAGGTATAGGACCAATCTCCCCAGGAACCCAGCAGGCAAACTGCAGTGTTTCCTGGTTTTTTTCTTTCTTTGATATATTTCTCTCTCTCTCTCTCTCTCTCTCTCTCTCTCTCTCTCTCTCTCTCTCTCTCTCACACACACACACACACACACACACACCAAGAATGGCCTCTCTGTCCAGCTGAGAACACTTACCTGTGGAAGGTAAGTCTTACCCATTATGTAGATAACACAGCCCCCCTTAACCTTCCCATATACTCACTAGACAGGAGCACCACGGCTGAGAGGCAGGACAGGAGAAGGACCTGTCGCCAAGTCATCTTTGTACAGGCTGAGTCTCTCTGCAGTTCCCAATGCTGCTGATGCTGTCTCCCGCCTGGTCCTCACTCTGAGTCAGGCAGAACAGGCAAGAGGGAAGGAAGAGAAAGGCAGGAGGCCAGGAGGCCACTGGGGGAGGGTGGGAGGGGTCCTGGCTACAGTTTCCATTGGCTGTTTGTTCCTGACTGGAGCACCGGAGATGTTTTTGGCGCCTGGCAAACCTCTACAGAAGCAAAGTTTGTAGTCAGGGGCCCTGGATGGGACAGTTTTGAAGTGGCCTGTCCAACATCCCAAAGAGTTGCTATTGAGAAGGCTCAGCCTAAGAGTCAGGACTCCAGAGACCAAGGGCATGTTTCGAAGAACTCCTGGCATCTGCTTCAGGAAGGTTGGGACCCCAGTCCCCAAGTCCTGAGCATATGAGAGCAGGGAGGAAGAGGGTATCACTGGGAAATCCTTATTCAAATGCCAGGCAAGGAGGGACCATAGTGTCCAAAACAGCCATCCAGGTAACCCTCACACAGACACGTGGGTCATTCTGGTGATAATCAGAGAACCCCCCTCCCTTGACACATTGTCCCCAGCTGGTGATTGCTGCCAAGCAAAGCATGGAACCCTAGCCTTGGGAGTCCTAGAACCCCTTGGAGACATGCAGGAAGAGAGTGGGTCAAGCTTCCACTGCAGAGAAGGAGAGGTACAGCATTTGAAAAGAACCACTTTTAGGCACACTTCTTCAGAACCACACAAACCACACTCACCATGCCCATGTCGGAAGGAGTTGGTCCCTAGAAATGGGAGCAATGAGGAAATCAGAGTTCTGTGGAGCATTGGAGCCCAGCCCCTGTGGTGGCTTGTTCCTGCCATTGCCATTTATTATGACCTTCATCAGTACTTTGTTACCTGCTGAAGAATTATTCCCTGGGCATTGTGGAGAATCTTTCCAATGGCAACCATCACTAGACCCAAAACCCAGCCCACACCCATCGGAGGCTCCCTTTCCATAGACTGTATGTTACCATCCTGCATGAACTTGATCATTGGTCAGGAAAAACGTGTTAGTAGCAGAGAAATAATGGAGGCAGAGTAAATAAAATACAGGTTGGCTTCCAAAGGAGGAAAATGTGGCCAATGGCAGTGCTGGCTCTATGTGGGCTCCCCCTGTGCCGTAGTCCCGCTGGGCAAAATAACCAAGAGGTGACAAGCAACTTGAAGGTTGAAGCGGGAACTACTTTATTGCGAGTGAACTCAGTGGGAACTGAGTGACAACTCAAAGTAGCGGGCACCCAAGGTAGTAGGAGCCGCTTCTCTGCTGGACGACAGAGGTACATATACCCAACTAATTACACACAGCTTAACTTAATTAACATCATCTAGATACAGCAATCAGTCATTAAGTAATCCTCATCATCTTAATGGCTCGATGGCGTTACTTCACAAACCACTCCTCCTGGCAAAGCGCCAGGCGCCATCTTGACTTGATTTGTATCCCCAACACCCCTGGACACTGTCTGGACTGTACTTAGCCAGTGGGGACAGGCTGTGGGTGCAACCTGTGCGAGGAAACATCAGCAAGGACTCATCTATCAGATGAATAGATGTCCTGGGAGAGGGAAGGGCCACAGAATGCTTTTGATGGGATTCCTAGGTGAGAAAATGGGTGTGAAAAACATCTGTGACATTCTTGGTATCTTAAATCCACCTGTGTCTTATTTCAGTTACATGCACTTTAACTACATTTATTGAGCACCTCCTTTACCCAAGATCCCCTAGTCACTGGCCAATCAGCTTTGAGTAAATCTGTCTAGTTTCCCCAAAATTGTTTCTGCTCCCCATTGAACACTGTACTTACTGTGGTCACCATGCACAAAGGCTTCAGAGAATAATCTCAAACCATGTGCAGTGTTCTCAAAGTCAGCCAGGAGAAGGTGGCAGGAGATCCAGAATTCACAGGTTCAAGGAATGGAGACTGGAAATTTATAGGTAATTAAGCTCAGTTCTGGAAAAATAAATTTGCATTTCTTATATAACTAAGCTGGTGATCTGATTCTCCAGGCTACACTGATCTGTTCCAAGTAATGGTCTGACCAGAGCTTGTCTCAATAGTCTCAGTTCCTTCAGAATTTTCTAGATCATTAGCACTTGGCTTTCCATTGTCAGGTATGCTGCAGAGCTGGCCTCCTCATGACATGATGCCTCCAAGTATAACAAACCATATCACCTGAAAGCAGGGCACAGTTCTGATGGATGGGGGAAGACAAGAAGGGTACTGAATCTGACATCAGAAGATAAGTGCCACATAGTGGATTTGTCCAGTGACACATCCTTTGAGCTTTCTCTTCCTTCTGTTTCCTCCATCTTAGTGAATGATCTCACCATCTGTCCACCCAGTTACCCAATTAGAAACTCAGGGACCATCACAAGGCACACTTCCCATCCCCTCACTGTCCCGAGCTTATTGGTCATCACATCCTATTGATTCTCTTTCTTTGTGAATGTTCTCTGTCCTTCCCACTCCTGCTGTTTCTGTCCTCTCCAGACATCATGTCTCTCTTGGACAATTGCAACAGTCTTCTCTAAGACCCAATCACTTTTCACCTAATTCACACTGAACCCCTCCTGCCTTCCATGTCACTGGGAGGGTATTGTTCCTGCAAAACCCTCCTATGGTCGCTGCTTTAAGTCATCCAGTGGTTTTGTGATTGTGTCACATGATAAGCATGCATACAGTGCTCAGAGCCTCTCTGCACCATTCCAAGGACTTCGGGTGCATTAATTCTAATTTTGTCATCCATCTATATGACAGAGGAGGGTATTAAGGCACAGAGAAGTAAAGTGACTTGCCCAAGGCCCTGCAGCTTCTGTAAGTCCAGAACTGGAATTGAGCCCATGGAGCCTGGCCTCAGGGTCTTGCTTACCACTGTCATCCTGTACTGCTTCACAGGCAGGAAGGATGAACCCCTCACAGTGCCCAGGCCCTGCCTACCTCCAGACCCTCATGCTCCTGTGCTCTGGGGATCTCTGAACTCTCTGTGGGTCCTCAGAAGGGCCTTGCTGCTCTGGGCTTCCATTCTGATGGGGCTTTGGGAAACCTTATCATCTTAGCTTTCACCTCCTCTTTGAAGTCTTTCTGATTTCACCTTCTTCCCCTTGACTCCTATAGATGAGCATTCTCACGTTTTTTTCACATCATGTAACAAATAGGTATGTATATGTTTATATTCACATCTTGTTTACGCAGCATTTTTAAGGATTCATTCACACACCATACAATTCACCCATTGAAAGTATGTAATTCGATGGTTTTTAGTATATTCACAAAGTTGTGTCTCCACCACAAAAATCAATTTTAGGACACTTTTATTGGCCCCCAAGAGAAGCTTTACACCCACTAAGAGTCATTCGTCATTTTCCCTATCCCAGGGCCTTATGTAGCCTCTCATTTCTGATCTGTCTCTGGATTTATCTGTTCTAGATCTTTCATCTAAATGGAATCAGTCAATATGTGACATTTTGTGTCTGGCTTCTTTCAACTGGCAGACTGTTTTCAGGGTTTATCCTTGATGCACCATGCATCGGCCCCTCATTCCTTCTTATTGCTGAATATTAATGACTAATATGTATATGCAGGATTTTGCTTATCCACCAGCCGTCAATGGACATTGGTTTGCTTCCATCTTTTGGCTATCATTAATTATGATGCTGTAGACATTTGTGTACAAGAGTTTGCAGAGGCACGTGCTTTCATTTCTGTTGGCCAGACACCTGGGTCTTATATTTAATATTTTGAGAAACTCTCATATCTCAAATGTTTACTTATTTAGCTATCTCCTTCAGTGTTGTGAGATCTCTTTGGAGGCACGTTTTCTCCTTGTCATGATTAATATGGTGTGTAACATTGACTAGATGCTTCCTGAATATTTATTGATCAATCAAAATGGCCTTTCATGAGAGTATTAAAAGGAAACACTTATGTGCTCATTTCAATGGGCTATTCATGAAAATGTACCTGTACTAAGACATGAAATTTCCAAATTTATGTACCACTGGGTTTAAGATCCTTCTCAAGTGGCAGGAATGAATTTTTCAGTAAATTTTTGAAGAATTGCCTTGGAGAGTGGCCAAGATGGCGTCAACATTCACCCCAGTTTACTTAAATGTTAGACAAGTTTCTTCCTGACTAGGTCCCTGACCTCCTTTTTCTTAGAGGGTTTGCTCTAAAACTTGGGATTGTAAATTCTTTCTCTGCCCCTTTGAAATAGATGCAGCTACTTCCAGTTGCACAACCCAAGAAATTTTTTTTTTTTTTTTTTTTTTTTTTTGCAGGAGGAGGGATGCTGGACCTTTTACACGCTAAGTACACACTGTGCCACTGAGTTACACCCCCAGTCCCTCAGGAAATTCTGAAGGACCTGACAATCATTTTTCTGAAACATGAACATGGAGGGAGCGAGCACCCCTGCCTCCCTGTCTCTGAGGAAGGGTATGTGCTTATTTTTAGAGTCATGAAGACCAATTAGCACCCACAGGTGGACTGAAATTCCTCTTCCTGATCTGTCAACCTATCCAGTCCTTTGGGTCAATGGAGTTGGTTCAGGCCCTCTCCCCATCGCAATAATCTTGAACAAAGTCTTCCCTGACTGTTTTATTAGGCAGGTGCAATTTTAACTTTGACAATGGCATTGACTCAGTACACCCCCTCCAGGGACATGGGCATAAATCACATTGAGTGGAAATTACCTTTGGGAAGAGGGTGTCCATGCAAATGAGGTCCTTAGATGCCAAGGCCTATCTATAAGTGTTATCCCCAAAAACATATGAAAAGCTATTGTCTGTACTTCATGTTAAGAATATATTGTCTACTGGGTTGGGGATGTAGCCTGGTAGTAGAGTGCTTACCTACTATGCATGAGGCTCTAGTTTCAATTCCAGGCACCATGGGGGTGGGGAGATATATTGTGTTCTTTCATTTCACTTTTTTCTCAATGGACCAATTGTGTTCCTGAGAGCCCCCTACTGGGAAGGAGTGAGAAACATAGGTTGTACTCAAAGGGGAACTCATGACTCTTGGAACCAAGTGTCCCCAGAACTCAACCCCCGGGCCCCTGCAAGGCAATATAAATTAACACCTTTCCCCTCCTCACGTCTCAAAAAAAAAAAAAACCCAAACAAACAAACAAAAAAAAAAACACCACCTTAGATTGAATGGAAAAGCTTGTTTGTTGTTTAAGAGAGTGACAGTTGGAAATTTTTTAAAAAGTCAGCTTCTTTGAGGTCCTTCTGAAGCAACTATGTTGACACAGGTGGGTGTGGAAAATGAGAGCTTGTGAGTCAGGACAATATTTCTTAGTCCTTCCTGGCTTCTTGTTTTCTTGGGAAAACCATCCATTTCTCTAAGTGTTAAGTGCTGAGCCAGAGTGTCATGGAGCATCTATATAGCATTTCCCCCTTGTGCCACAGAAAAATGAGAGGTCTCTAATGAAATGGTGTTTAGAAGCCCCTGGTGGAACTCTGCCAGAAGAGGCTCATTCAGAAGAGAGCAGCACTAACCTCATGTCCTACTCCCAGGTGACTGATGCCTTCCTTGAATCTATATGCAAAGTCATAAACCCTTCCCTTCTTTCAATGTCTCTGCTTGCCATAGAAGGAATTCAAGAAACGCTTGTCCTCCACTATCAGAACCAGGATGTATAAGGTGTTAGACAGAAAAGGTTTGGTAAAGACATAGGCCATTCTACAAGTACATGGACTATTGTCATCAGCTCACCCATGGCTGGTGTTTAGCTCTGTTACAATAATACAAGTTATTACAACATTGGATATTTCAGTCTGTAAATAGCCACTTGCCTGAGCCCTCTCCCAACCCCCTCTACTGCTCTAGGCCTCCCCCAACTTCCACAATCCATTATCTAGAGGGTTGATGCTTGGCCCAGCAGAAACCTTCCAGAACTCTGCCAGCCTTGATTCTGATTGCTAAATGTCTGTCTTATGCCAATTCAATATTTTTACAATTCTCTCTGACTTCAGGGATTTCTTATTTATTGATCCCCAAAATTGACTTATATTTTTTCTATTTCTTCTCTTTGTCACTTCTGTTCTTATTTCCCATATTGTGTTATAACCTTTGGTCCCATCAAAATCCCTCATTTATCACAAAAATTCTTATCAAGGATATTTAAAACATCCTTATTTACAAAAGTGCAAAATTGGAAACAATCTAAATGAATCAGCAGGGGACACATTATGATCTACCTGTGTAAGAGAAGAGTTCAGTCTCCACCTCTGAGATTTGCTTTGCCAACATGGTGGTCTGTGTCCCATCTCAGCTCTGTAGCCTAAGAAGACCTACTTGCTTCCATGATCCTCGGCAAGCTCTTTCCTTTTGATCAAATAACCTAGTGAAGTGCTGATTTTCTGAGTTGCCCCAGGCCCTTGGAATGGCACTTTAGTGCCCAAGATTAGTGGTTGACTGCAACCTTAATCTCCACAGTTTGGACAAAGGACATCCTGGTCAGGGTGGCCTGAAGCTCCTCTCTTGAGGATAACACTTGGAGGTAAGCAGTCCATAATGGATCCAGGGCAAACTCCATTCCCACTACTACCCATTCCTAATAACAATCTCTAAGGAAGGCAGACGGAACTACTGCCCTCCAGATCCCACCACTGAGAGACACACTGAACTTATGGACCCTTTGCTGTGATCATTAGATGGGGCCTTGAACAGTTTTACTCTTGAGATATACAGGGGTGCGTTATCTTTACTCAAGACAGTACAGGAATGTGGTTGTCATTCAAATCTCCCTAGTACCTTAAAAGCACCAATACCTGGGCCCCAACCTCTAAGATTCTCATTCAGTTTGTATGGGATCTCGGCACCAGAATTTGTTGCAAACATGCAAGGGGGTTGTAATGAACAGCTAAGGTTAATAGCTACTGGTATCACTGTAGATACACACCATTTTCACGGACTCATCTAAAGTTTTATTTAAAAGAAATACACACACACACACACACACATATATATATACACACACACACACACACACACACACACATATATATATACATACATATGTGTATATATATATATATATACACACATATATATGCATACACACATATATATACGCAAAATATATGTACACACATATAAAAATTGTAAACACACACATTGTGTGTGTATGTGTAATTCCCACATATATGCATATTGGAACCACTTGCAATAAGGGTGGTCTTTATTTACTTCTGTTATGGTTTGGATGTGAAGTGTCCTCCAAAAGCTCCAGTGTTGGTGCAAGAATGTTTAGAGGTGAAGCAATTGGACTGTAAGAGCGGTAACCTCATCAGTCTCTCCTAGTTTGATGGAAATGACTAGGTGGAGACTGTAGGCAGGTGGGGCATGGCTGGAAGGTGAGTCACTGGGGATGTGCCCTGAAAGGGTACATCTTCCCTATGGCCTCTTCTCAGCTCCTTCTCTGCTTCCTGACCCCACCGTGAGCTGAGCAGCTTTCCTCTGCTGGGCTCTCTGAAACCAGGAACCCTAAACAAATTTTCCTCCTCTAAATTGTTCTTAGTTTTAGTCTTGGTGATGAAAAAGCCAACTAAAACATCTTCCTTCAATTTTTTTTTTAGGGGGTGGGGGAGTTTACCAGAGATTTGTTATAGTTAAAGCTTCGTCCCAGGGTTTCATAAACTGACTTCCAGACCACTCACGTAGAATCCAATCAAGCCTTTATTGAAGCACACCGGTGGCGGCTGACCAGAACATAAAGCTGTTCCCCTGATCAGCCCCGAACAATTGCAAGGGCACTCCTTATAAGCCTGAAAACCGCAAAAGGGATGTTCAGGGGCTAGCCAATGCAAGCAAGCCAGGTTACAGAAGCGAGACAGTGCAGTCAAGCGGAGGGAAGCCTAACCAATCACAGTTAGCCCAGTCACCCCAGTTACAGAAACAGAGCCCTGTTACCCTAGTTACAGAAACAATACCCTGTTAGGTAGTTCCGTGTTCTTAAAGGTTTCTATAGCAAAAGGAAAAGAACATCTTGCTCCAGTCATGACTCTTCTACTTGACATGGTTGTTTTACAGGATGAAGTCATAAAACAAAATGGAGTCACATTTGCTCCTACTATCACAGATTAAACTCAAGGGCACTTGTCCGCTGAGCCACACCCTCAGCCCTGTTCTGTATTTTATTTAAAGACATGGTCTCACTGAGTTGCTTAGTGCCTTACTTTTGCTGAGCCTGGCTTTGAATTTACAGGCATGCACCACCATGCCTGGTTTCTTTCAGTATTTTTACATTAAGTTTTGTACAGTGATCATAAAATAATTTTTTAGTCAAAAGGTAGGGTGTGGTGGTGCACACCTGTAAACCCAGTGGCTTTGGAGCCTGAGGCCAGAGGAACTTAAGTTCAAAACCAACTTCAGCAACTTAGCTAGACCCTAAGAAACAAATGGGCTGGGATGTGGCTCAGTGGTTAAGTACCCCTGGGTTCAATCTCCAGTATCCCCCAAAAAATTTTTTTGAAGGGGTGCTGGAAAACCAGAAGCGCTATTTAGAAGAAATAAACAAAAAAACTACAGTTTCAACTAAAAATTAAAATATATTTAAGACAAATAAGTAAAATTGTAGCAATCCCTCTAGATCCAGCTCATCTCTCTCTGT
Source organism: Marmota marmota marmota (assembly GCF_001458135.2). NCBI lineage: Eukaryota > Metazoa > Chordata > Mammalia > Rodentia > Sciuridae > Marmota > Marmota marmota. The sequence goes on along the minus strand of NW_026000016.1, from coordinate 14,416,456 downwards.
GAGCAGCTCCCTGGCCAATCTTCAACACTCCCTCTGTCTCTGGTCTCTAAGTTCCTCCCAGCCTGTGAGCATTCCACTGAGTCTAGAGCTTCATGGAGGCTGACTCCATGTTGGTATCAGCACCCGCCCCCCACCCCCAGGCTAGAAAGTGGTCTGGCCCAACCTTTCAGGAGCACATGGTCTGGCCCACCTTTCAGGAGCACATGGTCTGGCCCACCTTTCAGGAGCACATGGTCTGGCCCACCTTTCAGGAGCAGGGCCTCTGTGTGGATTTATTATTGATAACCTGAGCCTGAGGTGACACCTGGAGAGCTGAGCATTTCTCTGAACAAAGGCGCCCTCTTTCTCTCTCTGTTTCTGGAGATGAAACAGAGCTTCTTTCTGGTCTCCTGCTGGACTTTGCGGGGAATGGAAAGGAAAGGATTCATTGGCAAAACCCACAGAAGAGCATATAAATGAGGGCTGTGGATGAGATTCGTTGGCCCAGCTGGCTGGGGGCCCGGCCTTCCAGGAATGCCGTGAATGTATGGCTTATATTCTGAGTTCCCCACAGTTCTGGGAGGTTGGGGATGTGTCTAGTGCTGCTTGAGGCAGGTCCAGGGAGGACAGGAACTGAGTCACCTCAGGAAGCCTGGCCAGAGCTGAGCCAAGCTGAAGGAAAACAGGCACACAGGCCCAGTCTTGTCATCCTCAGAGTGAGGGCTTTGAAGGCAGGCTTGTGCAGAGGCTCTGCCAGGCCAAGTCCTAAACGATGGGCCTGGGGAACCTACAGGACTGGAAAATGGCAGGTGTGCTCCTGCCAATGCATCTTACTTGGACAAAGTGTACCTTCTATGTGACTTTCCAGTTGCACCTTAGCACTGGGGGAATATATTAGTGTCTGCAAAGTTTCAAGATACCAGTACCACAAGATGTTCCCTGATGAAAGAATTCCATGGTAAACTATGTTTGGGGAGCACTTGTCTCTAGCTCTCTTCCCCACCAGACTCACAATGCACAGTAGCACTTACAGTGTCTGGCAAATTCTGCATTTAGATAACGTTGTCATTTTGTTCTTTCTCAAACTTCATTGCGCGTGCTCTTTATTATGGATCCCCTATGAACATCTCCTAGCCTACTTTGGAAATATCTAGATAGTTCATGTTATGGTAAGAAATCCTAGCTTGAGGATGATCTTTAATCCAATTCAATTTTCAGAAAATATATAATTTAATAATATTATACAACTGGATCCTTAATGTCAAGCAGTGTATAGTCCAACTGGGGAGAGAATACTCAAAGGGAACAAATTTTTTAAATGACAATATAATATGCTGACCACATCAGGGTCATTGATACAAAAAACTGTCCAGGAAAGACAGGTGGGAAAATTTCTGAGGAAGCTCAGATGCAAGGGCCAGATCTGAGTCTCTGAAGGATGAGCATAATGTGCCTCTGACGGGAGATTGTGGGACTTACCCTACACTGGGGTATGGGTCTTCTTTCTTTTTTTTTTTCCTAGTACAAGGGATGGTTGAACCCAGAGGCACTATACTACTGAGCCACATCCCCAGCCCATTTTATTTGTTGTTTTGAGACAGGGTCTCGATAAGTTGCGTAAGGCCTCACAAAGTTGCTGAGTTTGGCTTCAAACATGTGATCCTCCTGCCTCAGTCTCCCTAGTTGCTGGGATTACAGACATGCCCCAGGACTCCCAGCAGGTCTTATTTCTTTTAAAAAGCAAAGTATTCAAGAAAAGGAGGCTAGATATAGATATGAAGAATCTAAAAAGAAGGAAAACCGGCCAGGTGTGGGGACGTGTACCCATAATCCCAGCTACTCAGGAGGCTAAGGTAGGAAGATCTCAAGTTGAAGGCCAGCCTGCTCAACTTAGCTAGATCCTGTCTCCAAATAAAATTAAAAGGGCTGGAGAGGTAACTGGTGGCAGAGCACCCCTGGGTTCAATCCCCAGAACCATAAAAATTAATTAATTAATTAAAGAGAAAGCGGGGGAGCAGGGGGAGCCTATCTCCCTCATGTATCTGACTTTGGGCTAAATTGGAAAAATCTGCGTTAAGCAAAGCATTTAGCATGCAATAAGTCTGTCCTAGAAGCGTTTAAACATTTAAAAATGTTTTGCTTGATTTCCAAATGGTTGGGGATTTTCCAGCTATCTTTTCCTAACTTTGTGATCAGAGAACACAGTATGGCTTCCTTTGAAGATTATTATTATTTTTTTTAAGTTTTATCATTTATTGAGGTCTTCTTTTTTTCCTTTTTTTTATTGGTTGTTCAAAGCATTACAAAGCTCTTGACATATCATATTTCATACATTACATTCAAGTGGGTTATGAACTCCCATTTTTACCCCAAATACAGATTGCAGAATCACATTGGTTACACATCCACATTTTTACATGATGCCATATTAGTGACTGTTGTATTCTGCTACCTTTCCTATCCTCTACTATCCCCCCTCCCCTCCCCTCCCAACTTCTCTGTCTACCCTATCTGCTGTAATTCATTTCTCTCCTTGTTTTTTTCCCATTTCCCTCACAACCTCTTATATGTAATTTTGTATAACAATGAGGGTCTCCTTCCATTTCCATGCAATTTCCCTTTTCTCTCCCTTTCCCTCCCACCTCATGTCTCTGTTTAATGTTAATCTTTTCCTCCTGCTCTTCCTCCCTGCTCTGTTCTTAGTTGCTCTCATTATATCAAAGAAGACATTTGGCATTTGTTTTTTAGGGATTGGCTAGCTTCACTTAGCATAATCTGCTCTAATGCCATCCATTTCCCTGCAAACTCCATGATTTTTGTCATTTTTTAGTGCTGCGTAATACTCTATTGTGTATAAATTCGACATATTTTTTTTATCCATTCATGTATTGAAGGGCATTTGGGTTGGTTCCACAGTCTAGCTATTTTGAATTGTGCTGCTATGAACATCGATGTGGCAGTATCCCTGTAGTATGCTCTTTTAAGGTCTTCAGGGAATAGTCTGAGAAGGGCAATAGCTGTGTCAAATGGTGGTTCCATTCCCGCTTTCCCAGGAATCTCCATACTGCTTTCCAAATTGGCCGCACCAATTTGCAGTCCCACCAGCAATGTACAAGAGTACCCTTTTCCCCACATCCTCGCCAGCACTTGTTGTTGTTTGACTTCGTAATGGCTGCCAATCTTACTGGAGTGAGATGGTATCTTAGGGTGGTTTTGATTTGCATTTCTCTGACTGCTAGAGATGGTGAGCATTTTTTCATGTACTTGTTGATTGATTGTATGTCCTCCTGAGAAGTGTCTGTTCAGGTCTTTGGCCCATTTGTTGATTGGGTTATTTGTTATCTTATTGTTTAATTTTTTGAGTTCTTTGTATACTCTGGATATTAGGGCTCTATCTGAAGTGTGAGGAGTAAAAATTTGTTCCCAGGGTGTAGGCTCCCTATTTACCTCTCTTATTGTTTCTCTTGCTGAGAAAAAATTTTTAGTTTGAGTAAGTCCCATTTTGTTGATTCTAGTTATTAACTTTTGNACGCAGAGTCTCTGATTTGATATCAAGCTCTTTGATCCATTTTGAGTTAACTTTTGTGCATGGCGAGAGAAAGGGATTCAGTTTCATTTTGTTGCATATGGATTTCCAGTTTTCCCAGCACCATTTGTTGAAGATACTATCCTTCCTCCATTGCAGGCTTTTAGCCCCTTTATCAAATATAAGAAAGTTGTAATTTTGTGGATTGGTCTCTGTGTCCTCTATTCTGTACCATTGGCCCACCTGCCTGTTTTGGTACCAGTACCATGCTGTTTTTGTTACTATTGCTCTGTAGTATAGTTTGAAATCTGGTATCGCTATACCGCCTGACTCACACTTCCTGCTTAGAATTGCTTTTGCTATTCTGGGTCTTTTGTTTTTCCATATGAATTTCATAATTGCTTTATCTATTTCTACAAGAAATGCCCTTGGGATTTTGATTGGCATTGCATTAAACCTATAGAGAACTTTGGGTAATATCGCCATTTTGATGATGTTAGTTCTGCCAATCCATGAACAGGGTATATTTTTCCATCTTCTAAGGTCTTCTTCTATTTCTCTCTTTAGGGGTCTGTAGTTTTCATTGAATAGATCTTTCGCCTCTTTTGTTAGGTTGATTCCCAAGTATTTTATTTTTTTTTGAGGATATTGTGAATGGGGTGGTTGTCCTCATTTCCATTTCAGAAGATTTGTCACTGATACACAGGAATGCCTTTGATTTATGCGTGTTGATTTTATATCCTGCCACTTTGCTGAATTCATTTATTAACTCTAGTAGTTTCTTTGCAGACCCTTTTGGGTCTGTTAGATATAGTATCATATCACCTGCAAATAGTGATAATTTAAGTTCTTCTTTCCCTATTTTTATGCCTTTAAATTCTTTTGTCTGTCTAATTGCTCTGGCTAGTATTTCAAGAGCTAAATTGAATAGAAGTGGTGAGAGAGGACATCCCTGTTTTGTTCCAGATTTTAGAGGGAATGCCTTCAGTTTTTCTCCATTCAGAATGATGCTAGCCTGAGGCTTAGCATATATAGCTTTTACGATGTTGAGGTAAGTTCCTGTTATCCCTAGTTTTTCTAGTGTTTTGAACATAAAAGATGTTGTACTTTGTCGAATGCTTTTTCTGCATCTATCGAGATGATCATGTGCTTCTTATCGTTAATTCTATTGATGTGGTGAATAACATTTATTGATTTCCATATATTGAACCAGCCTTGCATCCCAGGGATGAATCCTACTTGATCGTGGTGCACAATTTTTTTGATATGCTTTTGTATTCGATTCGCCAGGATTTTATTGAGGATTTTTGCATCTAAGTTCATTAGAGATATTGGTCTGTAGTTTTCTTTCTTTGAAGTGTCTTTGTCTGGTTTTGGGATCAGGGTGATATTGGCCTCATAGAATGAATTTGAAAGATCTCCTTCTTTTTCTATTTCTTGAAATAACTTGAAAAGTATTGATATTAATTATTCTTCGAAGGTTTTGTAAAACTCCGCTGTATATCCATCTGGTCCAGGGCTTTTCTTGGTTGGTAGTCTTTTGATGGCTTCTTCTATTTCCTCCTTTGTTATTGGTCTGTTTAAATTGTGTGTATCTTCCTGACTCAATCTGGGCAAATCATATGACTTAAGAAATTTATCGATATCTTCACTATCTTCTATTTTATTGGAATATAGGGTTTCAAAATACTTTCTAATTATCTTCTGTATTTCTGTAGTGTCTGTTGTGATATTGCCTTTTTCATCCCATATGTTAGTAATTTGAGTTCTCTCTCTTCTTCTCTTTGTTAGCATGGCTAAGGGTCTGTCGATCTTATTTATTTTTTCGAAGAACCAACTTTTACTTTTATCAATTTTTTCAATGTTTTTTTTTGTTTGTTTCAATTTCTTTGATTTACGCTCTGATTTTAATTATTTCTTGTCTTCTGCTACATTTGCTGTTGTTTTGCTCTTCCTTTTATAGGGTTTTGAGATGAAGTGTGAGTTCATTTATTTGTTGGTTTTTTCTTTTATTGAGAAATGAACTCCAGGCAATGAATTTCCCTCTTAAAACTGCTTTCATTGTGTCCCATAGATTCCGATATGTTGTGTCTGTATTTTCATTTATCTCTAAGAATTTTTT